>NW_003852466.1:3511954-3547067 GCF_000181295.1 Otolemur garnettii
CCCACACTCTGGCTACAGCCAGCTGCTCTGGTGATCTGCCTTCCTGGCACATTAGTTTTACCCCATACTTTCTATCCACCTTAGGATGTTCTTCTGCAAATCTTGCTGTGAAATCTCCCTCACCCTCCTCCTCTCTCCATACACACTCTCCTGGTGTTCCATTTCCAGGTAATCCTCTCCTTCTGTTGCTTGCGTCCACATCCCAGTACCCCTCCACCTGTGGGAATCTGCTCTGTTACTCTGCTGCACTCTGCTCCCACTCACCTCCAATCCCAGCCAATGCCCCCTCTTCTTATGTGCCCCAGACCTTCATCCTTCATGCAGCCATCCTTTCATCTGACAGGTATTTCCCCAGTGCCCAAGTTGCACAAAGTGTTCCCTAATTTGGGGCCAACTCAGGAATGCCTTACCCTATGCTTTCAGTCAAATTTTGGCTTGGTCTCCTCTCCTTGATTCTGGTCTGCACTCACACTTCATAGCTGCACCTCAGCCCCTGGGCATCTGACCTGTTATCCTGACACCACATTTGAATTCCATGACCTTCTCCTATTTCTCAGGAGAACTTCCTGCTTCTAGACTTGGTGCCCTGAGTCCATGCTGGGGGTTCCCCATGAACCTGCATCATGCCATTTCTCCACTGCTGTCCTGACACACAAAATCATTTATTTCTAGATCCACAATATAGATATGTCCTGCTAAAAACTAAAACTAAAATAATTTAAATCAAAAAAATCCTTGAGAGGCGAGAATCAATCTATTAGTCTATTGACTGTGCTTATTCAAATGTGACTCATACAGCAGAAGATCTGTTTCTTCCTCTTTCGCGCTAGAGTGCTTGATAATCACATTTCCTGGCTGTGATGTTCACCTACACCTGAGCTTCTTGGGCTCAGCCAATGATTAGGCTTGAGCCAAGCTAAGACCACCTCAGACAGTCACTGGGCAATTTCCAACAGGCCAATGAGGCACTTTGTTCTCCTGGTCATCTTGTTATTCTTAGGGAACAAATGCCTGTTCCTCCTGCAGCTCGTATAGTTAGAAAATGTCAAGGTGGAAGGCAAGAAAGGAAAGGCCATTGTAGGAGATAAGATCCCTTTGCTCAAGACATGGCAGTTCGCCTCAATGTGCTCCTTCAGGAGATTGTTTCTGAGAAGCATTTCCTTGAGGATCTGAGCTTCTGTACTTACCTATTGATGTGCAGGAATATGCAGAGTGACTCTCCCTAGGGGGTGGGGAGAAACAGCCGAGGTGTAAGCTGGAGGATGGACAGACGGGTCTTTGAGCATTGGATTCTATTCTCTGTCTTCCTCCTTCATTAGCATTATAATGTATAACTTTACCTTGGGCAAGCGAGGACCAGGACCGACAGCCAGGCTCCAAAATGTTTTACTCTAAACAAAATCAATTGTATATGTGTTCCTCAGCCTTCACACTAAATTGTAATCTTAAATGATTGCTTCCTAATGTTACTTGACTTCTTTGTATATGTGTTAAATTCTTACTGAATGTTGGAAAGTATATAAGGTAATCAGTAAAGTTTAGCTGGGCCGCTGACCAGAGTGAGTCCTGGTCTCCCTTGAATATTCATTCCATCTGCAGTTCTTTCCCCTGAGTCCCCTATCAGAAGCTCCAAAGAACTTAACACCGAGAGGCCATCTAGCCCCACCTTCCCTCCTATCATAATTTAGCCTATAGGGAAACCAATGGTGACAGAGATCATCTATGTCACAGGAAAGTTATCTTGCAAACTCATATAACCTCTGTCTGGAAAGAAATATGGAAAATAAAGAATGAAAACTTGGCCTTCCATTTGATCCTGAAATCCTATTACTACCCAGAAGAACAAAAACCATTTTACCACGAGGAAATTTGTACCAGAATGTTCATTCCACCTCATTTCACGACTGCCAAGACATAGAAGCAACAAACTATGGTATATGTACACCACGGAGTACTCTTCAGCCACAAGAAAAGATGGGGAATTTACATCTTTTGTGTTTACCTGAATGGAGCTCAAATACATTCTTCTTAGTAAAGTATCTCAAGACCGGAAAACAAAAGTATCCAATGTATTCAACAGTAATATAAAGCCAATATATAAACAATTACATGCCCACACGAAAGAAAAAATATAAGTGTATTCTAGCAAGGGGGAGGAGAGAGGACGGAGGGCAACTGGTGGGATCTCACCTGACGTGCACAAGGGGAGGGTGCTCAGGACTCCCTCTGGGTGGAGGGCTCAACTACAACTTGAACTTTTCTGCAGTACTGAAAACAATGTAACGAACATTTGTACCTTCATATTAATCTGAAATTAAATATATATAAAGAAAGTTCTCTTCTGGGAAAAGTTTACTTGTTCAACCTTTCTCCTCATGGTAGGTTAAACTGGAGCGCTGAGCAAGGGACAAATGTCACTGGATGTTCTAGACCAGCCAGTCATCCTTAGTCTCCGGCCATTGTCACTGGTGGATGATGAAGTGGTAACTGGGATGACCACACCAGCTCATCCAGCCCTGGGGATTGGGGGGGTGGGGGGGGGGCGAAATGACACATCCAGGACACCTTTGTTCTTTAATTAGGCTCAATCAAGTGATACCTCCCAAGAAATTCCACCCAATACCTGACTGCTATTTCTTGAAGTAATACAAAGTGCCAATTTTCTCTTCCACAAATAATAATTGTTGTCATAATGTGAGGCGTCTGCGTGTTTTACACAGTCAGAATAAGGAGATAATCACAGTAGGATTTCACACATCATGCACATTTCTGCCATTTAAAGAGCTGTTTCTCCTTTTGTTCACTACATTCATTGAGGGGAGAATAGCTCAAACAAAGCTCACGGGAGCACACTCAATAGACAGCATGTGTTAGCCACGTGATGAGTGAGCGCCAACTTATTAAATTTCAATCAGGATGCATGCAGGTCCCTGGAAAGCAAAGTCCAATTAAAGGCGGAAGTGTGCCCTGAAATTCACAGTTCTCAGAAGGGCAGTGCCCAGCTCTGGGGAGCTCCGTCACTGCACGTGAGGTCTCTGACACTGGCTGGCTTTCCTTTGTCAGAGAAGCAGTAACAGAGTGAAGCCTTAGCTCTCAAAGTGTCTGCCCAACTCTTAAGCTTATCTGCGTTTCTGGAGCCCAGTAGTTGAGGTCTCATAAAGTGTAACATCACATTTTTGAGGGAAGGCAGAAAACACTCCAAGTTCTTATCACAGCAAGATACATATCCTCATGAAGCAAACCACCTACGTGACTAAAATCCTTTCAAAGTTATAGAACACTGAGACAGTACCTGGCACAGAAGGGGAGTTCGACTCCTGCTGAAAGCTTTGTAACACATGCTTTAAAAGAGCTGAAGTACCTGTCTTTGGTTTCCTCCTCTTCTCTAGCTATTAGCCAAATCTAATAAGTGATCCTTACAGCATGATCCTTACCAATTCTTTCCAATTCCAGCATACTCTGTGTGTGAACATGGTCCCATCCACCCCTTGAAGCATAAGCTCTGTATAAAGTATCACTGAAAAACAGACTAAGTCCCACCATGGCTTTTAAAACATATGCCCTCCCTTTCTCATATCTCTATTTTGAAAAATATATAAGGTGCTCCAAAATGTCATTTAGTTCTCTAGTTTATCAAGAAATATGGGGAATAACATTTTTGCTCTTTGCCCTTATGAAAGAGTCCAAAGAGAACACCTTGACTCAGGTCATTGGGAAGGGCTAAGAAAGGGGCTTCGAAAAGGACAGGAGGGAAGGAAGCTGGGCTGCTGAGTCTGGAAGTGTAATGCACCCACAAAAATGTGGACATGAGGTAATGCAGGTCACAGATGACCAATAAGAAACAATCAATAATCAATGACCAATAGGAAAGGGCAATACTGCCTGGAGGTGCAGAGAGGCCAATGAAAGAGTTGCAGCCAATTTCCAATGCAGAGAAAGAGGGTATTTATACCTCTGCCAGGCCTGTGGCTCCATCTCTCTCCCCTCGTCTCCATCAGGAGAGGGATGAACTTCCAACTCTCTTCAGATGCTCTAAACTTTCCTTTTGTTCTTAAATAAAATTTCTCTTTGTTACACTGAGACTTGTACGGGTTACTTTTGCTCACTAGTCACACTGCCTGTACTGTCCCAGTTTTGTTTTATTTTTTTATTTTCTGTTTCCACCCATTTTTGTTTTCAGTTAGTACTGTGCCTCGTTTGACATTTCTAGCTCATCTGAGTAATCAAACTGAGAGCCCCAACCCCCAACAATCATCGCTCCAAAGATTGCCATGTAGAGCTCTGCCTCGGATTTTAGAAGATGAGGTGTAATTTCCCAGTTGTCTCTAAACAACCAAAATGTTCAAAAGATGCCAAACGAATTAGAATGAAGAGCATAGAGTATAGGAAAGGAGACATTTAAATGACTTTGCTAATGCTCTTCAATGAGAAAAGGAATAAACAGTAAAACATGACAATTACAATATTCTACTGCAGGAAGGTAAAAAAAAACTGTAAATTCCTTTACCAGAACTTGTAGTGGATAAGCACTTTTAATAAGAGATTTCATTTTAATCTTTATTGTTCTTAACAATTATACCTTAGTGTGTATACCTTTGAATAATTTAACAATAAACTGCCGGGGGCCCTCTAGCTTCCCAGGACTCTGACAGTTCAACCTGTTCAGCTCCCAATCTGAGATGTGAGCTGCTTCTCCAGCATCCCCCAGACGGGTGCTGCACCCCTCAACTCTGGGATCCGTCCCACCCACAATGGGGAGCTTATTTCCTTTTATTGCAATGCTCACTGTACATCTGGGGCTTTGTGCCTCAGAGTCAGCGGCAAATATTTGACCCCTACAACACAGAACTATGAATTGCATTCCTGGAAGATTTATAAGACTGATATAGCCAGTTTTATATGAGAAACATATAAATTTGATCTCAACCTGCACCTGCATTTTCTAGAACAATAAAATGCCAACTAAATGTAGTCATTATTGAAGAAAGCAAGCACCACTGTGTTCTCTGGGGCTGAGGAAATTAAGTTTAAATAACCCAAGGCCCCAAAACAGATGAATCAGCAACATCTCATTGTCAATCAATTGCCAATCAACAGCAGTCCAAGTCCTTCATACATATCAACGTACATATCAAATGAATGAGACTAGTTAGAGCTGGTGCTGCCTTTGCCCCCTGATGTGCCTGGAAATTTTGACTACAGATAAAACCTAGACTTTAGGGACTTGTCTCTGAAAAAATGTCAAATTGAAAATTTTAATAGCCACTTTTGATAAAACAAGGCAAATAGGTTAGCCTGATTCAAAATTAAGTATGTCAACAAATGTTTCTATCACCAAAGAAAATTGCAGGAATTCTATAGGGAAGATACTTTCTCTGGAAGAGAATGAAAACGCAGGTCTCAAGACTCCTGCCAACTCTTAGGGCCTTTTTGTTGTTGTTGTTGAGACAGAGTCTTCCTCTGTCGACCTTAGTAGAGTGCTCTAGTATTATCATGGCTCACAGAAACCTCAATCTCTTGGACTCAAGCAATCCTCCTACCTCAGCCTCCCCAGTAACTGAGACAATAGGTGCCCACCACGATGCCAGCTAATTTTTCAATTTTTAGTAGAGACATGGCCTCTCTCTGGCTCAGCTCAGTCTTGAACTACTGAGCTCAAGCTATCCTCCTGCCTCAGCCTCCCAGAGTGCTAGGATTACAGGCTCAAGCCACCATGTCTGGCCCATTTTTAGGGTTTCTAATCCCATTCCCATTAGTGTGTTGTAGCTGAATGAGTACCAGGAAGATATAGCCTGCACTTGGGCTCCGTGACTCCATCACTTAGAGGCAGGTACTTTAAATATCATGCAGGCATTTAGGTTGATATGTTCACCAGCGTTGTTATGAATTAGCCTCTTTGAATCATGAATATCCTTCAAATAAAGCTATGAACAAAAGCTTATTAATTTCTAAGTTGCTCTTACTTTTCCCCACAATGTTTCCAGAATTTTTCCAGGCACGTTTTATTTATCATCAATTATCAAATTACTTTAAATTGGCAGTATTTTCAATGACACACTATTATTCCATGTCTCATGTGTCAGCAGCTGCTCACATTACTCAGTTTTTGAATCCTAGGAAAGTCAATTATAATAGTTTTAATTATTTCTCTGCACCAGTAAAAAAAAAATAGACCTTGAAAAATACCATTGGGGGGGTTGATGTTTGATACATGGATAAAAACGAGTTGTGTTTTTTTTTTTAATCTGCTGCATTAAATCACATAATCGGACACAAAAGATTCAGGTGCATTTTGGCTTTGTAATTGTGTTCTAAGTGATATAATTTTTAATTACACACAGAGTTCAATGTTCATGCCTTGAATTTTTAAGCTGCAATTTTTCTTTTCTTACCTGCAGCTCTTTTGTTCAGGCTTGCCTATCTTTTGACATGAATTATTTGAATTCCTAACTTCAACAATAGATCCATGGCTTCCTCAATTTTACTTGTGCAATGGTTAAAATGAAAAATACATGGCTCGGGAAACAGAGCATACTCTTTGAGACAAAAGTTATAATAGTTTTCTCTAAAAAGAAAATGTGTTGAGAATGGTATATGGTGGCTTCTTTCTCTCTCTTTTTCTTTAGGCAAAGATCAGCTGCCTCTGACACCTGACACAGTCACTGGGTGCAGTGTGACAGTCACCAGCTTTGTACTTTCCAAAAAGTTCAGTCCACATTTCCTTCCCCTCGCCCTGATTTCAATGCAGCTGGGAGCCCCCAGCCACGTCTGGCTTCGCAGGCTCCGTCTCTCTGAGCCCCGTGTGTGGCTTCCCAGCTCAATTCACCTGGAAAGGCGTCAGGGCCTGAACAACAGGGTTTTGACAGAATCCAACTCCCATTAGACAGATTTGGATAAAAACTTTTATATTTGGATATAAAAAAGTGGAAAAATCACACTTCTAGTAGAAAATTTTGTTGGGTCATCAACATTAAGGTCCAAAGATATCTTGGGGAGAACAAGTAATAATGATAATAATAATGGCAGCAATAGTTAACTGACACAAGAGAAAGAAGAGACAGTTACGTGGACACAGCTGCTGGAGGCAGGGTCCCACTTCCACAGTGAGCCTGAGAGTGGATGAAGTTTGTTCTCATCTCTCTTTTTTTAGACATTGAGCTGCCTCATCCTGTCTTCAGACTACACTATTTTTTTTTTTTTTTTGTATAGACAGAGTCTCACTTTATTGCCCTTGGTAGAGTGCCATGGTATGACTACACTATTTACATTATTTTAAAAAGGTTTGCCAAATCTGCCCATAGAAAAGAAAAAAATTATAATTTATAAAATTCTTATTGCAGAAATATGCTTCAAACTGATGCTGAAAATAGTGAAAAACTGGAGAAAACTTAGTATGGTGGAAAGATAACAAGCTTCAGAAGAGCATTCCACTATTTGGGATAAAACTCTCTGTCCAGACTCACACACACACCTCCTTCAGAAACCTTCCCCCATTCTGAATGAAACCCCTATTCAGATTCACTCCCCCCATTCAGAATCACATCCCATTCAGAATCATTCCTCCCATTCAGAATCACTCCCCTCCCCAATTCAGAATCACACCTTCATTCAGAATCACTCCCTACCTTCAGAATCACACCCCCATTCAGAATCACACCCCCATTCAGAATGACACCTCCATTCAGAATCACTCCATACCTTCAGAATCACTCCCCCCCTTCAGAATCACATCCCTGTTCAAAATCACACCCCCCATTCAGAATCACATCTCCATTCTGAATCACACCCCCATTCAGAATCACTTCCCTCCCCAATTCAGAATCACATTCCCATTCAGAATCACATCCCTGTTCAGAATCACTCCCCTCCCCAATTCAGAATCACACCCCCATTCAGAATCACACTCCCATTCAGAATCACACCCCCATTTGGAATCACTCCCCCCATCCAAAATCACTCCCCTCCTCAATTCAGAATCACACCCCCATTCAGAATCACCTCCCCCAGACTCACTCCCCCATTCAGAATCACATCCTTGTTCAGAATCACAATCCCTCTTCAAATAACTCTCCCTGTTCATAATCACACACCCCCATTCAGTATCACTCCTCCAATGAGAATCACATACCACTCTGTTCATAATCACACCCTCATTTAGAATCACACCCCAGTAGTCAGAATCACATCCCCATTTGGAATTACTCCCCCATTCAGAATCACACCCCCATTCAGAGTTATACCCTTTGTTTCCAGTCATAGCCCTTTACTCAGCCCAGCGCTAGCAGGTGGGAGTGTGCAGTGTCAGGCAGGTGTATAAAATGTGGCCTCCCCATCCCTGATGTGTGAACTGTAACAAACAGTGTTCAGGATTGTTGAAAGATAGACTGAAAATGTCTATAAGATACCTAGAGCCTGAGATTTAAATTATTACTCAAGTAATAATAGTTACTTATATTTTATTACAGATAAAATACTCTATGTGGTACAATTTGCTCAGTGAGACACCATGTTAGCTATGATAAAAAGGTTTATAGGGTTTTAATAAAATAGAAAGCTTACTGTTCCATTGGTAAATGAAAAACCAGAAAACAAAATATTCCAGCTATTTAAAAAATGCATACAAAGACTAGAAAAATATGTCAGTGACCTTATTAGTTTGGGGAGGTGGAACTTTAAATGATTTTATTTCTTTTCCTAGTTATAGTTTTTTGAAGTGGCTGGGTGGTCTATGTTGTCTATGAGTATATATTTTGCATTCAGAGGGAGACTGGTTTTATTCATTTGAAGAGGCACCTCTCCCTTCAGCATAATAAAGGTCGTATTCACTGGCTACTCTTATGTGTCAGCCACTGTTCTAAGCACTGTATGTGGGCTACCTCATCAGATCCTAATAAGAGCCTTATGAAGTGTGCATTGTTGTTATTCCCATTTACAGAAGATAAAACAGAGGCATGGCCCCCAGGAAGTGAAAGTTACCTAAGATCATGCCACTCAGAGTGGCAAAGCTGGCACTGGCAGGGAGCCTGACTGGTGCTGGCTCCACCACACACCTGCTGATCACAGCAGCCCCTATGGCCATGACCCTGAATTCAAGTCACTCCCTAAAGATCCCAAATCCTGGGCTCTCTTCCAAAGAGCTCAGATTTCCACCTTCTATCTATAGTCAAGGCAACATTTTTTGACTGACAGAGCCTTAAGTTGAGAGCCAAACCAAGGACCTGCAAACTTCATCCAGCTCCTTCCTAAACTGGCTGAATAATTGTTACCCCTCTTCCACCTCCTCCTCCTCACCGGGTTTCACCCACTAATCCTCACTTGTAACACTCACAACTCTACCCTCCACCAGTAACTGAAAACCTAGATAACCTGACCAAGCATATTTTTCTGAGGTAATCTTAGACCACTCTAAACTGATAGCCCCATCTCAAGTCTAATTAATGCTTAATGATGCCAAATTCTGGCAGTAAAATTTAAAGGCTTCAAATTTCTAATTTCTCTCCACCTGCAGTGGCAGCCCCTGGGTGAGTGAGTTAGCAGAACTTCCTCTGTATTTACAGATGCTGCCTATCACTCTCACCACCACGTGAGCGCTGCCTCATATCAGATCGGGGGAGCATTAGTCTTGCAGGAGCCTGAGCCCCACTGTGAACTGTGTACTCAAGAGGTCTAGGTGGCCCGTCCTTATGAGAACCTAATGCCTGATGATCTGGTAAGTATGATGTGTTCAAATCATCCCAAATCCACACCCACCCCCAGTCCTTGGAAAAATTGTCTTCCATGAAACTTGTTCCTGGTGTCAAACAGGATGGGGACCACTGCTCCACACCATTTCTCGCTCATGACCTTGCAGGCTAGCTGTGGACTGAAACATACATTTCCCCACCGTCAATCTACTTCAGCCAGTGGAGAGGTTTTATGAGCTTCTGAGTATTCTTCACTATATAATTCAATTCAAGACTATGATATAATATATGACCTTTCTCTCTACTTCCTCACATAGAGCTTCAAACACTCTGGAATTTGTTACATGATAGGAGTATCTTTGCTATACTAATGAGGCAATGTGTGGCAGGGCCCCTGGACATCTTGAGGATGGGGCCCTCAGAGGAGACATATTGAGGATGGGGCCCCAGAGAGACCATGAACATCCTAGAGATTTGGGACTTCCATTCAGCCACCTGACCTCCAGGAAGAGGAGCTGCAGATGGAATTCAATCATGTGGCCAATGGTTTAATGAAATCCCAATAAAATCTCTGGATACCAAAGCTCAAAGAAGCTTCTTAGTTGTTGAACACACGAACACAGCAGGAGGACTGGTCTATGAGGAGAAATCCATAAAATTCCTGGATACCAAAGCTCAAAGGAGCTTCCTTTGTTGAACCCATGAACATAGCAGGAGGACTGGTCTATGAGGAGAGGGTTCTGCACCCTCTCAGAGCGGGTGTTTGTCCTTTATAATAAAATTGTGATAGCAAATATAGAGCTTTTCTGAGTTCTGGGAGGCACTGCTGTGAGTTATCAGACCCAAGGGCATAGTCAGCGTGGGTGGCCCTGGAGACCCTGGCCCTTGGTCCTGGCATCTGATATGAGGGGCTGTCTTGTGGGAGATGGAACCTTTCACCTAAGGAACTGAACACAAGTGACACAATTTAATTGCAGTACACCTGTGTGAGAGTGGAGGGGAAGAAGGTAGAACAATCATACCTGGCTTGAATTATAAGCCTGATTCAACAGTATTCAGGTTCAGAAAAAAGTTGTTTCCTCACATTTTCCCTAAAAATCTCTGCTTGGGTCCAAATTATAGGTCAGGGATCTCCTGAAAAGGGAAATGAGAACAGCATGTCAAACAGGGTAGGGCAGGGCTGTGCTCAAGACAATGGTGAACCCCGGAGTTTTCATAGTGTAAATAAAAGACCACAGAATGCCTTTTGAAATATTGATACAAAGCCCAAAACCTCCTGCAGGACCAAGAACATCCAGGCAAGTGCACGTCACCAGAGGACAGGCTAAGAGATGCAGAACACTGAGCAGCACGCAGGTTTCCTGGCAGAAGTCAAGGGCACGGCCAGGATCTCCATCCTCAGGGGGAGGCTGCTCTCAGGGGGTACTCCCAGGGGCAGATCTCATGCCGGTCCACCTCCCCAGCTTTCATAACTCTTGCATCTACTTTTGTAAAAGTTCAAAAGATGTAACAGTCTGCATTACCAATAATAAGAAGGACCCAGTTAGTAAATTATAGGATATCCATCTAAAAAATACTGTGTAGCTATGACCAGTCATTCGTAGGAGTGTATGGTGTGGAAAGCTATTCACCACAAACTAAGTGGAAAGTGAAAGTGACTGGACAGGGCCTTCTGTGAACCTCTATCCGTCCCAGGGGACAGGGCAGTCATGCTCTCCTTTCCTCCTTCCAGCACCTTCCTTAGGCAGCTCTCCTGTAGCCTCCAGCTGCCATCCCCAACATTCAAATGCTGATCTGTGCCAGGTCCTTGTCTCTCCACTAGAAGAGTGATAAAAGAGAGGGAGGGAGGGATGGAGGGGAGGGAGGCGCAGTAGTGGCTGTCTCCTTGGTCCTGCTCTCTAAGGTTTCGTCTAGAGCAGGTAACCTGAGGCCTTGGTATACTCATAACCAAGGAGCTCGACTGATGGAATGTTCACCCCTCCAGGAAGGATGCCTGATTCTGACTGAGCCAAACAAGGGACTCATTTATTCACTGAACAGAAATCAGGTATGTGTGGAGTGCTGGGCATGAGAGGATGACAAAGAACACAGAAAGAGGATGGGCAGCCCAGCCCTCCACGTGAGCAAGTGATAGTAGCATGGCCAACCCCAGGAGCCAGCAGCCTTGGAGTAAAAGAAACTTCACAGAGGAGACCACGTCCCCTGGCTTTAAAGGCTGGGCAGGAGTTTGTCATGCAGGGAAGAGAGAAGGGAAATACCAGGAAGGAAAGTCAGAACACAAAATGCTGGGCTCAGCCTGCTCTGGACACAGGGAGCAGTCCCAGGGGCTGGCATCTGAGTAGATGGATGCCTGTCACCATCACCTTCACCTACCATTTTTAAATCGCCGCCCTGGCTGTCTGTTCCCCCTGCAGACTACGAGTTTCCCAGCTGTGTCTTTACCATTGCTGCTTCCCCTGTGCCTTGCTCGCACCAGGTTGAATGTAAAGGGTTTTATGACATGCTGAGTTTGGGCATTGTCCTGTGCACAGCCAAGGTGACATCAGAGGCTGTGCCTGCCAAAGACTTTAAACAACAGGGGGAAGGAAGCACATCTGTCTCTTAGGGAGGAAAATCTGTTGGATGTGTTTCTGTTGGGAACAACAGGGAAAAGGTCCAATAGTGAGGGATGGAGGGAGGAGGGAGAGCAGTGGGCCCCTGAGGAGGTTCTGGGTTTAGGAGGGATGGAGGGAGGAGGGAGAGCAGTGAGACTCTGACCATGTCCCAGGTTTAGGATGAATGGAGGGAGGAGGGAGAGCATGGGACCCTGAGGAGGTTCTCGGTTTAGGAGGGATGGAGGGAGGAGGGAGAGCAGTGGGACCCTGAGGTGGTTCTGGGTTTAGGACATGTAGAGGGAGGAGGGAGAGCAGTGGGACCCTGAGGTGGTTCTGGGTTTAGGACATGTATGCTACAGGATCAACACAGGCTGCTGACCAAGGGACCTCCAAGAAGATTTTGTCAAAATGAACTCTATGTAAAACGGGTAGCTGGCAGGCATCCATCACAACTGGGAACAGAAAAGGCAGATCCATTTTAACCTTGATTGACTTAAATTTTGGAGAAACCTAAATTAACTTTGACATCTAAAGCTCCCAAAGGCAGCAATCAGAAGGCAACAAAGCCTGGGACTAGAGAGAAAGTGGGGCAACACAGATCTGGTGGCTATCCTGATGTAACTCAGCAAGAGGGCTAAGGACAGGACCAGCGTAAACAGGTCAACGGTCAGAGAAAGGAGGGGCCTATGCAGGAGGGCAACCCAGCCTGTACAGGTAGGTGAGCTAGAGAGGCCCACAGGGCGGGGGAAACTCAGAGGAGGGGGTATGGGTTATTATAACCAGGAATTGGAGAATCGGGGAATTGGAGACTCGAAGAAATCTATGGTTGACAAGGTCTACACGGCAGGTCTTGTTGCTACCTACCTGCCATCCTCCTGAATGCTCTGTTGCCTGACTTTTTGCATCTATCTGACTTTCCTGCCTTCTGCCTCCCACCTTTCGGCTTGAAGGCAGAATCACAAAGAAACTATCGTAATTCCTGACTACAGAAGACTTGAAAAGAAAGTCACATCTCCCAAATATCAGGATAAAGGGGAAGAAAAGTGTCCACTTTTTACATCAGGTGTTCCTGTGCCCACTGGCTTCATTTAAATGATCCGATACCCGTCACCCTGAGCTGAAGCCAGAAGCAAACTCCTTGCGAGGAACGCTCCTTGCTGTGCTTCTCCTGCTCCCACACAGAGTACAGTTTAGCCTTCGGGTTCAAGGGACAGAAACCACATACGACAGAGTAGTATCTTGAAGATGAACTCCTTGGCCCCCATCCACATTTTAAAATCATGCATCTGTGTACTTCCCTCTCTTTGATACTTAGTTAAGCACAGCCCCAAGTGGCAGTGTTATGAAAAAGTAAATTCTGCAATAGTTTTAAATTACACCTCCATTTATTATACATGTTAAGTAATATAATAAGAATCTCCAATAAGTTTAGCACAGACTCATTGTCCTAATTTAAATATGAGCACAAATTTCCCTTTAACATATTAGGTAATATTTCCTAAAATTTTAATATTTTTAACTGTGTTACTGTCAATGTAACTTCACATTTCAGTTACAACAGCTTAAAAAAGAAAAGGAACTATGTTATTTTGGAAAAGAATGAAGCCTGAGTAATAACGCGTCATACTTTGATATTCAAAGCAATGCCTTCACTATCTTTATCAAAAATAAAATACCTCCCTACTTTGAAAATTATTAAGAACTTATTGAAAACAACACAGTAAAGCGAAATGACTTCTCCGTAATAAAATACGTTCAGGTGATAGACTTTGGGGGGAGAAGAGTTATAACCCTTCAAAAGTATGTGATTTCCAGTGACGTGTGAATTTGCATGTCACAACTATTTTTAAAATAAGGCTATAGTCATGATCTTGGATCTTCGGGAGAAGAGAGTAAAAACAAGAAAAAGCATGCACTTACATATTTTTATTAATAATCAAATATTAAAGCTATATTTTGCTTCTGGTTGGAAAACAGCTCAAAGAAAAAGAAATAAAAACAAACAAAACAGAAAACTTAGTACTGTCTTTATCCAGTTCAGGATATAATATGAGAAAATCAGTCCTTCTACTTATCCACACCTCATGCCAAAATCAGAAGGGGATAGGACCAATTATTTCTCACAACAAGTAAGCCTGTAATAGAAAAGTGAGGTAGCTGAAAGACACATGGTCTCTTCACTGGTGACCCAAATCTGGTCCTTGCTGGAGTGAAAGTGCATCAGCCCCTCTGCCGACAAGGCTCTCTCCACCAGGAGTGCTTCTCTGGCTCTTCCCACGCTTGGCTCTTCTCATCCTTCACAGTGAGGTTCAGCCTCCACAGAGAACCCTTCCTGAGTCCCCTTCCCACACTGCTTCTGACACCAGCTCTGTCCCTGGAGTCCTGGGTGTGTCTCCGCCGTGTCTGTCCTTACCCTGTTATTCCCCAGTATATTGCCTATCTCCCTCAACAAAACACAAGCTCCTCCGAGAGAGCGGCTAGCTCAGGGCTGGAGCAGGGTTGGCCGGTAATGGACAGGCACTCAGTAAACTTCTGAACCCAGCTAAAGTCGAAGTCACCACCAGAAAAGAATATTTCCATGCGTTTTACCAGGAAGGTAGGTCTTCTTGGTGTTTCAGACAGGGGAGGCCCAACTCCTGCCGAGCTGTGTCCTCTCCCTGCAGGGGGACCCATTTGACAGAAAATGACCCTCCAGAGGCTGAAAAACTGCCTGGCAAAAGCCTCCCATAACATGGTCAGTGTTTTGGACCAAGAAGAGAGAGGACTCTTCAAGAAGAGAAGTGGGTGGCTCCTATAGCTCAAGCAGCTAAGGTGCCAACCCCATACACCAGAGTTGACAGGTTCGAATCCAGTCCCAGCCTGCCAAACAATGACAACTACAACCATAAATTAGAGGGCACTGTGGTGGGTACCTGTAATCCCAGCTACTCAGGAGGCTGAGGCAAGAGAATCGCTTAAGCCCAAGAGTTTGAGGTTGCTATGAGCTGTGAAGTCACAGCACTCTACCAAGGGTGATAGCTTGAGGCTGTCTCAAAAAAAAAAAAAAAAAAAAAAAGAGATAGAGAAGTGGAACCCTAACCCTCGTCTGCAGCTTCCCTTCCACAGAGAACGAAAGAAGCAAGTCCTCAGCTTCAGCCAGTGAGTCTCCATTCCATCCTGTGGCAGTGGCATTAACCTCACAGCCCATGACCCTCTAAGCCTTTCCTGGTTCCAAGTCCCACAGATTTTGGGAAAGGCACCAGGCTTACACCGAGTAGATGCTACTTTTAACAATCTGCAAGTACATTACCATTTCCTCCTAAAGCACTCTGAGTCACCAATGCACACCAAAGCGGGGCCCTCCTCTGACCCTCACAAAGTTTAAAATTTGCACTTACACCTGTGGGGTGAGTCGTGCCACCGCACTCACTGACAGGCTGTTTTCCCAGTGATGTTTCATCCCATTTCAGGTATTCTGCACTTTTGATGACAATGTTTTTTTAAGGAAGACAAAATTAAACCATACATTCAATATGGCTATTGTATCTTTCCTTCCCAAAAAAGTAGGAATTATGCATCTAAACCCTGACTTCACAGCAAAAATAATACAAATTTGCAAGCTGAACACAATAGTAGTCTCTTTGGGCTCCAGGGGTCTGTAAGAGCAATGTGAAATCCCTTCACAATAGTAGTCTCTTTGGGCTCCAGGGGTCTGTAAGAGCAATGTGAAATCCCTTCACAATAGTAGTCTCTGTGAGGGCTCCAGGGGTCTATAAAAGCAATGTGAAATCCCTTCAGGCCTTTGCAGAACTTCTGAGTGAAAGTAAAAGCTAAAATTAACATTAAAATACAAAGTATTTTTAACTTAACATAAATTAACAATGTACCTATTTCAATTCCCTTGTTCTTGGGATGACTATGTCCTTTGGAAAATCTTTAAATAACTTGAGGTTTCCACCATTAATTTACTATTTCAAGAATGTTTTTTTTTTTTTAACAGCAAGATAACTTTATGTTACCATCTAGCTGCCAAAGCCTGGTTGAAGTTCTCCCATGTGGCACCCTAAACCGGGGGTCCCCGAGGACTGGTTTCATAGAAGACAATTTTTCCATGGACTTTGGTAGTGGAGGCTGGAGTGGAGGGTGGAAGGCTTAGATTCTCATAAGGGGCTCACAACCTAGATCCCACATGTGCGTTTACACTAGACCCACTCCCTTGTGAAAACTTAATGCCTGGCCAGTGATCTGACAGGAGGTGGAACTCATGCAATGACGTGAGTGACGGAGAGTGGCCATAACCAAAGATGACGCTTCCTTCGCTCACCACCACACCTCCTGCTGTGAAGCCCAGTTCCCAACAGGCTATGGACCAGTACCAGTCCAGGACCTGGGAGTTGGGGACTGCAGCTCCAACAATTAAATTACTTATTGGAAATTGTGTTCCTTATCCACCTAGCGCTCCATTTGTGTGGACCAAATTTCAAAATACTGTAATTTTAAAAATGATTAGAAAAATGTGGTTGCCACCATCATGAGGAACTCACATACAGCAGGGCTCAGAAGGGTCGGCTTTGAAGTCTTCCAAAACTTTGCTGGTTTTCAGCTACAATTCCTTTAGAGTAGTCTTTGCCTATAGATAAGGCTGTAAGATCATGATAATACAAACCACTTAAGGAAATTTCCCATTGCTTTAAATGAACAAGGGTAGTAAAAAGAGACCGGACTACAGGGATGGTTGAGGGTACCTGCTGGGCAAGTAATCACAGTATGTGAATGAAATTTTAAATGCCTGTTGGAAAGCAACAGCCTGCATAACTGTCACCGAGACACAATCATCACAGTAGAACTGTCCTCTCTGATGTCTCATGGACATTTCATGTCTCTTTAGGTTAAACAAAGAGGGTCCTATGTTGCTTTAAAACCAAGAGTTGCCTCCTCCTAAGCTACAGAGGGGCTCCCACCCAGCACTAACTCCTGTGTGCAGCTTCACTCGCCTTCCCAGAGCAGAGCAGGTGGTTCCAGGTAATAAAAAGTGGGAACTTCTAGACTCTAGAGCTAATTAGAGCTTTACTCTGTCTCAGACACTAATAGCAAAATAGAGAAGCCTCTGATAGCTTCAGGTTTGGAAATATGTTTCTTAAAAATACTAAACACTTAACAAACTTTATAAATTCTCTACAGCCATTTTTCAGTTTTTGTGAAACGTTAATTGCCTAGATGTTCCGACTTGCAGAGATAAAAAAGGATCTTTTTCTTTTTTATTTTATTTTTCTGAAACATGGTCTCACTTTGTTGCTCAGATTACTGTGCAGTGGTATCATCATTGGTTGGTACAACCTCTAACTTGTGGAGTCAAGGTATCCTCCTGCCTTGACCTCCACAAGGGCTAGAATTGCTCTAGGAAGCTGGGGTGGAGGTCTGGCTAACTTTTTTATATTTTAAAAATACGTACATCATTGTTCATAATGACTAATTTTTTCCAAAATGGTGATCCATACTAAAAACATGTACAAAATATCATATATGGCTCTTATATGCAATAATGCATAAGTGTAGTATGTTAATTATTCTGATATCTTGGGGGCATAGATTTGTATTTATTTATCTTTAAGTTAATAATATTTTACTTAAGTACAAAAACTATTATATTTATTTATATATCATTTCATACATATAAACAAAACAATACACTGAGTATTGAGTCATTTATAGTTTATTTTAAATTATAATAAATTTTGAAGATGTTGAGAACTACGTGAAATCAAAGGAAACTTTTTGTTTCAATTAAAATTGCAATGGCTCTTCCTAAATGGCATCTGGCTTTTAACTGCAGATGGGAAAAGTGATAAGAGGAGGTCCTGAGAATCAAACCCAGGATCGACGGTCTAGATGGCTAACCAGAATCCATGGTCTAGATGGCTAACCCAGGATCCACGGTCTAGATGGCTGAACCCAGGATCCACGGTCTAGATGGCTGAACCCAGGATCCACGGTCTAGATGGCTGAACCCAGGATCCATGGTCTAGATGGCTAACCAGGATCCACAGTCTAGATGGCCAACAAGGATTCATGGTCTAGATGGCTAACCCAGGACCCATGGTTTAGATGGCTAACCCAAGACCCACGGTCTAGATGGCTAACCAGGATTCACGGTCTAGATGGCTAACCAGGATCCACAGTCTAGATGGCTGAATCCAGGACCCACAGTCTAGATGGCTAACCAGGATCCACGGTCTAGATGGCTACACAGGATCCAAAATCTAGACTTAACAGACAACATACATGCAGGAAAAGAAAATGGGGACCAGGTATTATAATCAGCAAAGATCACATGACTGAACAGATAGTTCTGAATATCTATGGATAAAAATAGCATTATATTCACGTACTATCAATTTTAATTTCAAGTTTGACCTATTGCTTCTTGGCTTTTTGGCTAAGATCAAGTGTAGTATCTGTTCAAGTTTGATTTTTTGGTCTTTTAGTAGCTCCCTTCTATATTTCGATTATGATAAATGCTATAATGATGCTGACAAAAATCTCCAAAAAGTACCTTAGTGAATTCCTAACTTAAATACATCTCTTATAAGGGGAGGAAAAAAGAATAAAAATAAGAATCAAGCTATTTCATTAAACTCCTATTAAGCAGCTAACTTTTGGCTGCTTTGTTAAGCGTTACCGCTATACTAGATGGAGACTGTCTTGATACTCAGTACACTGAACACTGAGTGATGCAGGCAGCTTACAGGGCCAAACAGCCTTCAAGACTACTGCACTCCATCTTCTGCTGTTTTGTGTCATGCACAATTTGAAATTAGCGAAGAATTTTCTAATGCTGTCCCGTCCTAGATGTTAATATGATTTTCTCTCCTTTGTCAAATCTTGAGAAACAATAACACTAAAGATGCAAAGTTGTCAACAGTCCGTGGAGGCAAGAAGCAAATTTCTCTTCTTTTTATGTCACAAACACTGTCCTCACCTGCCCAAAGTTTGCAGCAGGGGACTTTATATCAAGCAGGCACAGAAATTTTCCCTGGTGTTCAGGGTTTACAATCTAAGAAATAGCATGTTGGCAAACATATCTCCCTAAAGAATAACCTTGGCTGGTTTTGATTAAGTCTATTTCCTTTTTTATTTATAGTGGGAACTGGTACCAGATAACCCTTGCAAAAGCACACGGTTCCATTTCCCTTCTGAAAAACATGTAACTGCTTTCCACTACCCAGTGGGTCTGGTTACAGGATTAAGATCCACGGACCTCCATAATCTGCCTCTGCTTCCTTCTGCCCACATTTGTCTTCCTGTACTTTCTAAAATAAATTCTAAGCTCCAGCCGGGTCAATCTTCTTACTGTTTTCCATACTTACACTTGTTCCTGGGGGTATCTCCCCCAACCTGAAAAGTGCCTTGATCCCCCTGCACACACACACACACACACTCACTCTACACAGATGCCCACCCTGAGATCCCTGGGACTTGTGAAGACCCTAGGTTGCAGCTCCACCTTTTTCCTTGTTGACATCGTCAAAGCCTATTTGAAATGTGCCTGGTGCAAAGGAGACCCTCAGTAAAAGTTAATTACCATCTCACCTCCACTTCTCAAATCCCTGACCACCCCCAGTATTTTTGCTGTAATTCTGCTGTGATTCAAGACATGCTTAGAACTCTTATGGAATTGTCTTCAGTACTTTGCTCAGAATACATTCAGTTATAAGTCACAGACCATCAGACAGGATGCAGAGTAAGTCGAGGGTGTATTTTGTTCATATAACAGGGCATTCAGAAGCGTGTCACCCAGGACCAGGAAGGCACTCTGTGAAGTTGTCAGGGTCCCAATTCCCCTGATGGTTCTGCCCCAACCAGCCTGAGGATGTAGAGCAGTCTCCAGGTGTGCTCACAGTTGTAACCTGGCTAACCATCCCACCTTACCCTCTCCTCAGGTGTGGAAGAAGGCCCCAAGGGCCCAAAACTTAATCCACTAGAGGCTTTGCCTTTTAATTAGAGAAGAGGGTCTTTCCCAGGAACTCCCTCTATAAATTGTTGGTGAGTCCTGCATTGCCTGCATACAAAGTGGATTGAACGTCTAGCTTTCCAGCCTCTATAATAAAGTAAGACAGGCGCTAGGGGGAAAGAATGAATCAAAGAACTACCCCCTAAGTCCATCTTTGTAAAAATTGTATTTGCTATGAATGTCCCCAAGTATGTGTCTTGGCCTCTGTAGGCAATTCCAAAAGAGAAATGCAAACACAATTTGGACCATGGCAACAACATCAGAAAAATTGCTCATATTCCAAAAGTAACACGTTTAAAGTGGGCAGCATGCTTCTAAATACGATATCTTCTGTGTGTCAGCATGTCACTACAGGACAGCTTCTCTCATTCGGGGGCGTGCAGCAGTAGTAACCAGCTTCCTGACACAGCAGGAAGCTCTCTGAGGGTGGCCCATGCTCTGGACCATCCCTCGATCCCTATTGTACCCAGAAGGCTGCCTGACAGAATGCATGGAGGTGCATGATTCAGCCACAGGAGGCAAACAGAGTGCCACTTTAGAGACTGGGCAGCTGTAACTCTGTGCTGGCATTATAAAGTTATAGTGCACTTGGCAGGGTTCTGACATGTGGTCACCACTCCACAAATCTTTGCTGAATTGGATAGAGTGGTTCACCTGTTCTAGGGTTAAATAGGGGTTGACCCCTTTCTGTCCAACTGAGCAACTGCTCTATTAATGTTCATCAGACACTTCCGACACTGATGATTTTTCTGCCTAATTTGTTGTCCACTTCTCTGCTGAGAATTGTGAGAAATCCATGTAACAACACATTGTGCAGCTCCATGCACCACGCCCCTCCCAGACAACACAAAGGCACCTCCACAGCTGCGCTGTGTGCGGCCTACGCAGCCACACGCAATGGCCCTGGGGACACTGCCACACTGCCCTTATTCACTTAACAGCTCATGATGGCAAAAACAGACCGGAATTCCAAGAAATCCATTGCTGATTTGACCCGTCTTATGCACCATATGACAAAGAAGATTCTTCCTTTTGTTGAAATAGTCGCAAAGCAGGTCAATTTTGACATTTCCCACCCTGACACCCAGGATTGCAAAGCAGACCTGATGCCTCTGCCCACCTTGCTATCAGGAGATGGGCAGAGTGCATGTCGGATGGGAAACTGAACTAGACTCAGGGTCTCCTGAAAGTTAAATGGCACTTGGGACACCAGCCCCGAGCAGTGAATTCTGACCCTACAGGCAGCACCATCTCAGGGCCTGGTCTCCACATCTAAGGAGCTCTTGTTGCATGTGCCAATCAGAGCGTTGAGCCGCTCAGGAGAGTCAGGGCGGCAAAACTGTCAGGGCTTCTGGGAGTCAGTTCATGTCACAATGGCAGTTAGAAATCGGCCATGGTGAAACTATTTACACTGTAGAAATGCACAAATTTGGGCTTTTTGTTTTGAGCTGGTCGGTGAGCATTTATGAACATGCCACCGACTGTGTGTAGAATGGGGAGGAGGCGGCAGCCTCAGGTTTGCAGCGGTGGAGACACGCTGACCATAACCAGAAAAGGCAGGTTGTCTAACAGAAAACCATCAAACTCCAGGGCAGAGGCCAACGACAGGTACGGATTTAACCTCCAGATGCTTCGCCCCATGCCACGTCCTGCAGAGACCAAACAGGAAGCTCAAAGCCAATCTCCTGGCTTTGAAGGACTCCCAAATGACTTCCAAATATGACAGAATCAGTAAGAGGAAAAACTCAGTGAATCCTGGCTGTGCCGAACGTCTGTCACCTCATGTCATCCTCCAGTCCTTACAACACTGGTCCTGTTCTTAGCCTTGTTTTCTAGGTGAGGAAATGAAGAAGCCAAGTGCATCACTTGGGCTCTCACAGAGTGTGGACAAAGCTGTGGATCAGCCTCAAGCTGCCAGAGCCACCAGAGGGTGATCCCCCACCCAAGAGCACAGTGCCAGCAAGGGTTACTGTGGGCAGGGATGCTCACAGGCCAGCGTGTAGGTCGAGGGACACAGGAGAAGGACAAGAGATTTGAAGGGGAAGGAGGCAGAAAGGGCAGCAGAGGATGAGGCTAAAGAATGGTCCAGATCAGGTGGACCTGAGTCAATGACCAGAGCAAGGGTGTCTGCCACCCTGTAGATACCACACAGATCTCCAAACGAGATCTCCTTCTGAGGCACATGCTACACACATCTCCCGAGAGAAGTTTCCAAGAGATGAGGCTTAAATTAGCCCGTCTACACTGGGAGGAGTGTGTATCTAACCATATCCCTGCAGAATTTCCTTTTTCTTGGAAATTCAAAGTCATTACTCATTCCCCACAATTAAAACTGAACTAAAACTAATTCCTTCCCAGTGCACAAAAGCATATTTCAGTGGGCTAATTACACAAACTCCGGCAGCAGAGATCACATTCTGCATGGTTTAATTAAAGGTGACGATCCTGAAACTGTAAAACTCCAGTCCAAAACATCTGAAATCAGGTAGAGCATTAATCAATGATTCCCTCTCTTCAGTGAGAATGACATCTTACTCACAGATTATTATCAATCTTTAACTCTTTGGAAGCAAGGCACCGTCCCTGCCGCAGCTCCTGGATTGTTTTCTTACCACTATGGCATGTTTTTCCAACCAGCTCCCACTGAGAAAGTTGTGCCATTTGGAATCAGATGCTCTGTGAACCAAGTTATACCCTCTGAGAACACATGAACACCACACAGAAACGCTTTATTACAACAGCAGCTGAAGTGGTTACAGTGGTTTCCCTGTGCCCAGGGCCAGAACTAGCGAGGGCTTCCCCCATTCTGCAGACCCTGCGGTGGGCGTGGACACAGAGAGAAAAGAGAGCTCTTTGTCTGTGCTGGAGTGGGAGGAGCCCTCCCAGGCGCCTTTTCCTCCTCTGAGAGCAAGAGATTTGGAAAGTGATTCAACTAGTTCACTTTGGAAATGTTTCTTGACTCAGTTCCAACAAGGCGTGAACTTAGAACACAGTCATTCCCGGTTTGCCTCATTAAAGGAGCCATGAGCTAACATGATCCCAAGTACAGACTAAAATGCCAGTTCAGGATCACTCAGTAAAGCTTTTTTAAATAAAAGTGAATATTTAGAAACAATACAAATGGCCAAAGTAATGATTCATTTTGATTATGACATGATGTATCAGTGTCTGTTAAAAATCACGCAGAGATAAAATAGGAAACTCAAGGACAGTATCAGATCCCACAGGGAAAATATCCCAAGGTCATGTTAAATGAAAAAACAAAACACAAACGTTCTTATTCCAAATTTTAAAAACAGTTTGTGTGTTTCTTCCTACATATGTGAAAACAGACATTATTTATAAATAGCTATATGTGTATATACTGTGCATATACCATGCATATGTGTGTATATGTGTATATTCTTCTCAATCTTAAATATGTAACATAATATAAACATTATATAACACATTTGTACTATATGTAAGGGTAAAACAGATATTTGTAAATTTGTATTTAATGCATATATTCCATATTGAAAGAATAAGCATAAAATTCTGTGAAAGTTATTTTTTAGTAATTGGTTTACAGAGGATTTTTATATTATTCTTTATATTTTTAATATTTGTTAATTCTCTATAATTTTATAGTTAGAAACACATTTTAGGAAGGCTCAAATTAATCTGGCCACCAGAATCTTCACACCTAGATGTAAATATCTCTTAAATCTTCATCACAGTTCCCTCACAGACACACTGTGGGTCTTGCTCCTCATCAGAGACTGCAGGAGCACCCGGCCACCTCCTGCCCTTCCAGGCTCTCAGTGCAGGCTGATGGGTCCCTGTCAATTCCAGTGCACTCCACACACTTGCCTGGGCTCCCAAATAGTGGGGTAGAGACAGAGTCATAGGACAAGAAGGGAGGCTAAACTGTCTTTGGATAGCAGAGGACACTGTGTTTACCCTGGCTTAGAGAGCAGAAACCCTTTTCCACTCCAGAACACAGGTGAGGATGGAAAAAGCCTAGGAAGAAATACAGGGTGGCCATGACCTTATGGCCAACCTATACTGGTGACAGAGCTAGGAGCTCCCTTCAGAAATTAAAATACGAGGTTTGACAATTCAGTTCACCATCCCATCCTAGGAAAAAGTGCATCACACCTCATTGTTGAATGTCACCATGAACACCTTTGAAGTACTCTAGCTGGTCATCTGGTGATTGTAGTGATAGTCACCAATGAGGTGGGCAGCACTTTGTCTAGGCTGAGCTTGCAAACTGAAGTGTCAGACCTCATATGACCACAACTCTGATGGTTATCCCAGAAAAAAAATTTCAAAATTGCTTACAAGAGTGGATGGACCAGGTGCTGACATTGGTGCACAGCTTCCCAAGAGGAGGACTTTGAAGATGATCATAGTGATATTTAGCAATGAAGTATGTAACACTTCTTCTAGGATAAAAACTTAATTGTTTGACCTGGTGGGTAAGACATTGGAGCTTTTCATGATTCTTTCTTCATCTGAAGAGGAAAATTATGTTCCAGAAGTTTTTTTATTAGTAAGAAACTTCTACAGTCAAAATATCGTTAAATAGTTTGAACCAAGTCTGTCACGTCTAAATTTTTGTTGCACAGACATCTCACCCATCAGAGGAGGGCAGGTGTCCAAGCAAGACCTACTCTACCCCGTCTTACCCCTGAGTTCCCGTCACCACGTTTACTCTCATTCCTAAGGGAGGCTTAAAGGAAAAGTGCTTAAGCTACTTCTGGAAGAGTTTAAAGCTTTGTCCATGAGCATCTGCATCAGAATCCCCCGTGGCTCTTTTAAAAAGTTAAGTTTCTGGGCCCCATGTGCAGGCTACTGAACCAGCAGTCCTGGGTCTCAACCCTGAGTCTCCATTTCACCTTCATGCACAGAGGCTCAGAAACAGCCTTTCCACCTTAGACATTGTCAAGTTTTGCCTTCTGAGGAATTTGGATTCCTTTTCTTGCACTGTTCTCTCATACAGAAAGCAAGTTGATTTTTCACCTTAGGATCCCTGTTTCTTAACATAGTTTAAGCCTCTGATAACATTTATTTCTTTGGGTCAGGGCAGTTTTCTCTGTCAATGAAAGCTTTCAAAAGAATCTACTGAACTGGAAACATGAAAATAAAACCCAGCGTGATGTCATCCTGAGTGACTCTGGGACTTGACAGGCAGGTGTTCTGGGAGCAGAGACCCTAGTGAGGGAGAGGGACTAGACAACAAAGCCAAGTGGAATCAGCAGCGGGGCATCCACGGGGCAAGGGGCTGCCCCCGAGACTCCCACACTTGTCAGAGGCTCACTTGACTCTCAGAGGTGAATCACAGCCCCAGCCAGAAGAGAAGGAGAATGAGGGTCAACAGGACCAAGTATGTACAAAGATGACGAGGTGTCACAGGATCCTACAACCCAAGGGCTAACAGCCCAGCTCTCTGTGTGGTCCTAACTTACCTAACTTACAGCATCATTCTAGCAGAGAATTTGGGCAGCTTGGGACCAAGGAAAGTCTAAGGAGAAGCCTTGGCCGTCACCAGTCCCACTGGGTTCTTCTGGAATTCTGATTTTCTTGCTTTAATGGCTCATAATTTAACATCCTTGAAAAAATTCCAGAACACCTATGTCTACTTAATTTTCTAAATTCCTAAAACTAGATTTCTAGAAATTACATAATTAAAAATAATGAGACTTTCTTGGGGCATCTCATAACAGGAATCATGTTGAACACCCCCAAATTAGTGGGTAAAAATGCATAGAATCACAATCTGTGGAGTATTTAGAACCACTTTATACACACAGTCCATGCACATGTCATTCATTTTGGTATTCACTCAAAAAGTGTGTATTTAGTGAATGAAGAAATATGTGCTTTCTGTGCTCAGGGAGCTGTTCTCAGAGCAGGAGACAAGAAGGACTCAAACTAGGAGCTAACGTGATGCTGCAGTGCTGACATGAGCTGGGAAGAAAGGGTTCCACCAGGGAGATTCCAGAATGGGGGCTCGCAGGCCAGGGAGGCCAGGGGAAGCTTCATGAGGAGCATGAGGAGGGTGCACTTGAGCTGGTGGCAGAAGGGTGGGTAGGGAGTGACCAGACAAGGAACAGCAGACCTTAGTGTGGCTAGATAGGGGCGTCTGTCAAGAGAGTGAAAGGAGGCTCTAGGGAGGCAGGAGGCCTAAGGATGGGGATGGGGCTCGTCTTTACTCCAAGGGCAACAGAAAAACACGGAAGGTGGCCATTGGAAAAGTCAGACCTGTGTTGTGATAATAGATGTGAAGGAAGGGGTTGGCAAGGCAGTAAAATCAGACAAATCAATTAGGACGTGTCCCGTGCAGCACCCCAGCAAGAGAGCGTGACAGCTCAGACCAGAATGGGCACGGGCGGCAGGTGGTAAGTGGATGGCTTTGAATGATCTGCTCTCAACTCCACCATGCAGGAAGTGGACAGACATCTCGAGAGGTCAGCTGGCCCCTACAAGGATCCCTATCTGGATGGGGAACCACAGTGGCCTGGAGCCCAGCCCCCCAACCCTAGCACAGAAGGGAGTGAGCAGTAAAGCAAGTTCTGTGTCTCTCGCATGCTGCACTTAGTATAATATACTGGGCCTTTACAATGATATGACCAAGTTCATAACCAAAATTAGGTGCAAGAAGACACACAGGATATGTGAGTGACGGTATTCAAGTGGGGTCCACAAGTAGAGCCCCATCAGGCAGAAGCCCTCCCCAGAGCTCCTCTGGTCCTTCAAACTCATAACAAATCTGCCACATTTTTATATAATACTTTGTACTTTTAAAAATGATTTAATGCATATGACTTCATTTGATTCACATGACCTCCCCAGGAGGGTGTGTGTTCCTACACCCCTGGTAACAAGAAAGCTGAAACCCAGAGAAGTGAGCTGTCTATGTTCTCAGAGACAATCACTAAAAGAACCTGGATTTCTATTCCGACTTCCGTATTTTTTTCTAAAATCTGCAGTTTCTGAAGTTTACCCTTGGTGCTTTCCCATACCCACAACTCCACAATTTTTGATGCCAAAAATGTTGATAGAGAACAGGAGAACTACACACAGGATGAAGACAACGACGACAGCTGTGCCTCAGCAGCACACTTAGCACTGACAGGTAGTAGTGTCTGCTTTAATTTTTATATAACCCTGAGAAACAGGTGGTAGCATCATGCCAGTTTTATGGTCAGAGAAATCAAGGTTCAGACAGGTCAACTAATTCAAGACCAGCCAGTTTATAAGTAGCAGAAGACTGATTCTAACTCAGATCTCACTCCAACCAGAAACCTGTGTTTCCCCACATCTTGGGAGCCTGTGGCTCTGAGCCACCTGTTGGTCTATGCCACGGTCACAGATGACTCAACCCGCATGGGCACAGGCAGTTTTCAGCGACCCCTTTATGATATCTCTATTGCCTGCCTTATCACACACCCAACAGTCTCACCCGAGCCCATATTTACACAAACTGTTCACCAAGGTATACATCTTATAAGTAGACTGTGAACATCCTACCTCCAAAAGAAACAAATCATTAAGGTTTTTCTTTCAAAACTGCACCTTCTGTCACAGTAAAGGGAAGTGTCTAGCTTAGTCTATGTCATAACACCAAGGATGGGATGTGAGGAAGATTTCTCTGGGGGATTGAGGGTGCTTGTATATTGAGGCAGGATAACTGTGATGCTGCTGTGACTGTTCAGGATTTGTACTGATGGCTTCATAGAAATGGCTAGATACTTTCCTAAGGTTGCTGCAAGGGGCAACTGAGAACAGAGCATCCAGGCCCAGGTCTCTGCCTGGCTCCAACTCAGATATTAACTGTGTCTGGGAAGGACAGTGGGTGCCCAAAGCTAGATCAGGAGGAAAAGTATGTATGGCCATAAACTAAGCAATCTCACTGAGCAATACCAGTGTAATAAAAATCGTCACTAAAAGCAGTGAGTAAGTGGCAGACTTCATCACCTGCTAACAACTCCATCAGGACGACATAAACTGAGCTGTCCTGAGAAATGATCTGTGAGTTCACCCTCGTTAGGTGGAAAGAGGGAGAAACACAGGACAAGATGCCTGGAAATGAACACGTGTAACTGAGAAAACAATGTGGAAAGGAAAGGTTCACAAGATGAGAAAGCACGAGACGAGTGGCCAGCAGGACATCAGGTGGCCACGGACAGCATCCTGGGAGAAACGCAGTCAACTGAGCTGCCTGTAGGTGCCTGAGTTACACTTCAAGCTCCTCCCAGGATCCCAGCAATATGTCTGTATGGTCCTATATTTTGTAAAATAAAGAAAAGTAAAAAATTTTTGTACTCTTTTACTTAAAGTGACCAGATTTTAACATTGGTAAAGTGGGACACCATTGGGGGGGGGGGGGCTGACAACAATGCAAACTTTGATAAGCAGTTCTCAATAATCAGTTCTCAACAATTATTTGTTATTAAAGTTTAACATTATAAAATTAACAAAAATAATATAAAACACATATCCTGGCAAAATAGCCACATGGCAGCCGAAAACTGCATATTCCCTTCCTGTTCTCCCGTGTTCCCTAGCTTGTCGTGCACTTTCCAAAAATTAGGGCTTTTTTAAAACACCGCAGGACACAGGACAAATTGTCAAAAATTAGGACTGTCCTGCCAAAAGCAGGATGTCTGGTCACCTTACTCTGGGGGAGGGGGCTACTTATTTGTTCCAGACAGTTTGGCTCCTTCTGAGCTAACTGTCCTTGCCTAGATGCAAGGGAGGGAACCAGTCTCCTTCTGATACCTTGCCCAGGAGGGGAGTAGGGAGTTTACATTAGCCTGTTCATTTCCAAATGAAGTTACATTAACCTCTTCATTCCCAAATGGAGTTACATTAACCTTTTCAGCAGCCAAAAACCATATATTCCCTTCCCATTCTTCCACTGTTCCCTAGCTTGTCATGCATTCTTTCCAAAAATCGGGACTTTTTTAAAACACCTCGGGACACAAGACAAATTGGTAAAAATCAGGACTGTCCCACCAAAAGCGGGACATCTGGTCACCTTACTTTTACTTAAACAAGCTCCCCCAAGTTATGTGTCTGTCAGGCCGGACAGCAGCCAGAGGCATTCCTGCCTATAAGGCTGTAGCCTTCATGTGGCTGACAGCGGGCCCCTGGGCTTCAGTGCCAGGCTTAACCCGTACTGGAAAAAAAAGGCTTTCCAGAACGCCAACACAACTTCTCTGACTTCTTAAATTTTTCTCAGGCCACATTTGTCAGAAATAGCCATAGCAATCATTATTAGAGAACCCACCATCTGGGTTGCACTAAACTAGCCATTAAAATGTCCCTGACTGAGGGTTCCAAGAAAAAAGTTACACCCTGAACTTCATAGATAAGGCTGCGGGAGCTCTAGGCCCCTACGTGGAATGGCTGATTTTGCTGGGTCCTGTCTGTCAGTTGGGAAAGCCCTCCCCGACCAGTCGGAACAGGTGTCCCCATGCCCAAGTGTCAACTCAGGCTCATAGGCAAACACACCCTCGTATGCCCCCTCCCTTTTACTCACAAAGAGGCTATAAAAAGGCCGAAGAGGATGAAGAGTCAGAGCTTTCTAGAACAGACCTCAGGAAACTCCAGAATCAAATACCAGCCTGTGTGGATCACATAAAAAAAATCTACAATTTGCTTCATTCTCCTAAACTGAAGTCGAGGAGGGGAGAGGGGAGATGACAATTTCTTCCTCAGAATAATGAGCCTCTAAGTGCTGAGTGGGAGGAATTAGTGACAATAACATGATGCCTGTCAACTTTTGAGAAATTGGAATCAGGAAATCCAAAAGTCAAGTTGAAAGAAGACAAATTAGGTATATCAAGATTTGACATATCACTGAATACCTGCTAATGAAAGAAAAGATTTCCTTTTAACTTTCTTATTGTCTTTATGCATAATGCTTTAAAAAGTCACAAAACATTTTCCTAACAGCAGAAAGAATATTAAAAAAAAAAAAAAACCCTGCTTCTAATATGGCAGAGAGTGTGACAGGCACGTGAAGCCTTCCTCTACCAGAGGCAGCTGCTCATTCTTGAATCTAATTTATTTGCTTTAACTTTCTAAAGCTTTACTAGTTCCGGCAGAAGCAGAGAGGGAAACCTTAAAACATGCCCACTGCGTGGGAGCTGTGCTGTTCTGTCGGAAGATTTAAGAAACCATTGCAATAAAGCTGGAGACATGGCCAGGAAGTGATGATTTTCCAATTTGAACATCTTCCTCAAGGGACAGAAATGCAATTTGTTGGGGTAACAGGCTGAGTCATTTTCTGTGGTCTGCAGATGTGACAAAGCCACACAGTCACCTGGCTTTTTAGATGGGACTGAACATTTAATGATACTAAGGCCAGTGATCACTTAGAGATTACCAGTAATTATTTCAGGAGCAGCCATGAGATCTACACACCCCAGAAGATCTTGCTGAAAGATGCTCAAAGGCTAGTGCATGAATGTTGACACTCACATCAAGGTCATAGTTTGGAGTACCTGGGCTGTGAGGACTGGAGGCCAGCAGGCCTTGGTTTCAATCCCCTGGGCCTCTTATGAGTTTTATAATTTTGAACAAGTTACAAAACACCTCCAGACCTGACAGGTTTGGGGTATTGTATGGAAGCAATGAGGTAAAGCACTTCGCAGTTGACCTTGCACCCTATATGCCCTAATAATGTTAGGGAAACTGCAGGGGAATGGCTTTCTGGCTTAGGTGAAAGGTGCGAGAACGCCTTCTTATCCGAGTTAAATCCTGGACTCACCCTTCCAATATGCTGGCAAAGGAAATAACTCAGGTTAAATATCTCTATAAACCTGTGGGTTCTTGGTAATTTAAGGGAGCAATGATCTCAGAAGCTTCTAAATAAATGAAGCCTTCAAATTTTGGCAGCTAAATGACACATCTCCCATGAACTGTGGGTATCCCAATGTCTGGATTCCTTATTGTTAATGATCCAGGTTCCTAGATTCTCTCTGTGTCTTTCATGCTCAACTCTGAGAACTCTACTCTCTCTAAACTTTCTCTCCTTCTCATGTTCTTTCTTCCTAGGAAAGAAGAAAAACAGGGAAAGAAAGAGGAAAGGATCACCCACACAGTCAAGTGTACTCTTTGTGAAGCATTTAAAATACAGTGGGGCTGCTGTTGAACATTGTACTGGTGAACTTGGCCAATGTAATAAGGCAAGACAAAATAATTCAGTGCCCTAAGAAGTATTTGTATATGATAGAGTCGCGTATCTATAACATCCCTCTTAAAAATAAATCAGTGACAAACCAATACTAACTGTATGATAATTTAGTTCAGCATTTTAAATTGATACTTTAAAAAAAGCCTTCACCTATAAAATAAAAACCAATTTTAAATGTAATTGAAAAGAAGATTCTATTTACATTTAGAAAAGAAAATTCTGGGTGTAACCTTAACATGTTTAAGAAATATGTAAAACCTATATGAAGAAAATCATAAAACATCCTAAAAACTACAGAGGTTACTGAACAGTGAAAAGGTTTGTCGTATAACTTGGCAGAAAAACTCAGTGTTGTAAAGATGTCAATCCTCTCTAAGTTGATTTATAAGTTTAATGTTTTCTCAGTAGAATATCAACATTTTTTTTTTCTGGAGCTATATAAGGTGGTGATTATGTTCATTTAATTATTTAATCCTGGAAAAAGGATCACAAAGTATCAAGTAGTATATGTTTTCCCACCATATATAAAATGGCATCATAAATTACTATTATTACATAATTTATAAACTATATATAATTAAAAGTAGCATGATATTGGTTCATGAATACACAAATAGACTAATGAGGTAAAACAGAAACTCCAGAAACAGGCATAGTGGTGTATGGAGAGTTAGCTAATATGTTAGTTAGTTATATATGGAAAGTTAGTTAATATGTTAGTTGTATATGGAAAGTTAGTTAATACGTGGGAATAGCAGAATCTCAAATCTGGGGAAAGGATGGATCTCAGAATAGCTGAACAGTGATATAAAGATAATAGACTAGCATCTGTTTTTTACAATAAACACCCAAAATTCGAAATGATTTAGAGATTTAAATGTAAAAAATAAAACCATACTGGTGTGAGAAGAAAACAAGAATGAATTTCTTTATTCCCTGAAATGGCATGAGCATTCTTAAGCATCATTCAAAACACAGAAGCAACAAGGGGGACTAGTGATAAATGTAGCCTTATGGAATTAAAGCACATTCACAGTAGCCAAGCACATGACAGGTGAAAACTAAAGAAGTATATTTGCCACACAAATCACAAATACAAGGGGCTAATACAGAAAAGAGCTTCCAAAAGTACAGAAGAAACTGATGGAAAATCGACCATGAGGCAACAACTTAAAAAGTCTTTTAAAAAGAATGCAAATCATCCTTAAACAAATAATATGCTCAACCATGTTCATTAAACATGTAAATTAAAATTCACTCTTCTAGCAGATTGGCAAAGAAATCAGAATATTTGACAGTATACCTACCACCACCCTACCCTCCCAATATTCTACCAAGAGCTATAATATGTACAAGGAGAAATAAACAGGTACAAACATCTGTGGAAATCTTTTCCAATCCTTTCGTGCCAGATGGAGGTGTCTGTTCTCAACCAGCCAGAAGGCTGCAAAATGCAAGGTAATCAAAAAATTTGACTTAGCAGATAAAGTGCTGTACTATGTCCAAGACTAAGCTTTAATTTTCAGTTTAAGAAATAATTAAGTCAACCAAGATGAATTTTGCCTCTCATTTAGCACCAGTATCGATCACCTAGTATGCACCAGGCTCGACCTCCTTTCCCCATCCCAGCCTACAGAAGCATTGATGTCATCAGCTTACCCTGGATACACACAGGGGAGAGCCGAGTGGGGGAGCTGTGCACAAAAGGAAGAGGAGAAGACAGCAGGATGGACCAAGGCAACTGGCCAGTCCTGAGGCTGAACACCTGTACTCTCAAAGCTTCTTGTGATGATGTATAGCTCTGCTGATAATCACTGTGCTCAGGACCCCAGCAGGCAACACTTCCCCCAAAATGAAGCTGTTTGGAGTGAAAGCATTTTTGATATTGCATCCCACCTACACTCCAATGGCACATCAACAAGATGTCATTTGCTGTTATCATTAAAGTTTGTAAGGGGCACAGCTTACCATCTTTTAGGACGCTGAATGCCAACTTAGGAACCCTTCCCCTCCGGTAGCAAGCGCAAGACATTGTAAAGTAAGTACTTGGAAATGGGACAAAGATTTAAAAAAAAAGATGAAGGAAATATTTCTACATAAGTGCCCTACCTCAACTGGACAAATCTGGAATGTAGGTGGAGCTTTCTGAAATACGCACTTCTATAATTCAGTCTGGTACACTTTAATCAGAGATGGTCCTTTGGACATTTTAAAGAAAAGTAGCCCGGTCTGTCAATGGAAGATCAGGTGTTAGGCTTTTCAACATATTATTCACAGTCATTAAAACAGTTCCAGGAAAAGCACTGCAGAACAATGTGGTGCCCAGGAGGCCGAGCCGTGAGATTGGGCTGACAGGCATAGCATCACAGATGCTGGCACCGAGACGGGGAGCTCCCGAGACCTCTGCAGGCGTTCCAGAATGCCTGTCCAGGGCCCAGGCCTGCGGCCAAGACAAAGACAGAAGTAGGGCTTTTATGTGAACTGAAGGAGAACTTGAAAATAAAATGACCTGAAATAGGGAATACCAGATGGTGTTGGGCTGCATGGGTTCATAACTTTAGAATTTCTCCTTCTTTCAAGGATGGAGTCTCCAAGCCGTGTTATCCCTTGAAAGCACAAGGTAGTGATAATGAGATGGAGTCATTCAGGCCGGGGCTAGTCTGACCAGCTTAGGTCCTCCATAACCTTCACCTCCTGTCTCCCGTTCTTCTTTGGTAAATTCAGCTTTAACCTAACATGTATATCTTGAGTAGTTTAGGACAACTGCTTTAGGAGATTAATTGGAATATTATTTTGGATCATGGATTATACTGATTATTGTTGATTAAGATAAACATGATTTTTACTCTGAACTTTCATATATAAAACTGTGACTTTGGAAATGGAAGAACAGAACAGCCTTGGAGAGGCTACTCTCAATGTTCTCCAAAATCATCAGCCTTCTGACAAGTAAAGTTCGGTGAACTTTCTATCCATGTCTCTGCATATTCCTCCCTGCAGTGACAGGCAGCTAGACTCTCAGGATGTTAGGCGTACTGAAACTCACCCTGACAACAAAATGAAAGGACAGCCTTGCTGGATGGCAGCATTCTCCACAGCCAAGATCATTATCCAAGTTTGCTTTTGACGGATCTCACTCTCCAGCATTTGCCATCTTGGCCCACGGGAAGGAATGTTTACTTTCTTCCAAATACCATCCTATGCCTAACCCCACAGCAGCAGTCAGAAAGAAATGTATGGCAATAATGTAAAATGTAAGCGTATTGCAGACCAGGAAAGATGACTGCAGCAGAGCAGAGGAGTGCGGAGAGGGAGCACCCTCGCTTTCCATGAGAGGAGGGTTGTAAAAACCCAGCAGCCCTAGGTGGAGATAAGGCCAGACAAACCTTCCTATCAAAGCATATTTTCTTTTTTTTCAAAGATGCATTGTAAGAACTATTCTGATTGTATTATTTTTAATTTTCCTGACTTCCTCATGAGGCTCCTTCTCAACCATCAACGATTTATTTTTAAGGCCTTTGTGCTGTAAGAGACAAAATGCAGTTGTGTTAAAAACGGCTTCCCATTCCGGGGAAGCGCAGCACAGTGGTCACAGACGGCCTCCCATTCCGGGGAAGCGCAGCACAGTGGTCACAGACGGCCTCCCATTCCGGGG
>NW_003852466.1:3547087-3552267 GCF_000181295.1 Otolemur garnettii
CATTCCGGGGAAGCGCAGCACAGTGGTCACAGACGGCCTCCCATTCCGGGGAAGCGCAGCACAGTGGTCACAGACGGCCTCCCATTCCGGGGAAGTGTAGCACAGTGGTCATAGACGGCCTCCCATTCCAGGGAAGTGCACAAAGTGGTCACAGAGCTGCACGGCACCATCCCTGTATAATCTGTCAATTCCCTGTTGCTCCCCCCATAAAGTACGATAAAGTCTGTGTCCTTCCTCCTTAACCACCCACAGCAAGATTACACGCAAGACCCAGCTCCGCCATGGCCCACATTCAAATGCCTTTGGAACTCTTTGCAATCATCCTGCTTGCAAAGAGTTCGATTGGTCTTCATAAAAATTAAATGAACTTTTTCTTTCAGTTGATTTACTATTTTCTCAGAAGTATCTATGATTTTTATTTCCAGTTCTTATGTACCTATTATCCTAGGCTTAACTGTTCAATACTTCAAGGTGCTGCCCTGGGAAAGCTGATATAGTACTATTTGGGTTTGAATAGGGAAAGAATGCAAATATATGCAATTTACATTCTTTAAAGATGTGCTTGGACTGGGCTTTGTTATTGAAACAGGGATGAGAAAGGCACTAACTGGGTGGAAATTCCAGCTCATCCAGGAATGCAAGAAACAGCCTAAAATGAAAGAAAATGACAAGGGCTTTGGGTATATTTCTAGCATTTTATCTTCAATTTGATTTTCAGTGATCTACACATAGCTCTGATTCATAGTTACATCTAGAGATGCTTAGTGAATTTCTTTGTAGAGGCGCTTTGTGATTTAAAAAAAAATAACATGTTATCTTTTTATTAAAAGATACACAGTACAGAACAAAGGAAAACTGGCCTTAACCGCAGACATGAGCACTGGAAACACGGTCAGGCTATTACTTCAAAGACGAAGGTGAAATCCAAGCAAATGTTTTGTAGACTGCTGCCTGCCAGGACATGTTAACTCCTCAGAAAAACACATGCAACTGAAATTTCAAAGTCTTCGCTTCTCCAAAAGCTAGAAAGTATATTAAGTGCATTTTTATCAGATTATTTCCTAAAGAAGGAAGTGAAGGTAATTCTAGTGGCACATAAAATACACTGCCCACCATGTCTGTGTATTCCTGGTTAAAATTCTCACCACTCTACTGCTTACACTCATACGCCATTGTGAGAGTTCTTCAAGAACAGCATGGAAAATGTGTATTATGAGAAATCTAGGAGTAGATGTCTAGACTTTTCATACCGTAATATCCTCACACTAACTTGTTACAACATGTTGGAACATGGTTTAGTTTGAGGCACGAAGGAGGATAAGACATCCGTTGGAAGATCCCATTAGAGCAATATAAATTCTGCTAAAATTTGAACAACAAACGCCATATTTATGGTGAAGATTGAGTGGAAAAATAGGGCTTTATGGAAAAAATGATGGGGACAATGCCCAAAATAAATGAGCAGTTTCCAAATGGTTAGTTTAAGAAGAGACGGGAGTATGATGAAGATGAAGCCCACTGCAGCACCATTCACATCAATTTATAAGGAAAAAATTAGTTTTGCTCATGCCCTAACTGAAGAGTACTGACGATTAACAACAGAAACAGCCACCAACATCACAGACACCTCCAGTTGGTTCGGCTTACACTGCGGGAGCTGAACTAATTAACTCAAGTCACAAGTCAAACTACCTCTTTTTTTTTTTTTTTTTTGCTGTTTATTCAGAACAATGAGCCTCCGAATACCAGGGACCTCATCATACCTAGGTGTTATAGCCCACATCCTGACCTCCGTCTGCCCCTTCTCCCTGCTAGCCCCCTTGTGCTCCCTGCCCACATCCTGACCCCCGCCCCTTTTTGCATTTGTCACTCTACTCTGTACTTGCCCCACTTGCTACCCCCGCCCCGTTTTGCACTCATCACTCTACTCTGTACTTGCCCCACCTGCAACCCCCCCACGCCCCTTTTTGCCCTCGTCACTCTACTCTGCACTCGCCCCACTTGCGACCCCTAGCCCTTTCCTCTCATTTGCTCACCTGAGACAAAGAAAACTTTCCCTAAGCCAATCAACCCTGAACACGACCACCCTGTACCTGTCAGTTTAGGACAGACATGGTTTACCTACCAATAAGGGAATGGGGTGGGATGGTCTCAGGGGAGGGAAGAGGGAAAGGTATAAAGGAATTGTCTGAATAGTCTGTAACGGCTGTTCCTGCTTTCTCTTAAAGGGCGGCCCAGGCTCTGAGCTTGAATGAATAAAAAATTCCTCGTGCCTTTGCAGCGATGTTCGGGCTCTCAGAGTGGTGCTTGAATTGAGTCTGGAGGTTAACAGCACAATTCTGACAGAAAAATTAAGGTTGAACAGACTTTCCACTTGGTGGGCACCAGAACCATTGCACCCAGATCAGCTGCACACAGAGCTTTCCATGGAAATTTTAAGTGAGTAGGGTAGAGATCCTGAACCCTTTCTTTGAATAACTGTAACAGGAGATGGAAGGTGGCTTTACCAGTACAACTCTGAAGATAAAGCACAAGAGGTGGAAGTGGTTCGGCCAAAGCAAAAGCAGCCTGCAGACCAGACAAGAGCAAAGGTCGCAGCAACAGTGGTACTGGGAAGTTGAAGGCATTTTTCTTGTTGACTTTCTAGAAGACCAAAGAATAACATGCTTACTGTAAGATTTAGCAAAACATTTTTGGGAATTTTGGTAAAGATGAGTGAGTCTTTTGCCATCATGATGATCTCCTGCTCATTCCTCTCATCAAACAAGGGCAATTTTGTGAGAGCGTCAGTGGAAAATCATTATAGGTCCACCTAACAGCTCGGATTTGGCTCCTTCTGACTTGTTTTTGTTTCCTAATCTTAAAAAAAAATTTTAAAGGGCACTCACTTTCCCTCAGTTATTAATATAAAAGATTCCACTTTTCCATGAATTTTTTGAAGTATATATAGTATATATACTATACTTATGTATTAGATATATTTGTTATTGCTAAAGTATTATTTGTTATTTTAAAAATTGAAAATAAAGGCACTTATCTGATTTTCTTGTATGCGCTATATTTTAGAGTAAATAGTTTTTGTTTTTAGTTTTGTTCTAGTTTTGGGGGGGGGATTTGAGACAGAGTCTCACTTTGTCACCCAGAGGAGAGGGGTAGAGTGCTCTGGCATCCTCATAACTCACAGCAACCTCAAACTCTTGGGCTCAAGTGATCCTCTTGTCTCAGCCTCTCCAGTAGCTGGGACTACAGGGAACTGCCACAGTGACCAGCTGTTTTTTACAGACAGGGTCTCACTCTTGCTCAGGCTGATCTGGAACTCCTGAGCTTAAGTGATCCACCCACCTAGGCCTCCCAGAGTGCTAGGATTATAGGTGTGAGCTGCTGCTCCCAGCCTGGCAAACAAATAGTTGACGAGAAAACGCTCTTTACAGAAGAGGTTTGATTAACAAAAGCAGAGAAAAATGATAGACTTAAAAATCATAACTTTATAATTTTTAATAAAATGACTGATCTGCAAGTGGTAGTTAAAAACCTTCAGTGAGAAGTTCATGGTGGAGATTTTATAATGTGAGGATCAACTTAGAATACCTGAACTTACTGGTCAATTTTAACATTACCAGAAGTGGGATATATAGCCAATAGTAGCACCTGACGTGACTGGAAGTACCCACGTCACCTATGATATATTCTTGCCAAAAAATGAAATTGTAGGCCAGGCATAGTGCCTCATGCCTATAATCCTAACACTCTGGGAGGCTGAGGCAGGTGGACTGCCTGAGCTCAGGAGTTCAAGATCAGCCTGAGCAAGAGCAAGACCCTAATCTCTAAAAATAGCTGGGTTGTGGTGGGCACCTATAGTCCCAGCTAGTTGGGAGGCTGAGAATCGCTTGAGCTCAGGAGTTTGAGGTTGCTATGAGCTGTGATGCCAGGGAATTCAGCTGAGCATGACCAAGTGAGACTCTGTCTAAAAAAATAAGAAAGAAAGAAGGAACGAAAGAGAGAGAGGGAGGGAGAGAGTGAAGGAAGGAAGGATGAGATAGAGCCTCTAGGTACATCTGCCAGATAACAGGAAATAAACAGAACAGAGGAACACATTTCAGAGCACCCCAGGGTGCAGTCGGCCATGTCTGCAGCACAGGGAAGTCTACAGAAAAATTACTTAATGTCTTTAACCTATAAATAGCAGCAAAAGAGAAAAGCAAAATCTTTACAAGACATGGTCCACCAATTGTAAGGCAAGGTCCTTATTCTGATTTCAATTTGGGGGGAAAAAGAACTACTGTCAAAAGTACGTTTCTTGGGGTGGTGCCTGTGGCTCAAAGGAGTGGACACCGGCCCCATATAGCAGAGGTGGTGGGTTGAAAACCAGCCCTGGCCAAAAAAAACTACAAAAAAAATAAAGTAAGATTCTTAATAAAATTAAGAAAAAACAAATATAGACTATTTGGTGATATTAAGAAATTAATCTTAATTTTATTAAGCATGACAGTAATCTTTCACAACTATTAGAAATACAAATAGAAGTATATGTTTGTTAGAGAAGTAATACAGTCTGAGATAAGTTTTATTTATTTTATTTTTTATTGAAACAGAGTCTCACTTCGTCACCCTCAGTAGAGTGCTGTGGCATCATAGCTCACAGCAACTTCAAACTCTCAGGCTCAAGCGATTTTCTTGCCTCAGCCTCCCTAGTAGCTAGGACTACAGGTGTCCATCACAATGCCCAGCTGCTATTATCATCATCATTATTAATTATTATTATTATTATTACTATTGGCTTAGCAGGCCAAGGCCAGGTTTGGACTCACCAGCCCAAACTATAGGCACCCAGCCTATAGGCACTAAACTATAGGCACCCAGCCTGAGAATAGTTTTAAAATACTAGTAATTAAAATGGGAGTATAGGTGAAACAAAAAAGGATGCAAAGTATTGGTGACGGTTGGACCTGGGTTTTCTGCACATGAGGGTTCATTTTTAAATCCTCTCTACTTTTTCACAGTGGGAAAAGCTGGTATGTGAGCAAGACCACATGGCCACTGCATATGAGTTCTGTGTGTTAGACGGCCATTTCAGGACAGCTCTGACCCACTAACCACGTGGCCCCTGCGTATGAGGTCTGTGTGTTAGACGGCCATTTCAGGACAGCTCTGCCCCACTAACCACGTGGCCCCTGCGTATG
>NW_003852466.1:3553786-3560599 GCF_000181295.1 Otolemur garnettii
CCTGCGTATGAGGTCTGCGTGTTAGATGACCATTTCAGCTCACAGCTCTGTCCTACTAAAACGACTCAAAATCAGAGACGAGACACAATACTGGGCTGCCAGATGAGGCGCTGGGCCCAGACCCTGCTGTCCCATGAGACATCTGTATGACCTCAGCAAGTCATTTTCTTCTCTCCTTCTCAATATCCTCATCTGTATAATAAATGGATGGAAGGCAGTATTTTCTTCCAATAACGCTGGCTTCAGAAGGTCCTCCGATGACAGCAATAGACTGTATCGATGCAGCTTCCAGGGGTAACCCGCCCAGAATCCTCTCTCATTCTGTTGCAGATGCTCCAGAATTTTAGAGGGGAGACCCTTCACACAGATGACCTATATGGCCTATAGCATATTGTACATTCTCATTAACCATTAAATGACAGCAAAACCAACTTAAAATGTTAACTCCAGAAATAGAAAAGTCGATGATCATGTGATTTGCCTAATGTTGACCCGATAGTAATAGAACCAAGATTATAAATTAGCTTTCTTTCTTATTTCTTCCGAACGCTTTGGGCTGCCTAAAGGAGGGTATAAATGTCTGATTTCTGAATACAGGCAGGAATGAGACAGGACTAAGAAATAAGCTCGGGGGGCTGAATCGTGAGGCAAGAGGGTCCTAAAGGGTATCTGAGACAGGACTCAAGGGGTCCTGCCCATGAAAGTCACTCAAGGAAAAGCAGAGCCAGCAGGTGGCAGGGCCGAGCACTGCACAGGCAGCTCGGAGAGCCCAGGCTCTGAGTTCATTCCAGCCATTCCATTCCATTCTGACCACTGCTTCCTGGGAGACAGAGCGTCCACCCTGTGGTTTGTTGATATAGATGCAGAGGTTCTGTAAACAGAGTGGGGCTGCAGCAACTCAAATGCTAAGGATCCTCCGTGGCTTCAGTGACACAAACTACTTAGTGAGCACCAGTTACGAGTGGTGCTCAGGGACAGAAAGCGTCCTCTAGCAGATTTGCCAACTTGCCACCCAGACATGCTCATGACTGAATGCTTGAATATGAGCTGAGTTTTAGAGAGAAACAGAAATACCCTGCACACACTATACCATCAGCATATGATGAATAGATAAATGAACAAATGAATGCAAACAAGAAATTGAAAATCAACATCTCATGTCTTTTCTCACCTCCTGGAATGGAGAGTAGGAATGGACTGGTAAGGGGAAGAACACCTTACTTTTTCCTTTTTCCTTGGAGTTGAGAATTGGGTTGTCAAGATGGAGAAAGTGGCTTTTCCTGCTTGACGGTTCAGGGTTCTTTCTCACTGCTTTCCACAGGAACACACAGAGGATGACTCACCACGCAGGTCGTCTTCCTAACACTCCACTATGGACCAAAGCAGGGACGACTAAGAGATAAATGTGTTTCATAATAAATCTTAGTTAAGAAATTCAAACAGATTTACGTAGCTTCTAATACAGAGTATAGAGAACAATAGCTACAAACAGTTCAGGCAAAATGTAATTAAACAAAAAATTCTGAATGAGAAGCAGGAAGGTTTCTAGCTTTAGGACAAAATGCAATCAATCTGTCCACTTGCTGATAAGACTCAAAACTGTCCTGGTTATTCGTATTTATGACAGTGGTATCAATCATGGTGTCCTGGTTATTTTTGACCTCATTAAAACCCAAATGACTTCAGAGAGACTCTTCTGGAGACTTCCCATCCCAGCTAAGCTCTAACACAACTATTCTACATGAAGCCTCAGTTTTCTCGATACATACAACTCTCAGGAATTAGCGTGGGTGTTTTTCTTCTCCCGTTCCTCCTTGTTTCTAGATGGCAGAAGCCCAGATAGCAGTGCCAGAAAAACTAAGCTAACTCCTCATTGAAGAATTTGCTGGGGACAGGCAAAGAGTCAAATGACAAATAAATTAATTCCTGTGTTAATCTCTCCATTTTTTATTGAGGGGGGGCAGTAAGGAAAAATCTACTACTGGAGGGAGGTCTGATAGAGGGAGGGTAGATGGTGGGACCACACTGATGGAGCACATTGCCAGGGTACAAGTCAGATCTATCAAGTATAGAACATAAATGTCTTAACACAATAATTAAGTAATTGAGGTGAAAGCTATATTAGTTTGATGTAAGCATCCCAAACTGTATAAAAAATCAACACATTGTATCCCAAAAATGCATAAATGTATTCATGACCTGTGTATATATGACTTAATAAAAGGAAAAAAATAAAAATAAATAGAAAAATAATGATAGGAAGAAGGATGAAAAGAAAAAAAAAAGAACAATTTACTAGAAAAACCATTGGAATATACTTAGAAGTAAAATAAAAGTGGAAGGAAAAACTGGAAAGCTAAGTCCGATGCTAAGGAACCTCCGTGGTTTTAGTGCTGGGTGGACGCTGCTGGCTGGAGGTTTCAGCTTCTGATAAGGAAGGAGTCAGTGAGAGATTTCTCATGCACAGAGCCCTGGCAGCCCTGGCTAGTGACACGGCAGTACAGAGAGAGGAGCAGGGGTAGACGGGTGCCCAGATGGGAAAACATGAAAGGAGGGATGTGCGGGGGGGAGGTGAGTTAGGTGCTGACTAAAAGCTGGAGACACTAATGAGTTTTAAAAAAACAAAAAAAGAGGTGGGTACTTGTGAACAAGAAGCTTGGATCAGATAAGAGATAGGAACCCTGGGCCTACCTGTGGAAGTTGGCTTAAAACTGACCATCCCAGGCAAGAAGGGCCTATAGGCTTGCTGTGCAGTGGCTGGGTAACCAGCACACGTCCCACTGTTCCTCGTATTTGAGATAAATGTTACTTCAATTTTCAGGCAAAAGCACATTCTGTTGGATCTCTGCCTGCAGGCATGGGGAGAAAAACACAGTTGCAGCATCTTCCTGGGTTTTCGTCAATCCAACAGGTGGCTTCTACTTGGGCCTCTGAATGGTGGTGATGTCAACCTCTAGGACAGCCAAGCATAGAACACAATCCAAACGATGGGCTTCTTTTGCCTGGTGTCAGCTCAGCTTCCTACAAACAAAATTCAAGCAGCATTGGGTTAGCAATTGGAAACATACATCAAAGGGAGGACGCTTAACTCAAAACAGATTTTCCTAAGCATCTTTCATGTACACGTACAGGAAGAACGCAGCTTTTATTTGTAGCAATGCAAATGCCAGTGATTATAAACATATGTGTGACAGTTTGCCAGCAATTTGTTCTTGCCTTTGAATGATGAAACCCAAACAGAATCCACGGCAGAATGTGGAACTCCCATTGGCTTCAACATTAAATATAGAGAAATGAACGGTGGTGACAGGAAGGGACACTGAGAGTCCTGTGAGGATAACCCTTTGTGGGAAGCACGCTGGTCTCTTGTTCTGTGATGCATGCTTCGAATGGTGCACACATAGCCTTTCCTGCCAAGACTAGGACTGCTTAAAGAATGCAAATATAACTGATATTACTTGAGAGAAAAGTAACTTTCCAAAGACCAGTAGAAGAGGAATCGTTCTGAGAAGACAAACTCAGAAGAAGGGAGGAGCCGGGAGGTTGTCCCGCTGACCACGTGGGACGTCCCTTCTTCCAGATCAGCTGGGTGTGTTCCACACTGCTTCCCCAACAAGCACTTCATCTGATCCCAGAAGAGAAAGGTCTTGTTAGTAGACATTCTAAGGGGGAAATCCACTTCAGCCTGGCTAAGACTAGCTCAGGAAAAATGAAAACTCCTTGGTTGGAGATATTCCAGAATTAATGTGCCATATCAGTCCACATAATATCTGCCTGTCGCTTCTGTTTTACCAAACAAATGGAGCTGCCAATTCGCCCATCTGTAAAAGTACTCCCTGTGGCTCCCCTCGAGAGAATTACTGAGTTATTTTGTTTGTGGAAGTTGTCTCCTTGAGTATTGTTTACTTTCTGTGGCTAAAGTGCGGAACACGGAGGTCCTTTTACTGAAGTCTCATGTTCCACACCTACTCTGTATTTTGAGCAGGCTATTTCCAGATCAGAACGGCAGCCTCTCCTTTCCTTCTATTTTTTCTTTTTCTTCTTTTGTCATTCCTAAACTTCAGTGTCTTCAGGTCGACCTCAGGCTCCTAGAGAGCCGTGCCTAGTCCTCCCCCCACACAGATGTCCCCACACAGGCCCACGTGCCAGGGCTCCTTACATGTGGTCTCAGCAAGTTATTTCTTTTAAAAGTCTATGCCCCTCAATCAAGCAGTAAGACCTCTGGGATGGAGGCATGTTCCCGATCTCCCACGTATCACTCCTGACTTAAAATAGAAGCAGAAATATAGGAGGTGGGCAAAAAAGAATTATTTTTCTGTTCTCTTCCCATATCCAAATATATAAGAGAGCAAATATGCAGGTCAAACATTTCACACTATTATTAATACATGATGAGAGAGGGAAAGAAAAACATGCAACAATAAGGAAAATCCTGTACCCCGTGCTTCTTTTGAGAATCTGATAATTAAAGTAAGAAGAAAAACGTATAACTGATGAGTCAAACCAAAGTGCACAAACTAACGGGGAATGGAAACTGACCCCTGATGAACAGAGACGCAGGTGTGGGGATGGGCTGTCTGGACGGGGGGGTTTACTAGAACTTCTTTAGATTTCATAAAATTTGTAACTTTTAAGTAGGGAGATCCATCTCTCATCCTTTTGGAAAGCAATTCAGTATTTGATTTAAAACATCTGAAGCATAAATAAACAAATCCAGAGGCTGAATTCTAAATGTGCTTTTAATCAGAAGACAGAATCTTCAAGAAAACTGGGTTACCAGCAAGGTGCCAGATCATCTATTTTGAGAAGGCTCTGTTTCTGCTATAAACATAAAATCCTGGAGTAAGTCTGTATTTGTACAGAAAGTACACATAACCAGGCTTAAATCACAGGGAAATCCCTAGTTGTCAGATGTTAAGGATGACAAGGGAAACCTGTTGCGACTGGGCAGTGGGTGTGGCAGTGGGGTTAAGGAACTGTGTGGGGATCCTGACCCCACACGGGGAGGGGGGAGGTTGCTACACGCCTGCGCTGAACAGATGGAGTCCCATGTCTCCACAGACACATGGACACACACAAACACACGCGTGGGGATCCTGACCCCACACAGGGAAGGGTGAGGTTGCTACACGCCTGCGCTGAGCAGATGGAGTCCCATGTCTCCAGACACATGGACACACACAAACACACGCGTGGGGATCCTGACCCCACACAGGGAGGGGGGAGGTTGCTACACGCCTGCGCTGAACAGATGGAGTCCCATGTCTCCACAGACACATGGACACACACAAACACACACACACGCGTGGGGATCCTGACCCCACACAGGGAGGGGGAAGGCTGCTACACGCCTGCGCTGAGCAGATGGAGTCCCATGTCTCCAGACACATGGACACACACACACACACACACACAGGAGCACACACAGAGTCTGGGAACCACTAAACAACTTTATATACCCAGGCCTTGAAGTTGAGACAAAGGCATCTGTAGACCTGAACCAAGTACAGTTCCAAAGTTACATTACCTTCCTGACAGGCAAACTTCAAGCCAATAAATGAATAAAAATGCCATCCCAAAATACGAACACTACCCTATTTAAAAAATAAGTTTCACTTAGGAAAAATTTCTTAGGAGCAAAAAGCACTAAAAAAAATTGGTAAATTACACTTCTTTAAAATCAAAACTAGTTCTTCAAACATACTGTAAAGAAATAAAATGCACCTGGAAGGCAGAGGCAGGTAGACTACTAGAGTTCAGGAGTTCAAGACCAGCCCGAGCAAGGGCAATACCCCCGATCTCTACTAAAAAAGGAAAAATCCAGCCAGGCCTAGTGGAGCCAGACTGTAGTCCCAGCTACTCAGGAGGCCTGGGCAAAAGGATCACTTGAGCCCAAGAGTTTAAGGTTGCTGTGAGTTAGGATGCCAAGGCACTCTTCCCTACCACACAGGACAACAAAGTGAGAGTCACTCTCAAAAAAAAAGAGAAAAAGAAATGAAAAGAGAAGTCACAGACTGGGAGAAAATATTTACAAAATAGATGTCTCATAAAGGACTTGTATGTAAACTACAAAGTTCTTTCAAGTCAATAAATAATAAGGCACAAAACTCATTTTAAAAACAGATAAAAGATTAGAGCAGAGCCTTTACCAAATAATTGTTCAAAACTTAAAAATACAATACAAAGTGGTAGCGAGGAAGCACAGTAAATACAGTTCTCCAGCATAACCCCTAAGAATACAGAATGGTACAACTACTTTGGAAAACAGTTTCCGGTTCTCACAGCATCCTAAGCAACCAATCACCTAAGATGTTACTATTTACCTCTGGGCTGTGCTTCCTGAATTCCTCTCTGCTGTGCTTCCTGCATATCTCTATACAGCGTTTCCTATATACCTCTGTACTGCGTTTACTATATACCTCTGTGCTGTGTTCCCTATATTCCTCTGTGCTGCGTTTCCTGTATACCTCTGTGCTGTGCTTCCTATATACCTCTGTGCTGTGCTTCTTTTATACCTCTATGCTGTGCTTCCTATATTCCTTTGTGCTGTGCTTCCTGTATACCTCTGTACTGCGTTTCCTATATACCTCTGTGCTGTGTTCCCTATATTCCTCTGTGCTGTGCTTCCTGTATACCTCTGTGCTGCGTTTCCTGTATACCTCTGTGCTGTGTTTCCTGTATTCCTCTGTGCTGTGTTTCCTGTATACCTCTGTGCTGTGTTTCCTGTATTCCTCTGTGCTGTGCTTCCTGTATACCTCTGTGCTGTGCTTCCTGTATTCCTCTGTGCTGCGTTTCCTGTATTCCTCTGTGCTG
>NW_003852466.1:3576154-3582617 GCF_000181295.1 Otolemur garnettii
TTCCTGTATTCCTCTGTGCTGTGCTTCCTGTATTCCTCTGTCCTGTGCTTCCTCTATACCTCTTTTCTTCCTTCCTGATAAAAGAAAATCTCTATGCTGCTATCTAAGAGTTGTTCAGATTTGAAGCCTTTCTGTCTGTTTTGATTTATGGTCAACTCAGATGAAAATCCAACATATCGTCTAAAGATGTCTCATAGTTTAAGATTAAGTTCTTCTTTGTACTCGTAAGTTGTAATTTATAAATATTTTGCTATATAACTCCTTAACTCTGGCTACAACATACCATCTTCCTAGATATCTAAGGGGAATGGTACTCTATCACCTTTGGAGTTGTCTGTGATTTTACTATGCCATGACAATAAAGGCATTTTCTAACTTAGTCATGTGCTTCTCTACTGAAAATTTTAAGAGTCATTAATAAGTACTTATTGGAGATAATCCAACATCTAAAGAAAACCCAACTTAGTTAGTTATACGAATACCTATTCTACAGATGTACTTATGGAATTATTGTTTTCAGATAATTATAGATTCATATAACTTGTAATAAATAATAAGATAGATTTAATATACCCTTTATGAATTCATCTATCACTGGACATTTGATTGCTTGCACCTTTTAACTGTTGTGATATGTGTGCTATGAACTTAATTGTATTAATATCTCTTTGAGATCCTCCTTTAAATTCTTTTGGATGCATACCCAAAAGTGGGATTCCTGGTTTCTATGGCAGTGCTATATTTACTTTGGGGGGAACATCTACACTGTTTTCCACAGAAGTTATACCAGTGTACATTGCCATCAAGAGTACACCAGGGTTCCAATTTTTTTGTTTTTCTGGCCGGGGCTGGCTTTGAACCTGCCACCTCTGACAAAGGAAACCAGCACTGTACCCTTTGAGCCACAGGCGCCGCCCTTGGGTTCTAATTTTTCCACATTCTTGCCAACACTCACTGTTTTAAAGGCTTTCTTGGTGGGAGCCATCCTAATGAGTGAAGTGTCGGCAGGATTTCTTATGACACAAAAATAAGATATAAGGAAAGAATCAATTTTTCTATGAAATTTGATTAATAAATTACCTCAGGATTCAAAAATTAATTTAATAAGCCTCATAAACAGACTGAGAGGAGTCAACTGCAACATATTTAACTAATAAAATTAGGATCTAGAAGACATGAGCAACTTCTAGAAACAAAAAGAATGAAACCACTCAATAGAAAATGGTCAGAGAATATGCAGAGACAGTTGAGAGAAACAGAAGCTCAAATGATCAATAAATACATAGAGAAAACTTCATCTCACTTGCTGTCAGGTTAGTGCAAAGCAAAACAACCATGAAGTGTCATCCCACACTTAGACTGTAACAATTTCAACATTTGACAAAGTTTCGAAAAGATGTGAAGAAAACAGAACTTTCAATACTGCTATCGGGCGTGTAAGTTAAAACAACTGCTTCACAGACCAATTTTCCAATAAATAAAACAATCAGAAGTGCCAGTAACCCAACACGGTGGCAATCCAAGACAGATACATTTCTCGAGTGACTCTGGAACATGTGAACAGTGAGATGCATTCAGGATAGGTAGCAGCACCGTCTGCCATGGAAATAACCTAAATGGCAGCTTAATCATTCCGGAAAGCAATTTAAGTGATTAATTTAGAAATTACTGCATTAAGATAGATAAATCTCCCAAACTATATCAGAGGATATATACCATCTGATACCATTTAAATGTGATTTTTAAAACATATTACACCATCTTGTATATTTTATTAACCCCAAAAGATGAAAATATAAAAATATGGATAAGAATACTCACACAGTTCAAAAAGGTGGCTCCCTCTGAAGGCAGAGATAGGGAAAGACTGTGGAGAAGCAGGGAAAAAAATATGCTTTACCTCTGAGCAATTTGTTCCCTTGAGAAACATGGCAGTACTTAGTACTAACACTGCGTCCAGGTCACGTACCCACGTGGGTGTCCGTTTATTACTCTTTGTATTTTTCTGTGCTATTTGCAGGAGGCAATGGATGTCACTGGATAAAGCGGCGTTTAGGTCAGCCACTGTCGATGGGCGGGTGCGAGGGCCACGCTTCTGTCTCATTTCCATGCGCTCAGAATCCCACGTTCATTTCATAGGGAAACAACCGTAATATTTAAAATTTCAAATCACTCTTTTACCATAGCTCGTTTTCCATTGCTTCTTCCATGTTTTAAATTTTTCATTTGCACCAAACTGCCAAAAATATACTTCAATCAAAGAGAAGAGAGAAAGGCAGCAGCGGGGTTTTTTTTTTTATATATAGAAAACCCCAGTCACTATATTTTCTCACTCGTTTGGGAAGTGGTTGACTGGGAAGTGATTCCTGCAGGCTTCATCCCCACACTTTACTATGGGCTGCAAGGAAATTCTGTGCGAGGGTGGGTGCGAACGTGGCTGAGTAGTGCATGCGTGCGTGGGTGAGTGCGTGCGTGGGTGTGAGCATGGATGCGGATGTGGGTGAGTAGTGCGTGCGTGCCGTGCGTGGGTGGATGCGTGCGTGGGTGCACGCATGCGCACGCCTGTGCTTATGGCAGAGCCCCTAACCTTGAGGACGCCAGCTCCTCCCTCCCTGACTGAACGAGGTCGGGGCTACCAACTCACCTACTGACGCAACCCATGTTTACTGAGAGCGCACTCTCTCCCAGGCACAAAAATGAAATTTAGTGCTAAATACTACTATGAGGTGAGCTTGAAGTGGAGGCCGCTGTTGGGGTTCAGGGGCTCCTCAGTCCTTGCTGGCTCTGAACCCCTCCGGGGCACAGTCGTCAGGTCCGTGCAGAGGAGACTGGGGAAACACGAGGGGTGACCGTGAACGTGGGGTGTTGCTCCCACGCTAGCTGGGGTGCTCATGTGGGTGGAGGATTGTTGGAACTGGGAGTGTCCTCGCTCATTTTACACAGGACTAAACTGAGGCCGAAGAGATTAGACACTTAACAAAGCCTTCAGAGCCGGTCACAGAGTTCAAGGCCCCGAGATGAGAACACACCGGGCAGCCCTGGCGTCCAGGGGCCCCAGGGCGCATGAGCCAGCACAGGTCACGGCAGAAGCCAGATTGGATTTCCAAAATAAGTTAGAAATCTGGATTTTTATGTAAAATCTCTTATTCTTAAAGAGTGGAAACCCACTCAAAATTTTAAAACCATATGAGTCAAACAAAACACATTTATGGGCCGAGTACCGAGTGCTGGTCACTATTGCACAACTTGTGCTATAAAGAGCTGGGTCTGAGACCTCCTGGCCAGTTTTTATGGCTCCTGAATACAGGAAAACAAGTTATTTTCAAAGCTGCTCAAAATGTTTGAAACATCTGAAATTAAATGTTCACTGTCGAGATTTATTTTGATGCAAAGCAGAAGTTGTAAAACTGAGTCAATTGTACCTTTGAAGACTACGAAGAATAAAACTGGCTGCCTGGTCCATCCAGAAAGAACATGATGGTCAGGGGTCTGTTACCAGGCGCTGTGGTGGAAGTAAAGAGGGGGAAGGAGGCCGCACCCAAGGATCCCAAGGCCGTGACCCCCTTGTTCTCCTTCCTCCCTATTATCTCTAGAGCCTTTTATACCCCACACCCCAGGCTCTGTCCTCCCCTCTCGGGTCCCAGAGAAGCAGGCAAAGTGGATACTGACCCCAGAGGGTACGGGAGGGCACGTCTGGGAGCTTACGCAGGTCCAGGCATAATTCTGCTTATTAATAGCAAGTAACGTTTATTGGGTTATTATTATGTTTTTCAGCCTCTCCAGCTTAATCCTTACAACAACTATCTGCATGAGGTACCACAATTATGCCCTTTTTGCAGATGAGGCTTGGAGAGATTAGTGACTTAACCAAGGCCACGAGCAGAGAGCCAGGACCAGCATCCAGATGGCTCCAAGCCAAAGCCCAGAGCCCCGAGGCAGAGCTCTCCACCCCCTACTCCCTGCCCTTCCGGGCCACCTCATCCCGTTTGCTTTTACTCCCTACTTACAGCACCGTGCAGCTTCCTCAACACCTCAAGAATAAGTAAATAGAAGATTGCATAGATGTGGGACGTTTTTTAAGAAGAAACATTCTAGAATCTGCTTTTTCATTCCATTAGGACATCAACAGAGCCCTTCCTTCAGCAAGGAGTAGGCTTTGTGAGGCACACGCAGATGAGCTCATTCCAATGACTAGAACTTCCTTTGTCTCAACTTTGAGAGACTTGGTGGAAAAGATCTTTGTTATCTAATTGCTGATTGATAAAAAGTAGTATTTTCTTTATATTTTAAATTGAAAAGAAAAATACACATGTATGTGTATGGGGGGTGTATACTTAGAGAAGTGTATATTTAGGGAAGGGATGTTTGGTATGGTGTGGTGTGGTGGTTGTGTGATGTGTGTCCAGGAAGTTTCTGTGGTGTGTATGTGGTGTGGTATGTGTATTTAGGAACAGTGAGTATATCTGTGGTGTGGTGTGTATGTGTGTTGTGCAGTGTGGTAGTATGGTGTGTGTATATGTGTGATACGTGTGTGGTGGGGTATGTGTATTTAGGAACAGTGAGTATATCTGTGGTGTGGTGTGTATGTGTGTTGTGCAGTGTGGCAGTATGGTGTGTGATATGTGTGTGGTAATTTTTGTGGTGTTTACATGTAAGCATCATATGTGGGCATCTCTGTGTGGTGTATATTTGGAACATGATAATGTGGGTAGTGAGGATGTAGCAGGGTGTGTATGAAATGTGTGTGGTGTGTGTATGTAGGGGGTGAATATATGTAGCGTATGTGTATCTGTATATGTAACTTGGAAGGTGACACTCAGAGCATCGATGCAACCATGGGATCTGAGGTCCTGTGGTTGGACCACCAGCCAAAGCCACATCCATTTGTGTATTTTTTCCCCAAACACATTATTTCTCTAAGTATGATCTGATGGTCCAACTGCATGAGAATCACCTGAGGAACTTGTCACAGTGTCTCGCCCTGTACCCCTCTCCAGGTCTCCAGCACCAGAGCCCCTGGGCAAGGGCCAAGGAATGTGCACATTTTTAGCAGGCGGCCACATAGGTGACGTTTAGACACTCCTTTGAGGGCCACCTCTCTAAGCTATGACCATACATACTCATGCCCATATCAAACCTTTCAGTTGTAGATACTCCAGATAAAAGGGGGGAAGGGATCTTACTTTCTTGCTTTTTTTTACATTAACCAAACAAGGGGAAAGACTATTATCCTGCACTCCGACTACACACACACACACTCGCCCTACCAAGCACGTTGTGGTGCACAGACAGGTGAGCTGCTTTATGTTCTCAGCTTCTGAATTCATTTTTATTTGACAAGTACATGTAGATTTACCAGAGGGAGACCTAGCCTGGCTCTAAGCCTCCCATTCTATAAATAAATTGCTAATAGCTGAGGATTTTCTGTTCGCAAGTCAAAGACAAACTCTTTCTCTGTTAAGATGCATGAAACAATACATTTGAGGTCTCATTTGCTTTGTAGACCATGTTGGCTTAGCCATTCTACACATGATAATCACTGTGTTGAAAATGAAACTTTCCGAACACTGAGGCTTTTGACCAGGCAGCAGCCCCAGCAGGTGGTTGTGAGAGGCCATACATTGACACATCTGACTTCTATCTCTTAAAGGATCATGCTACCTAAAGTGTGAATTTCCCTATGATAAAACAGCATGATAAGGATAAGCTGATGAAACAGAATCAAAGTTAAAATCCAAAAAGAGGATAAAAATAAAGTGCAAGCCTCATGTAAGATGTTCATTCTCTTTTCCATGCAGTAACAATCCACTTTCCAGGTCCTGGTCTAAGAGCTAGGGAGGGAAGAATGGTTCTTGGGAAAGTGAACCCTGTCCTTATAGAGCTCCAGAAATATTACTGTCTTTTGAACAGAAAAACTTCTTCCTTCCGCCATGTTCTATCTTCCCATGGAACATAGTGAGCTTGTGAGAGCTACCTAGCTGAGAAGCGGTGGCCCAAGGCTGCAAGGTGGTGAAGGAGAGGAGGTGACAGGTTACAGAGACGTTAGAGGGGTAGAATGATGTGGTGATGGATGGGAGGCAGAGACTCGGGGAGATGGAGAAGTTATGGATAACAAGTCTCTGATCTGAGTCCCCCAACATCAGAGCTTGCAAAGTTACATGCCTGTCAGGGCCATGCAGGTAAAGTGTAGTTGGTAAGGACAGTGGAGACAGCAGGAACTAGAGAGGCCACGGAGGAGGACAGTGGAGACAGCAGGAACTGGAGGGGCCACAGAGGAGGACAGTGGAGACAGCAGGAACTGGAGGCACCACGAAGGAGGACAGTGGAGACAGCAGGAACTGGGGGGGGCCACGGAGGAGGACAGTGGAGACAGCAGGAACTGGTTGGGCCACGGAGGAGGACAGTGGAGACAGCAGGAACTGGGGTGGCCATGGAGGAGGACAGTGGAGACAGCAGGAACTGG
>NW_003852466.1:3583910-3679914 GCF_000181295.1 Otolemur garnettii
GGGCCACGGAGGAGGACAGTGGAGACGGCAGGAACTGGAGTGGCCACGGAGGAAGACAGTGGAGACAGCAGGAACTGGGGGGGCCACGGAGGAGGACAGTGGAGACGGCAGGAACTGGAGTGGCCACGAAGGAGGACAGCTGTTCCTTGGCTCCTGCCAGGGCTGCTATTCCAGAACCAGGGCCCAGGGCTTCCACAGCTTCCTGTCTTCAAGACAACTCAGGAATCTTGGTTTTCTCACCAAAGTTCTGATGTTAAAATCAGGATCATTAACTTTTAATTAATTATTAATTTTTATTTTAAAACATAGATTTTTTTTTGAGAGAGAGTCTCCAGTTGTCGCTCTGAGTAGAGTGTCATGGTGTCACAGCTCACAGCAACCTCAAACTCTTGGGCTTAAGCAATTCTCTTGCCTCAGCCTCCCTTGTAGCTGGAACCTCAGGTGCCCACCACAATGCCCGGCTATTTTTTGCTGTTGTAGTTGTCACTGTTGTTTTAAGCAGGCCTAGTCTGGGTTCAAACCCACCAACCAGTCTGGGTTAGGGTGACCAGCACCCTAACCACTAAGCTACAGGTGCCGAACCTAAAGTGTAGATTTTTAATTAAGCAATTTAGAAACACTGTATAGATCAAATAGAACATACAGAGTAGGTGAAGGGGGGAGGTCAGATATCGCCCGGAGCCTCCAGCTTTAGGCCTGAAAGATAAGTGGTGGTCCTGTGGTTGAAAGTCTGTGTCTTCTCCAAAATTCATGTTGAAAATTAGTTTTCAGTGCAATAGGTAGTCAGAGGTGGGGCCTCTAAGAGGTAATTAGGTCATGAGGGCTCTTAAAGGCCCTTATAAGAGAGGAGTGTCACAGGTTTGGTCCTTTTTGCCCTTTCATTCCTTCTGCCATGTAAGGACACAAGTCATACCTTCCAGAGGAGGCAGTGCCTTGGAAGCCGCCTGGTGCCTTGATCTTGGACCTCCCAGCCTCCAGTACTATGAGAAATAAATTTCTGGTCTCTATGTATCACCTACTCTCATGTATTAATATTTTGTTAGAGCAGCACAAGTGGACTTAGACACCAAAATAAGAAATTCCTTCTCTCTCTCTAGATCAGCGGTTCTCAACCGCTTTGTAACAATGAAAATAAGTCTGGCATATCAGATATTTACATTATGATTCATAACAATAGCAAAATTATAGTTATGAAGTAGCAACTATGGTTGGGGGTCCCCACAACATGAGGAACTGTATTAAAGGGTCGTGGCATTAGGAAGCATTAGGAAGGTTGAGAACTACTGCTCTAGATGATGTGTTTTCAAAAAAAAAAAAAAAGATAAATCTGTAATCGAGTCTGACTCCCTCAGGAACGCAAGATTAGAGAAGAACCTATGTTCATCTGACTCAACTATCCCTCCAATCTCTGGGTCCTCTCTTTTTCTGTGCTTCCTTCTGACCCTGAGATTCTACTACTCTGTGAAGGTCAAAATGGCCCAGAGCTGGATCAGCAGCCTGTACTGTAGCTCCGAGTGCAACATGATTGCCTCTGAATTCTTAGTTATCTACTCTTTTTCTCTTAGGCTTCCCTCCTGAGATAACACAAGTAAAAGTGTGATTTGACACTCACCTTATTAAGATGAACAATGAATAATTTGAATGTCAATCAAGGTGTAGAAAAAAATGTCCACATTTCTCAAATCAGTCAAATAATTGTCAAATCACTTCACTCTGCTTTTCAGATATAGCTCAAGCTATGAGAATCCCAAGAGCTTTAAGTTCTGAGTATTTTTTAATGGTCTTTTAAAGCAAAAGCAAAATCAGCTTGGTTTTGAAAGTGATAGCTTCATTCAAAAAATTTTTATTTAGTGCCTATTATATACCAGTACCTATACATGGGGGGGAAGAGACTATGAGGAGTCAGTTGCAGGCCTGGAGAGGAGAAATGCACTACCAATTTTAATCTAAGTTAGAATAATATCACATTGTAAGAGTTTGCCCTTTCTTAATATCAAGGCAGAACTGTAACAAACTATTGGAAAATAAACTTTTTAAGTAATATTATTTGAGAGAGAAAAAAATGTATGAAATGGATAGGGATAAATATTACAAAATATATACAATACTATATACTTAAAACTACAAAACATTGCTGAGAGAAATTTAAAAAGACCTAAGCAAATGAATGAAGACAGTTACGAAAATGACGCCTGAAATTAATCTACATATTTAATATGACAGAATTAAAATCCCAGCAGGGTTTTTATAGAAATTGATGGACCAATTCCAGTATCTACATTAAAAAAGTAAAGAATATAAAATAGACAAAAATTACAAACTAAAGAGCAAAGTTGGAGGATTTACACTATTTGATTTCAAGATTTAACAGAATGCAACAGAAATAAGACAATGCAGAGTGTTGGCATTAAGATAGTCTGAATCACACAGAATTTTAAAAGCGATTCATATACATGTGGTCAGTTGATTTTTATCAAGTTGCCACGATAATTAAACAGGAAAAGAGCCATCTTTTCAATACATGATGCTTCAAAGAAGCCAATATTTGAGGGAGTTGTGGAAGCTCAGCAGAAATTTTGGCTCTCCAGGGATTGCACATAGGGCCATGGCTAGTCCTCCCCTGCCCAAGCCCAGCCATGTCCACATACTAAAAGAAAGGAGAACACTCTGCCCACTTCCAGGAACACACAAACTGGGAGCCACACATGCTCCCTCTCTCAGGCATCCTGAGCCTCTCCTGGGTATAGTCCCCAAGTGGGGCTGGGGGCAGCAGATGGCTATGGGAAGGCCCTTGGCTGCCTTTACCCATTTAACAATTTGCATTGTGTGTTCCAGGGTGGAGATGGAGCTAGTGTGAGCTGGATCACTCTGCTTCACTCACCTTTCCCTCCGAGACCAAAGGTGAATACAGTGATCAGCACAGCAGATGGATAAGGAGTGGGTGTGGGCATCTGGGCAGACCAGGTGAGTGGAATTTTTAAATGGTGGTCAGGAAAGGCCTTACTGAGGAGGCCACTTTTGAGAAAGGCCAAGGAAGTTGGGGGTGCAAGTTGTGTAGGTATCTTCAAGGAAAGCATTTGCATTCTCCAAGGAGGACAGAGAAATGGTCGGTAGGCACATAAAAAAGACACTAGACCTCAGCACTGATCATGGAAATGTGAATCAAACCACAGTGAGACAAGAATGTTTATTACAGCCCAATTCATAATTGCCAGGTCATGGAAGAAGCCCAAGTGCCCATCGACCCACGAATGGATCAATAAACTGTGGTATATGTACACCTTGGAATACTATGCAGCCATTAAGAAAGATGGAGACTTTACATCCTCCATGTTTACATGGATGGAGCTGGAAAATATTCTTCTCAGCAAAGTATCTCAAGAATGGAAGAAAAAGTATCCAATGTACTCAGCCCTGCTATGAAACTAATTTATAGCTTTCATATATAATATATATTAAATATATATATAAATTAAATATATAATTCAATTATAGCCCAAGAATATGGGGAAAGGGTAGAGGGAGGGGAGGGGAGGGGGGAGGATGGGTGGAGGGAGGACGATTGGTGGGACCATGCCTGTGGTTCATCTTACAAGGGTACATGTGAATCTTTCTAAATGTAGAATATAAATGTCTTAATACAATAACTAAGAAAATGCCATGAAGGCTATGTTAACCAGTTTGATGAAAATATTTCAGATTGTATATAAAACCAGCACACTGTACTCCATGATGTATTAATGTACACAGCTATGATTTAATAAAAAAAAAAAACCACAATGAGATGCCAGATACCGGCTTCTTTGCAGCATCATTTATTGAAAAGATGGTTCTTCTCCTGTTTAATTATCTGTAGCATGGCTATAATGGAAAAGGCAGATAATAACAAGTGCTGGCAAGGGTGTGGGAGCTTGTGAGGCTGGTCTGAATGCACCCAGGTGAGCTGCTGGGAAAGCAGTCTAGTGGCTCCTCAATAATTCATACCTGCACAGTGAGTTATGATCAGGCCATTGCACTCCAGCCAGAGCAAGAGTAGGACCTTGTCTGAAAGGGAAAACAAAGAAGAGAGGAAGGAGGGAAGGAAGGAAGATTTAACCCAGAGTTCCATTTAACCCAGCATTTCTACTCCTTAGCTATATGCCTAAAATAAATGAAAATCTATGTAGACACATAAACTTGTACATGAATGTCCATAACAGTAAAATTCACTATAGTCCAAAAGTGGGAAAACCCCAAATATCTACTAACTGACCAAAGTATAAGCAAGATGTGATCTATCTATATAATGGAATATTGTTCAGCCTCAAAAAGGAAGGAAATTCTGGGCGGCACCTGTGGCTCAAAGGAGTAGGGCGCGAGCCCCATATGCCAGAGGTGGTGGGTAAGCCCAGCCCCAGCCCTAGCCAAAAAAAAAAAAAAGGAAGAAGGAAATTCTAACACATGCTACAACACAGATGGACCTTCAGGACATTGTATTAAGTGAAATGTGCCAGGTCTAGCTGAATAAATCCTGTGTGAGTCCTCTCATGTAGAACCCCTAGAACAGTCAATCCATAAAGACAGAAAGTAGAGTGGTGGTTGCCGGGCTGGGAAGGAGAGATGGAAAGAGAACGTTCATGGGGCAAAGTTTCAGTCAAGAAAAGGAAAATCCTGGAGGTGGGTGGTGGTGGTGGTTGCACATCAGTGAGATTGTACTTGATGCTGCTGAACTATAATCCTAAAAATAGTTAAAATGGCAAATAAAAAAAGATGCAATTAAAAATTAATTGGTGCTGGAATAGTAAACATTCATCTTCAGAAAATAATGAACTTTTATCTTAATCTCATACCAGCCCCAAATGACAGATAACCTAAATAAACAACTAAAACTATAAAACTTACAGAAGAAAACAAGACAATGTTTTTGCAACTTTGTGGTAGGCAAAGATTTCTTAGATAGGATAAAAAAACTGAGCTCTGAAAGAAAAATTCATAAACTGTGGACTTTGTCAAAATAAAAATTCTGCTCTTTGAAAGACATGATTAAGAAAATATAATGAAAAGATAAGCCTAACACTGGGAGAAAATATTGACAATAGGTATTTATAACAAAGGACTCAAAGCCAGAATCTATAAAGAACTCTCACAACCTAACCATGAAAAGATAAACAATTCAATAAAAATGGGTAAAATATTCTAATATTCACATTACAAATTACGTGGATAACCAAAAACCATGTGTGAAAAAAGCTCAGCACCATCAGTCATCAGAGAAATGCAAATTAAAAGTTTCACTACACATTGTTAGAATGGCTAAGATTAAAAAAGATAATAACTTTCAGGTGAGAAATTCACAGGCGCAAAGGCAGAGCAGAAGACTCGCTTCTTAAAAGTGGTTTAACCCATGATGAATGTGAGCTGCCTGCAGCTCATACCTATTAGGACACATTCACCCAGACAGGGAAGAAGCCTGAGCTGGAGAGAGAATGATTTACAGTAACTGCAGGTGGAGTGGGTGGCACGCAGGAACAAGTAGAATGCAGAGGAGAAGCCGAGTCCTGAGAGGGTATGTCTTCCCAGCCAGGATGTGTAATGACACAAAACTAGATGGACAGCACCACTTAAGGGTCTGATGAAGGAAGAAAAATCCAGGAGAGAATAAGAACAGCAAGCAAAAAGGTGATAGGAAAAGGCATCAGGGAGAATGTCCAGAAAGAGGGGGTGGGCAGCAGTGTCCAATGCTGAAGATACAGCCAGTCCAATACTGAAGACAGAAGAGAGGGTTGCTGGATTTTCATCTAAAAGATTATTTCGGATTTTAACAAGTATAATTGACTAGATTGGTAAGAACACAGGCAAATTTTCAGGGGAATGAGGAATTTCACTAGAAAGATCATTCTTCAATGATTATCACTGGGCTGATAGAGTTATGATAAAAGTTGAGCAAGGAGGAGAATTACTACAAATTTGGAGAGTGCTTTTGTTAAAAACAGAAGAAAAATAATTTAGCAAGTTTGTATGCTTATACCGGTATAAAAAGGGCTAAAAAGCAAGAGAGGCAAAACCTGATGACACAAGAGAGGGGGAAAAAGTGGTAAGTTGCTTTCCCCCAGCAATGATGCCATAGAGGCTTCCTCCTGGAACTCTGGTCCCTCTGCCACATTTCCCAGAGGGCTGCATATCTGCAGGCCTGAGAGAGGATCCCTCCCGGCTGCAGCCTCTCCCTAACAATGGCTGGCTACTAATCGATCTCCTTTCTCCTGTTTTACTCCCACTACCCACCCCCCATCTTATGCCCCCAGATGCCTTTTGCAACAGACCAATCCTCATTCATACGCCCCCGGGGCACCTCAACAACTCCCTTCACTGACAGGCTCCCTCCTGTCACTCTGCCTTGTTCTAGGCGCTTGCCCCACTGTCTTCTCCACTTCTGTGAATCCTAACCTTTTGTAGAGCCCCTAAGCACCCCACGAAACGCTTCTACCACGTCTTATTCCCCCTATTTGACTCTACTACCTAGAAACATTGCAGATTCATGGTACATAATATATCCTGAATAAAACCATTATAAGATTTGTGTGTGCTGCCCAGAGGCCTCTTCCTCAGGAGTACCTCATTATAGTTTTATGAAGCCGTTTTCCACCTGCGGTTATTATAAATTATTCTATCATTGTAATTTTTTATGGAGAGCACTGGATCCATGTAGGTAGATAGCCTGTTTCCTTTAGCCATTATCAAAATACTCCCTTTCTTTCTTTATTTGAGCTCCCTGCTAAGGCAACCAAATCATAGCTCCAAGAATAAGAGGCCAAGAACAAGACAATCCAGAAACTGAGGAAGGGTCATTTTGCCTCAGAAATTAAAGTGTAAGTAAGAGGCAAAGAAGAAAGAAAAAATTTGAGCTTAATATGGCACAATAAGAAGAGTTATTAATACAGAAGTTCACACTAAGACACAGTACTCAAATTGTCAGAGACAAAAAGGGTTTTGAAAGCAGTAAGAGAAGAGCAGGTCGTCACATGCAAGGAAACTCTGTAGATGATTGGTGGATTGTTCTGCTCAAAGTTGCTGTTTGCAAGGACCAGTCAACAACCACTAAGTGAGGACTTACTGTGCAGCGTGGAAAGTTCACCTCCCTGGCGGGACAGGGTGCGAGGGCAGGACATTCCATCGCACTACTAAGGATGCACAATTTAACTTAATTGTTCATTTCTGAAATTTTCCATTAATATCTTCAGCCCACAGTTAACTGTTGAGTAAGTAAAACCACAGAGAAGGTAAACGATGGAAAAGGCAGGACCACTGTGAGCAGCTAGAACACAGGATGATAAGATAGAGAAGTTCAAAAACTCTGGTTTGTTCTCTTTTATTTCTTCTACCTTGAATTTGATCTGCTCTTCTTTCTTTAATTTCCTAAGGTGGAAGCTTAGGCGACTGGTTTTAGATCTTTCCTCTGGTTAAATACGTGCATTCAATGCTACAAATTACTTCTATACACAGTTTTCATTAAATCCCACACATTTTGATGAGTATGTTTTCATCTTAATTTAGTTTAAAGCATTTTTTAGTTTCTTTTGATAATTCTTCTTTGGCCCACATGTTATGCAGAAGCATATTTTGTAATCTGCAAATATTTTGGAGCTGTCCCTCTATCCTTCTGATACAAATCTCTAATTTAATTTCATTCTGGTTTAAGAGCAAACCACCTTCCATTGTGTGACTTCTATTCTTTTAAATTGGTTATAGTGGGTTTTAGGGCTCAAAATGTAGTCCTTTGGCCAATGTTCTGTGTTAGCTTGAAAAGAATGAGCATTCTGTTGTTGGATGAAGCAGTCTATCCGTTGTACACAGTTGCTTGATAGTGTTACTGAGTTTAACTATGTCCTTACTGATTTTCTGCCTGCTCAATCTGTTCATTTCTGATAGAGTGTGTTGAAGTCTCCAAATATCATTGTGGATTCTTCTATTTCTCTTTGCAGTTTTATCAGTTTTTGCCTTGTGTGTTTTGACATACTATGGTTAGGTACAAACACATTAAAAACTTTTATATCTTGTTGGGGAATTAATCCCATTATTATTATGTAATATTCCTCTTATCCCTGGAAACTTTGCTTGGTCTGAAATCTGCTCTGACTTTTGCTTTTACTTGGTTGGCGTTACCATGGTATATATTTCACCATTTACTTCCAACACACATTTGTTTTTATATTTAAAGTGAGTTTATTGTATACAGCAAATAGTTGGGTTTTGTTACTTGATCAACTCTGAAAGTTTCTTTTAATTAGTGCATTTAGATCACCGACATTCAAAATAGTTATCGATATAGTTGTATTTATATCCACTATATTTATTATTGTTTCCTATTTGTCACTCTTGTTCTTTATAGTATTTGTCTTCTACTCCCTTTCTGCCTTTTGGGGTTTCAATTGAGCATTTCATATAATTCTATATCAGTTATCCTTTTCATAAGTATTTTAAGTGGTTATCCTAGATTTTATAATATACAATTATAACAAATCCAAATCCACTTTCAAATAACATAAAACCAGTTCACCAGTAGTGTGAGCCTCTTATGATAACAAAATATTTTTAATTTCTTGCTCTCATCTCTTGTATCATTATTGCCATTCATTTCCCTCTGCATAAGGATACATAATCAAATACGTTGTTGGTATTGTTATTGTGAACAAACTGTTATCAGTAAGATTGACCAAAAATAATAAAATAAAAGTTTGCATTTTTTCCTTCACTTATTTTTCTCTGATATGCTTCCTTTTTGTGTGTAGATTCAAGGTTCTGACCTTTATAATTTTATTTCTCTGTAAATAATTCTCTTTTGATTTCTCAAAAGGTAGTTTTACTGTCAGAAAAAAACAAATTCTCTCCCTTTTTGTTTGTCTAAGAAAGTCTTTATTTCTCCTTTACTCTTGAAGGATAATTTTATAAAATAGAGAATTCCATGTTGGTGAGCTTTTTCCTTCAACACTTTAAATATTTTCTCCAGGTTCTTCTTTTTGGCATAATTTCTGAAAATGCAGATGTAATTCTAATCGTTACTCCTCTATTGGTAAGGTGGATGTTTTCCCTTTGGCTTCCTTTGGATTTTTTCTTACAGTTTTCTGTAGTTTGAAAATAGCATGCCCAGCCATGGGGTTTTGGCATCCATCCTACCCAATGTCATCTGAGCTTCCTCAGTCTATAGTTTGGTACATGATGTTAATTTGAGGAGATTTTCAATTATTATTGTTTCAAGTATTTCTTCCATTCCTTTCTTTCTTCTCCTTTCAAAATTCTCACTACATGTGTGTTACAACTTGTATAGTTGTCCCACACTCTGTGGATGGATGTTCTGTTTTGGGCTGTGTTTATTTGTTTGCTTGTTTGTTTTCAGTCTTTTCTCTCTTTTCTTTTCAGTTTTGGCAGTTACTATTGACCTATCCTCATGCTCAGGCATTCTTTCCTCAGCTGATCTAATAGCAAGCCTGTCAAAGGCATTTTTCATTTCTGTCACAGTGCTTTGCTCTCTAGCATATTTTCTGGGTTCTTTCTTAGAGTTCCTGTCTCTCCACTTACCTTGCCCATGTTTTGCATCCTGTCTACTTTATCCCTTAGAGTTTCTACTATGTCAATCACAGTTGCTTTAAATTCCCAGTCTGATAATTTCAGACATATCTGAGTGTGATTCTGATGTTTACTCTGTCTCTCTCTGTCTCTCTCTCTCTCTCTCTTCCCCCTCCCCACGCAGTTTTTGCCTGGGGCTGGGTTTGAACCCACCACCTCCCTCACATAGGGCCAGCACCTTACTCCTTTGAGCCATAGGCACCATCACCCCCCCTTATTTTTTTACACTGTCTCTTTAGATTGTGTATTCTGCCCTTTAATTTCTCTTATAATTGTTTCTTGATAGCCAGATGGGATGTACTGGGTACAGGGAACAATTAAGAATATGCCTTTAGTCAAGTGGTTATAGGGTGATGGAGGAAGAGTGTTCCCCAGTCTTTTAGTGAGCCTGTGTCTCTGGACTGTGGACTTTATGTATATTCTTTGTACTAATGGAAAAAGAACCTCAACTCTGTGAAGTAATGCAAAGCAGTTTATTCTGAGCCAAGTATGTGTGACCAATGGCCCAGGGAACATAGTTTCTAGAGGTTCTGGGAAAATGTGCTCAAGGCAGCCAGGTTATACTTTGGTTTTATACATTTTAAGGAGACAAGAATTGCAAGTAAAATCAAAATCAATACATGGTTTGGGCAAAAAAAGCAGGACATCTCAAAACAAGTGCTTATAGGCTGTAGGTGGGTTCAGAGATTCTTTGATTTGTAATTGGCTAAAGAAATAAAGCTTCATCCAAAGGCTTGGAATATTTTAAACTGAGATGAGAAAGTCTGCTAATCAGAGAGCAAGTTGTAATATCCTGACTCAGATTAACTATTAAGCAAATTGATGACTTGCAGATGTGACTTAACCTTTGCCTTGCATGGCCTTAGGTCCTGTTAATAGTTTAGCATCTTACTGTCACAAGGAGTTTGTTTGGTTAGTGTCATGATCTCTGTTTTAACATTAATGCTGGTCAGTTGTGTCTAAGCTACAAAAGGGGAGGGTAGCATGGTAAGGTGTGTCCAAACTCCCTTCCCTTCATGGCCAGAAACTCAGTGTCAAGGCTTTTTTTTTTTACTTCTGCAATTTTTTTAAATTAAATCATAGCTGTGTGCATTAATGCATTTATGAGGTACAATGTGCTGGTTTTATATACAATTTGAAATCTCATCATGGGCAAGAGATTTGAATACAAACTTCTCTGAAGAAGACAGGCACATGGCCTACAGACACATGGAAAAAAATGCTCATCATCCTTAATCATCAGAGAAATGCAAATCAAAACCACTTTGAGATATCATCTAACTCCAGTAAGAGTAGCCCACATAACAAAATCCCAAAACTGTAGATACTGGCATGGATGTGGAGAAAAGGGAACACTTCTGCACTGCTGGTGGGATTACAAACTAATACTTTCCTTTTGGAAAGAAGTTTGGAGATCACTTAGGGATCTAAAAATAGACCTGCCATTCGATCCTACAGTTCCCCTACTAGATATATATCCAGAAGACCAAACACCACTTTCTAACAAACATATTTGCATCAGAATGTTTATTGAAGCCCAGTTTATAATTGCCAAGTTTTAAGGTTTTTCTAGGCTCCCTTTGGCCAAGACGGGGTCTGTTAGGTCAACAGGGCCCTTAGGATTTTATTTTTAAATAAATGTCTTCCTCCCCTTCTTCCTTGGGACATAAAGCCTGGAGTGGGCTGAAGTTGAATGTTTCTCTTCCACCAACAAGTTCATTTCTAATAGGATTCCAGCAAGTTGGCTCTAGTAACTAGTTTCTCCTGTAGGAGGACCTTGTTAAGGACACAGTGCTCTCGCATATTTCAAAATGGTTCCTTTTTTCCCCCCCTGCTGGAAGCACAAGGGAACTTTTCTCCAATATTCACTGTAAGGACCTGAGCTCATAGAAGTAAAAGTCCTGAAATGTGAAGATATCCATATGACTGGGTCCCCCTGGAATTTTTATTTCAGATTTCTTCACATTGAGCCTCCAGGAGTTTGACAGCTGCAGTTCAGGCTGTCCTACTCTAGCGCTGGTTCTCATGAAGGGTTTTGCTGATGGGTTCCTGCTACAACAAGCTGAGATTCTCTGTGTTCGCTGCTTGGTTGCTCCAACTTGTAAGTGGAAATAGCTGTTCGCCCCATGACCCTACCACTCCAGTGAATCTAAGAAGAGTTGTTGGTTTTTCAGTTTGTTCAGCTTTTTACTTATAAGCTTTGGAGGGATTCAAAGTCTTTCCCTGTATAATTTTGTGGAAACAGTTTGACTTCTTGAGTCCATCCAGGCACATGGGAGCCATGTCAGATCTAACTCTAAGCAAGAACACATTTTTTAAAAGCAACTTTACTGAGTACTACATATCAACTGTGGAGTGGACCTTATGCAGAGAAAAAGAACCTGGTAACCTGGAGCTGTTGCATTTACTCTAATTACTTCATAGTACTCAACCTTTTTAGAACCTCTCTTCTAGCATTCTGTCAACTTGTAGACATTGTTTCTTTGGTGGATGTTTTCATTTGTTTATTATATTAATATTTTTGAGTGCTTTCTATCTATGCCCTATAGTTAGAATCTAATTTTAGAAATAATCAAAGCCAAATCAAAGTCAAATCATTAAATACAGTTTGTGTCCAATGGGCAATACAATTTTCAAATGTGACTGGTTCTCCACTGTGGCTATTAGATTCTTTAAGGCAACTGCAAAAGTGATTATTAAAAGTTGAGCTGCTCAAAAAAGTCTATACAGACAGTCACCAAGTTATAAACATCGGACTTATGTACAATTTGCACCTAGGAACATGGGCAAGTAAGTAAGTCCCTGAGTTACAGTAAGTAAGTCCCTGAGTTACAAACATCCAGCTTACACGTGACTCACATTTTCAAAGAGAGACCATTATAGGCCATAGATAAATGTATCTCTTCCAATTTACATACAAATTCAAATTCAAATTAAGAACAAACATACAGAACCTATCTTGTTCATAACCTAGACACTAGTTGTATTGGTTGAATTCACAGCTACAAATTTTTTAATGTATTGGGTCATAATGTGACTTGGTTTATACATTGCATAGTTTCCTATGCTAATACTAAAATTGATCTTTTCCATATCTGAGAACTGAAGGCCAAATTTAGAAATTGTGTTTCAATTCCAAGGTTACAGTTCCTAAGCAGTATGTTTGGGATCCATACTTTTACCTTCCCTTTCTACCTCCCTGTACACATGCACGCATTTTCTATTATTTAAACTCAATTGTAGGAACTTTGGACCAGGTTACTTTTATGTCTGAGGATTTTTATTCTCTTTCCTGGATTTTAGGAAATGAGAACATACCAGCAGTCACTCTCCTTAAACTGGGGATTTATTACACCAGAAAAACATCTTGCTCAAACTGATTCTGCTTATAGCTGCTCTGTTAACAGTGTTTTGAGAAAGAATCCCTTAACTGTGATACTTCATGGTAACAAGCCCAGCTCACGGAATCACATTTTACGAACTGTGTACTTTAGATTGTAACTGAGAACAGTCAAGATTCCCCTGCCTCTGGTGTGACTCCAAACACCTGACATGTTAGAACATAGAGGTTTTATGCTGAAACATTGTGCAGCTGCCATAGCACAGAGAAAAATAGCTTTCTGGAATAAAATATACGTGTTTGGGTTGTGGGAAGAGGAGGAAAAGAATGGGTACCTGAAGGACAGTATTTCATATAGGTGCCTTCCATCCTAAAAATAGTGGAAGAGAGCACTAACCAGAGAAGTTTAAATCCTACATATTGGGCTCCCAGAACACCTAAGAACTGGGTAAATAACACTCGTCATTAGGGCTTAAGAAGTCACATTTCTTGGTCTCTCAGCTGAATCTCTTTGGGCTATTGCTTGGAATCGTAGCAACAGAAGGTGAAACCCCACCTGAGAATCAGAACTTTCTGGACTAAATGCTTTAAGATAGATCCCCCTTCCCTTTTTTGAGTAGTATTAGCTTTCTGGAGTAGTTTTTTTTTTTTTTTCTCCAAAACATAGCTGCAAAATCTATTAGTTCTTAATAAATATTTAAAAGATCATGAAAAAATGAATTTCTTACAACTTATTATCACCATCTAAAATATAAAGAAATGAATACAGAAATGTATGACTATTAGCTTCCCAGATAGATGGGGGAGGATGATGGGAAGAGACTGTCACTGATTGGGGTATGCAAACGAGGTGTCAGCTCCCATCATTTCATTCATTCATTCATTCACTCACTCCGTAAACACGTGTTACTGAGCACTGGATTGCTTCCCAAGCATTTGGGTGGCTCATTGGGGACTGAATAACCTTGTGCTCTGCCTAGAGGATACCCTAACTTTCCCTTTCTTTCTTTCTCTCCCCTGACATAATAAGGAGCTACAGAGAAAAATAGAGATGAACCAAGAGACACTATCTCAGAGCAAACATTATGGTTCTCCTAGAAACAATCCAGGCCTGAGGTAGGTCTCAGGGAAGAAGCCCTTCTTGAGAGGCTAAGAAACCTTGTTCTCCTACTACCTGGGCTAGTGGCTTAACTGTTCTAAGCTTCAGTTTGCCCCATCTGTAGAATGGGTGATTGGGATAAATTATTCTTACGGCCCCTTCCAAACTTAAGCTTCTATTTTTCCAAGATCCTAAGTAGCCTTTTCATGTCCAGCACCATGTACCCTAAGGAAGCATCATGTGTGTGGGCATTACACACACACACACCCCTCAGCCTCGCGCCCCTGACTGTGTGTTGAAAGTTCTCTGTGTTGCCAGATACGCGAGTGCTCAGCTGTAGCAAGTTGCGACTTTGGCACTAAGTCCTGCAGTGTAGTTGGCTTCCTTTACCAAGCCAGGTCACCGACAGGGGATATCTCCTTTAAGACACGTGGAATCTCTCATTTGCGTTGGGGAGAGGGTAAGCAGCTGGAGAGGACGACATCAGCCCTCTGATGGGAAAAGCCTAAAATGTCGCTAGGGGAACATTACGCTCTCCTGGTATTAGGGCAGTGCTGGCTATGTCCAGCCTTCTCCCGCCCTGCTCCGGCGTTCTGCTTTCCGGCTGCAGCTACAAGGCCGACCCAGTCAGGAACGCAGGCAATGAGCGGTGCAGCTCCGGGGCTACTCCGGCTGCGGTGTCCGGAGCCCACCCGTGAGACTTGCAGAGAATCTGAAGACCCGCGTCCCCAACCTACGCAGGAGAGCGCTGCCCTCTAGCGACTAAAACGGGAGATGCGGCGAGCACCGAGCTTCGCTGGTGTAGCATGGCTGCCAGGTCCCGCGACGGTTGGTGGCCTGTCCTTTGTAGGAGAGAGCAGATGACGGGGAAAGCCCTGGGACTCTTTCTCTATGGATGGACTCTGGAACTGTTTGTGGGTTCTCCCTAGGCCCAGGAGAAACAGAAACATAGATGGATGAATAGATAGATAATACATGGAAGGCGATGACAGACAGAAAGATACATGAATGACAGGTGGTTAGAAGCTCGCTCCGAGTGCTTGCAACATGCCAGGCTCCAGGCTAGGTGACCTCATCCAGTATTTCATTTGATGGTCCCCGGAACCCTATGAATGACAAATCACCTCTGTCCCCATTTTCAAGATGGGGAAACTGAGGCCCCGGACAATGTCAGCAGCAATCTTTTGCAGAGACAGGAAGTGAGAGAGCAGCTCTGCCCCTGCTTCCACCGGGTGCGCTCAGTCCCCTCCCTGTGCAGAGGATGTCCAGTCCTTGGCTCCCCAGGGACCGCGTCCCTCATCACTTTCTCATCATCACACTCCGGAACGCTGACATCACGCCTGCTCGGCACCTCCTCTCACTCATCAAACACCCCCAGGACACCCTGAGCAGCGCGCTCTAGGCAGCGGGTCCCCAACTTGGAGGCCTGCCCAGGGAGCTGGATAAATATGGGTCCCCTCCCACGATGTTTGAACCGCGCCCAGTCCTGGGTAGAACGTTTTTCCAAAACCTGAGGTTTTATCTGCTTCTACGCTTGACCAGGGATCTTCCTAACTGGAAGAAAAAATTCCGTCCTGAGATTTTAAGATCCCCAGAAAGTTTCGCTCATTCATTCCTGTAACCATTAGCTGAGTGCCTAGTGTGCGCCCGGCCTGGCGCTGTTAGACGCCACAGCAGGGAAGTCGGAGTCAGGGCTGGGAAGATAAATGACGTTTGAGTCGGCTGTGCTCAGGGACCCGAGGACCCACCAAGGAGCCCGGGAGGAGAAGGGACAGGGTCAGTTTCACCGGTGTGCAGGGTCTCCAGCACGTCCCAGAAATCTAGGCCAGTACATTTGCCCTTCCAAACGCCCCCACCTCGGTTCCCTCCCTGGAGCCATCACTCCCCCACCCCCACCTGCATTAATTTCAGTGACTGTATTGGAGAAAATTGATCCCAGCCACTCTCCCCAAACTTTATAGTTGTCTTGGGTTTGTCACCTGGCAGCGAGGCGAGCCACCATCTCGTCTCATTCCGCAGCCCGCCTCCACCCTAGGCGGGGAGCTCAGGCCCGACCCCTCCCGCGGAGGCGTCGGCGTGGGGCTGGCGTAGGGCCTGCGTCAGCCGCAGCCGGCCGGCGATTGGGGCGCGCGCGCCTCCTTCGGTTTGGGGCTAATTATAAAGTGGCTCCAGCCGCCGTTAGCCCCGACAGCTCGGCAGGCGCTCAGAGCCCTCGGCGACACTGAGGACCGCGACGGTGAGGCCCGCACCTGCCCGTTGGCCGTGGCCGCTCTCCCCGACGTCCCCCGCCCGCCCGTCTCACACTTGCCTTCTCTCCCTTCCAGAGTCGTGTCTGGGACCCGAGTTTTCCGACCAGTCTGCTCCACCTGAACAGCGCCAACGTGAGTAAATTTTCCCCAAACTCGCTTTTGCTGCGCGGGTTTGGGGTCACCCCTGCTTGCTCTCTTTTACTTTGCGTTTCATTGCGTGGGTCCCCAACTTTCTCCCGGTTCCTTTTTGTGAACCGCGTCAATCCGAGCCTCCCCGGGAGCCCACTCTCTAGCGCTTGGTCTCAGCGTTCCCTCCGGTCCTGGCCTGGGCATCAGACTCCGAGGAAGAAAGCCAGTGCCCCGGGCAGCCAACCTGGGAGTTTCGAGGCGATCTGGACTGACCCCGGGGCCCGGGAGGGCGGGTGTCCAAAATGGTGCGTCCCCACGGGCTCTTGCTAGACGATCCCCTTGTGGGCCTGTCGCGGCGCGGGACCCATCTGCGCCTGGGCGGGATCGGAGCGCAAGTCCTTCTGTCCTTGCAGTCCATGGCGCGGTTCTTGGGATTCTGCACTTGGCTGCTGGTGCTCGGACCGGGGCTCCTGGCCACCGTGCAGGCGGAATGCACCCAGGACTGCGCGACGTGCAGCTACCGACTGGTGCGCCCGACCGACATCAACTTCCTGGTAAGTGTTCCGCGCGGTGAGCTAGTGGCCACAAGGGTCCGCGGACCGCTCTGCACCTGCCACGCGGCGCGTCTCGCGGTCGCTCCTGGCCGGAGCCGCCACGGCGCAAACGCTTGGTGACCTCCGTGTCCCAGCTGATATTGGAACCCTGGCTGTGTCCGGCCTTCCCCTGGCTCTCAGCTTTGGAGACCCAAGACTATTTAAGGACCAGAAAGGGCAGCAGTGTTTTCTCCCAAATCTGGGGATTCAGGAACCCCTAAATGTGCTTTCTTCAGCACCTCGGATAGCACTGGGTTGGCTCCTAGCAAGGAAGATGTTCCATCACTCGGATTCCTGTGATGGCGCAGCTGACAGCCCCCACTCGCAGCCATCCTCACGTCCTTCCTACAAATAGTGTAATTTTTTTTGTTGTTAGTGACTCTGGTCGCCTTTCTTTGAATTTGTTTTCCCGTGCTCTCTTAACCTCAGGTTATGCCTTTACCCTCACGTGTGGATAGGAGAGGCAAAGAGATAGGGAAGGAGGGGAAGTCGCAGCAGACAGGAGACAGGAGCGCATAACTGTCTCAGAAACAAGTGACGCAGGGACTCAGCTGGTCTTGTTTTGACTGCGCTTTTGTAATATCGACTGAAACACAGTTTAATTTGGCTGTGAGAAAGGCACAGGAGAAGGGGCCAGTGCCAAAGTAGGGACAGCAGCGCAAAGATAAGACGCTTGGGTGTGTGTCTCGGGTGGGAGACGGAGGCTGCAGCCTCATTCTAATCACAGTCCACGACTCTTGAATCACCTCTGGGGCTCTCTACGGAGACGGAATCTCCTACCTTGGAATTCAGGAAGCTTCCTTTTAACTAGCTCCACTAACCATCTTTTTGCACTGCCTTTGAAATTCGTTGAAATTTTGCGATGACTTAAAAGGTTCAGTAGAGAGTAATCCAAGCTGATTTGGGGTCCATTTCAGCATTTGAAGAAATAGCACGTAATGTAGATGCTTGAAAGGGAGAGAAATAAAGGAAAGGATTCCAAAAATCTGTGGTATAGCTGTCAGATTAAGTGTTTGCTTCATTTGAGTATTTGAGTTCCCCGATCTATTTCATTTGATACATGCTAACTTGACCTTAAAAGAATCATAGTAGAATTATATATTTATAAGAAAAATGTTCTATGTCCTTCATCCATCTTTCCTTCTCCCACAGTCATGAGCTTGTAACCCATGCCTAAAAAATGAGTGAGGGCTGCAAACATAAACACAGATCTTGTGGTAAAGAATTTTATTCATGGAGTGAGCAAAATCCAAAACATGACACATGCAAGACCCCAATTTCTGACCCATAATTTCCCCTGCCCCGACACTCGGACTGAGGTCTTCTTGCCTGGCGTGTCCCCTAGCTTTCTCTGCCATCTATGTAAGTGATATGTGGATCCTGGTAGAATTGTTCACATCACACAGTCTAACCTCAGAGTCCTTTCATATTTTCCTAAATGGTGTTATTCAGCAATTTATCGTGACTGACATTCAACAGTGCCAACATGTTTGATTTCTTCCTTCGTATTTAATTTGCTTACTTCACCACACTTCCAAATGATGCTCTTCCCTTGGCACTGTTGAACTTGGGTCACTGAGTGGCAGGCAGCCCTTCCCTGGGTGTCATTCAAAATCCTGACTTCCCTTTCTTTTACCATCCTCTCATCATTTAAGAAGGTTAGGGGATAGGGGAGAGGAAGACTAACTACTTTTCCAGAATTTTCCTCAGTGATTTCTATGCTCTTGTTGTTATAGCCTTTAATTTTTTAACCCCCATGATGGCATGGCACATGTAGTATTAGCAACTTGAAAAAAATTAAGCAACCATCAGTCAAAAGTGCACTCTCATAGGAAGACATTTTGAGTAATAACTAATTGGTATGTTTTGTGTTGGGGCTCATATTTTGGTATCTTATTTTGTCAGTGGCAAAGTTTAGTTAAAGACTATGATGCTACAATTACAACAGTTCTGGAATTTTAGCTCAGATGGAACAGCCATATGAGAAATGAGGTTGCCTAGCCAAAACTATATAATAAAATCAATGTAACCAATATTTATTGTGCTTCTACCAACCAGATGAAAGAAAATAGTGCTTGGTACTGAGGTGGGTGCATGGAGAGCAGGCACACCACAGCTGATGTCCAAATAGCACTTATCATCTACTAGGATCCTACCTGTAGCACACCGAGTGAGACAAATATTACAAAAGATGTATACATGGCTACGGGAGCCATAAGATAACATCAATGCTTTAGTAGAGTGTGTTATTCTGATTATTTGTCGCTACTGGGTTTTGAAGGAGTACCGTATTATATGCATATGAAAGTCTTTTGTTAATAGTGTATAAAGTATTTGAATATAATATAGGGTGGCCATAAAGTTGGTGCTATTTAAATTGCACAAATTACTTTAATTGCACATGACCTTTATGGCCACTCTGTATTAGAATGGAAATATGATTGTCCCTTGAACATCTTAAGCTTTTAATGATATTTTGATTTCTTTATAAGATACCAGGAATAGAATATAACCATTTTGATTGAATCACCTTTATCTTTTTACATAGCTACATATATAATTTACTTAGACACATGCTAAGATAATAATTAAGAGGCAGTTAAATATGTACCCTAAGGATTTTATTTTGCTAGTAAAATTATTTCTTTCATTGTGAAAATAAATATGTGTATTTAACATCAATTAATATACCAGTATATTTTTAAACACCATGAAAGGGCCTAGATTTTCTGCCTAAATCAAAAGCCTATGAACCTGGGTTCTATCACTAGATTTCAGAAAGCTACAAAAACCCCTAAAGTACTAAGAACTACCATCTTTAATTTGCAAATGTTCATGTAATATTGGTGCTCTTTTTATCATACCCAAGTGATCTATTAAATAGAAAAAAATCTTAAGATTGTTAGAATATAAACTTACAATGATTTGAATTATTACATAATAAAAAGAAAGGAATGTTATGCTGACCATTCCTATTTTGTGACAACATTTTTCCACTGAAAAACACTTTTTCTGTACACTAGTGACTAAATGTTTCAAAAATAAACATGAGTAATTTGTGCATTTGTATATGTATAATTTCATATCTAATCTTATCATTATAGACATTTGGTTCAAGATTTTGATAAAAGCTGTTTTAATCAACAAGGAAAACAGAAAAAACAAAATATTGATACTTTCAGCAAATCAATATATCAGAATCCAAATAATCTGTAAAATTTAAATTGAGTTTTTCAACTTATCTTGAAATTTTCATTTGAAGATTGACTGTGTCTGTAGGAATTGGAGATACCACTTTAGGTAAAATGTCAACACAAGAAAGCAAAGAAATATTATGTTATTAATATTGATTTTATCTGTAAGACAAGAAGATAAAAGGAATTTTGAGGTAAAATCCCCTTTTAGGTAAACAAACATTTCTTCCTTTTGGTTAGAAAAATTTCAAACAAAATGACATCAGCAGTGGAAAATTATCTGGGGGAGATCAGGTTGTGAAAGCAGACAATTTAAGTTAAAATAATGTGTAAAAATATTTTAAAATATTGAAATGGCATAGTATCTACAATGGATTTAAAATGGAAACACAGATTTCTAATTTGATTCTGTTAATTCCCCCTCCTTTTCTCTTCTCCAATTTTCCTTCGTTTCATTTTTCCTGTTTGGTGTGATGAAAAGCAGTAATATGTGGGCCACAAAAGTTCATTTTCTCCATTAAGTCAGAGAATCATTACATTTATCATTACATCAAATTGTTTTCCCAGGCTTGTGTGATGGAGTGTGATGGGAAAACCTCTTCTTTCAAAATCTGGGAAACCTGCAAAGAGCTCCTGCAGCTGTCCAAATCCGAGTTCCACCAGGACAGCCCCAGCAGCCTCCGAGAAAGCAGCAAGCAGGAGAGCCACTTGCTGGCCAAAAGGTATGGGGGCTTCATGAAAAGGTACGGGGGCTTCATGAAGAAAATGGATGAGCTGTATCCTGTGGAGCCGGAGGAAGAGGCCAACGGAGGCGAAATCCTGGCCAAGCGCTATGGGGGCTTCATGAAGAAGGATGCAGAGGAGGACGAACCCCTGGCCCATTCCTCAGACCTGCTGAAGGAGCTTCTGGAAACGGGGGAGACCCGGGAGCGCAGCCCCCACCAGGATGGCAGTGAGGATGATGAAGAGGTGAGCAAGAGATACGGGGGCTTCATGAGAGGCTTAAAGAAGAGCCCCCAGCTGGAAGACGACGCCAAAGAGCTGCAGAAGCGCTACGGGGGCTTCATGAGAAGGGTGGGTCGCCCCGAGTGGTGGATGGACTACCAGAAGAGGTACGGAGGCTTTCTGAAGCGCTTCGCTGAGTCGCTGCCCTCCGACGAAGAAGGTGAAAGTTACTCCAAAGAAGTTCCTGAAATGGAAAAAAGATATGGAGGATTTATGAGATTTTAATACCCTTGCCCGTCAGTGGCCCCAGGCCCAGCAAGCCTCCTGCTCCCTCCTCCCGTGCTGGTGTGTTGCTGCCGAGAGAGCCGCTTGTGTGGTCCAGCTGAGTCATTGTCTGGGTGACTGTCCAACCCGATCTGTCGAACTGTCCTGTCATTTGAGGTTCTGTGTCTTCTGAGTCTGTGAGCTCAGTGTTGGTCTGCTGCAGCTCTCTCCCTGTCATGCTCAAGTAGCTTTTGTTATTTTGTCCCTTATTTTTGAAAAAGCATCAGTAAATGCTTACCTGTATATAGATATAATAAACCCATTTCCCCAACTGCATAATATCCTTGGCAATCTCTTTTTCTCCAAGACCTTCATTTGCCTTTATGTTTCTGCAATAAATCCTGGATTTACCATATGGTAGAACGATCTGCTTTTGACAGAATAATCACTGGTCTTCTCTTCCAGCAGTGGCTGCAAAAACACTTTTTATTTAATTCCTCAATATGAAATATTAGACGAGTAAACACATTGGTGTAAAAGTAAAATGCATTTTTATTCCCATTTCTGGAAATCAGATACATGAGGAAAAACCAAAGCCTATGAAAGGAACTAGCTATTCCCTCACATAAAAAAAAAAAAAAGAAAATGAAGAAAAAGAAAACACCTGTGTTGACATCAGATGTCTATGTCTCTTTTCTTCAGTATGGTATTTTAAAAGTTGAAAAGACATTAAAGATAATTTAGCCACATTGTACAAATGAAGAAAGTGAGGCCCAGAGAGAGGAAGTAGTTGACCCAAAGTTGCCCAGCAGTGGAAGGATAAAGATAGGATGAAAACTCCAAAGTTCTCATTCCTGACCAATATTCTTTCCACTGCAGTTCCATATCTCCTATCCAGGTCACTACAAAGAATTGGGACCACATTTTGTTCACCATTGTACCTCCCTACACTATGACCATAGCAGATTGTCCAGTATCTAATGAATGAAATTACAAATGAATAAATAAATTTGGTGACCAGATAACCAGGAAAGGGAAGTATTTTGCAAGGCAAATTCCCAAAGCATAAGGCACTTACAACTACTTCATACTAATGGGAAATTCACATATAAGAAATGTGAATTTGAACTTTTTTTCATTTTTCTAATTGAAACTACATATAGCTCAAGCCCTATCCACTACATTATTTTTGCAGGACCACCCCACCAATCCTTTCTCCGTGTTCATCAAAGAAATTAGATTTTAGCAGATCAGGAAGGTGTGGTAAGTCTTTGTTACACAGCCCATCACCATTGCACACGAGATATGTGTTGCCCATGGCTGTGTGCTCCACTCTGATGATACAGCTCCACCATCTCCCACAATCTTCCCTCTACATCCAGCCCTGCCAGGGCTCCTGAGACATGCACGTGTCCATGCTTTGTTAGAAGACCCTCCTGATCAGCATGAAAGATCACAGGTCTCCACCCTTGCAGACCCCAACGACCATCTACCTTCCTAACCCCTGGGTAAAGTAACTTTTGGTTCCAGGCAGAGCCCTGGGATCTCCCCCCACCCCCCATCTTAAACTAGAGATGCAAATGTAGAAGTGAAGCAGATCAGAGAGAAGAGGAGGATAAGCAAAGCTGGCCTAAGAAATCCATGTCAGAAGTAAGGAGTGGTGCTGCTGGGGCACAAGGAGATAGTGGGTCTCCACTCAGCCTCAGCCAACTGTTTGCCTTGGACATGCCAGCCCAGTATTTTCAGGCTTTTCCAAAGAAATCAGAAACCTAAGTTGTAAGAAATTTTGGCAGTTGATTCCATATAGAACTGTGGGTCAAACAAAACACATTTTTAGATTAGATGTGACAGACCTACAAGCTAGTCTTTTGAGAACAAAAGTCACTTAATTTTCTCCCCTGGGCCAAAGGGTGACCAAACCTTGGAAACAGAAATTCAGCCTACACCTTTGAGATACAACAACGATACAATTATTATCTAACAATAATACGATATGTATTCATACCTGCCTCCTAACACTATCAGATGAATACAGTCTTCAAAGCAAGCAAAATTTTTTATCTAAGAGCTCTTTTCTATTTGCGGGTAGCTGTACCGAGTGGGCTAAAACAATCAGTGTGGAAGGTGGAGGCCTAACAGCCGCTTGCCTGCGGTCCCATTTGGCACCCCCACCCCCACCCCAGGAGAGGGACCATCCGCAAATAAGAAACCGGCAATTGCCACAGAGAAATATAAGGCTGTGCCCTGGCTGGCAGCACCTGACCCCCACGTGACCCCCAACCCCAGATGGTCCTTAACAGTGAATTTGGGGTTGTCCATAAAACACGGCTTGAGGTAGGCTCACCCCACTCTCCAAAAATCTCCACTATCTGGCCTTTGATCTAAAATTCCATCATTAGAATTTTAGAGTCTGTAACTCTAAAAGGCGTTGTTGTTCCCTAGAGCATCCTATTTAAATTCTGAGGAGCATTTGCTTCAGGTCACCTGGGATGCTATTCTGAGCGCAAGTAACCTAGTTCTGACCTTGGTCCTCTGTGTGTGCTCAGTACAAAGGTTCTGAGTTCCCCAAACAGCAGGAGGACTGGGGTTGGGACCAGCCCCCGCAGCCTGGAGAGCATCAGGGAGAAAACCATGGACCGGGAAGAAGAGGGACCCACACTACCTGCAGAGGGCGCTGCTGCTCCACGCGGTGCCCTCTGGGGCTGGGCCCTGCCTCGAGCGCCCCTGGGCCTCCCGCGTCCACCTCCAAGCCGGCACCCCAGCCTGGGTTCCCCCTGAGAGTCCTCTGTGAGCTCTGGGGCTAGGCTGTCTGACAGAAGATGCCAGCTGGCTAAGTGACCTGAATTCTCCCTGCCTTGCTCTCCTCCAGTGTCTCCTTAGGCTGCTGCAGTGAGTGAACGTGTCCCAGTGCACAGTCCTCGAGCCACATCGCCGCGCACGGCGCTTGTAGCAGGGTTAGCTGCCCAGTTCTGCCGGCAGGATCCTGGGGTCTCCCCACAGGTCCTACTTCACTCTGGGTCTCTCGCGGATGAGATGCTGCCGTCAGCCTCAGTCCGGATCACTAGGTAGGGAGCCTGTTTCCTGACAGTTGTGCACCGAAAGGCAGAAACTACTGGAGCCCCTTGGTGCTCTCCCCTGCACTGGGTCAGGTTTCCATTACAAACCGGGAAAGCCTGTGCGCTCAGAGGGTTATCCGCGTGCCATCACGTTTGCCCAAACCCAGAGGAGGTACATGAAGATGCAGTGCCAAGAGCGATCTCTCAGGTAAATGATGGACTCAGGGGACAGTGACGTGCCCCTGCGGGTTCACCCGCTGTAGCAGAGAGACAGCTGGAAACGGTGAGGTTATTGATCAGGAGGGAGTCTGTGTGGGTCTGAGAGAAGGGACTACGGGAAACCGAGCAATTTACTGTGAATCTAAAACTGCCCTACAAACTAAAGTGTTTTTTGTTTTGTTTTGTTTGAGACAGACTCTCACTTTGTTACCCTCAGTAGAGTGCTATGGCATCGCAGCTCACAGCAACCTCAAACTCTTGGGCTTAAGCGATCCTCTTGCCTCAGCCTCCGAAGTGGTTGGCGCCCGCCACAGTGCCAGGCTATTTTTAGAAACGAGGTCCGGCTCTTGCTCAGGCTGGTCTGGAACCTCTGGCCTCTGGTCTCCCAGAGTGCGGGGATTACAGACATGAGCCACCATGCCCGGCCCTAAAGTGTTTTGTTTTTTTCTTAAGGAAGTTATGTGCAGGGCCGCGCCTGTGGCTCAAAGGAGTAGGGCACCAGCCCCATATACCAGAGGTGGGGGGGGGGGGTTTCAAACCCAGCCCTGGCCCAAAACTGCAAAAAAAAAAAAAAAAAAGGAAGTTATGGGAAAATAAAAGGCACAAAGAATCTGAGACTGGAGCTACAAAGGTTTCTCAGGAGAAGGGTGTAAAGCTTTGAATACTTGTATATATGTGTTGATTTTTTCTTCTTTTCCTGAAACGTACAGAAGTAGCCCCACATGCATCAGTTTATTCATTGGGTAAGTGAATGAAGCAGCGTGGGGCCTCCCAGAGCCTAGGAAGAGGCTTCAGGGTTTTCTTCTCAAGGTGACAGGAAACGATTTGAGGGTGAGAGCACAGGTTTCCGCCTACGTTGTGGTCCTGAGGGAATAACGTGCGCGTATCTGTCCTCATTTCACATCGGACAGAAACATCTGGGTTTCCCTTAAAGTTATGTAAAACTCTCAGTGTTTTGTAATATAAATGTAATAAATATGTTTTCTCTATCAATTCCTCCACCAAAGATCTGAACTTACAATGCTCACCATTGCCTTGAGAATGAAAAATACAAACGAAACAAAAGATGCATCAGCGTGTCCTCACAGGGAAGCCGGGCGAAGACCCCTTCTGCAGAGGGAGCCTGGCCGGAGCTGAAACACGCCGTCCGCCCAGTGCTTACCCTTCCTCCTAATAGTCTATCAAGAGTAACACACAGAGGATCTCACACAGCCGAAGTGCACTCACTGGGTTGCTGTGACGCCAGGATGGCCACTGTCCAGTCAAAAGATGGGGTTTCAGCAGCACCTGGAAAACCAGACCCGATTCCTCCAGATACCCAGTCTTCCTCCTCCCTCTCTCTCTCTCTTCTGACTTCAAAAAATCAGATTAGTCTGCCTATTTTTTAATTTCATACAAATGAAAACAACCTTGTTTTTATCCATTTGGCTCAATGTTTTATTTGCAAGATTCGCCCACGTTGTGGCACTCAGCTGTGGTTTAGTTTTCTTACTCCCCTGTGTGCAGATCCTGCAGTTCCAGTTCATCGTTGGCAGGTGCTTAGATTGTTTCCACATTTAAGCTGTTGCAAATAATGCTGCGATAAACATCCTTGACTGGGTCTCTTAGCACACAGGACACGTTTCCCCAGATACATATCTAGGAGTACATTGGGCAGATCATGGGGGGTGTGTATACTCGTCTGTAGTTGTAGTGTCAAGCAGCTTGTAGAGACTTTGCCCCAGTTTGGACTGCTGCCTGCAGGGTATGCCCTACCAATACTTCATGTGGGTCTGCTAAACTCAGTCCTTTCATTTTAATTTACATTTCCCTAAGGAGATAAAGCATCATTTGACATGTTTACTAATCATCCAGAGATCCTTAGTTATTCTTTTGCTTTCAAAAGAATATGGGCATCCAAGAAACAAAATACATACATTGTATAATATGTGGGGTTTGTATTTTTCTGGGAACACCTCTGAGCTATTTTCTGCTCTACACTGAATTGCTTTATATGCATGAAATACATGAATTTTTTTAAACTAAAATACCTTCCAGAGTCACTTTGTGTCTCTTTGTTAGAATCTACACAATTAACTGGGTAGCTCTCCCCCTTGACCTTCCTCAATCAGATGAGGGGGACAGACTATTTCTGTGAGGATTCATAGTTTTGATGTCTGAGTCATTTCAAAGTGTGACTTCATCCCAGGCCTGCTTAGAAGCACCATCTTCCCTCAGCTACTAGGTTGGAGACTGGAAGAAGGACTTGAGGACCCCAACAGATTCTCCACCTACAGTCATTTTCATTGAATTGGAGACATGGGTGGAAAGAGCCAGCCTTCCAGAGTTCCCCCTTCAAGGTACCAGCCAAGTCAGAGGCTCATGTGTCATGTATCCCAGCAGGGCTAAGGGGATGGGCACAGTGTGCAATCAGCGTTGAGGTGATAAGGAATGACCTCCTGTTAAAGAATTGTGTGGTGAGGTAGCAGCTTAGCTGAATTTGAAGTTAGCAATAGAGAATTTGCCCAGAAAATCATTTTTTTCTTTTCATAACCTAAATTATTTATTGAATAAATATTTATGAGCAGATGCTATAGGCCATGCACAATCTTCGGTTGAGGAGCTACGGAAAATGAAAGGCCTCCCAATTCTCAAAACGTACATTCTATGTATAGAGTGAGACAATAAACAGCAAACAATCAAGGTGTCTTCTGTGGTTCTAAGTACCAATGGTCATGTAATTGTATACGGTGTTAAAAGTACAGCTCCTCTTTCACCTTGTCCACTTCTCACAATTTGGTGTTCACGTATTTTTTTCATTAATGAATACACACACACGCATGCATGGACACACAGACAGTCTCCGTTAACATGAATGAGATAATTCTGCCCTTATTCTTCTGCCACTTTAATTTTTACTTGATATCTCTTGGCAATATTTCTATATCAACATGTAAATCTACCCAACGCTCTTTAACTACTGCATATCATTGTATAATATGTATAGTTTGTGGTTTTTAGCAACTCCACTCGTAAATTTTCCACAAACAATTACAAACACAATTCTGCACAATTCAAATTACAATTACAAACAATTCTGCAGTAAACATTATTATGTTTAAATGCACCACATGGTCTCTAGTATAGAACAGGGCTGTGTGTGTATGTGGATGGTAGCAGTAGTGCATACTGCCAGGATTTTATATTGCTAACTCCTAAAAGTAAAATCGCTGGGTCAGAGGATATACATATTTAATATTTTATAATTTTTGCCACATAGCTTCTAAAATTTTTCTACCAATTTATATTCCCAGCTACAGTATATATATATGTGTGTGTGTATGTCCTTTTCCCACACTTTTGTTGGTGTTAAATAATTTTTATTTTTATTTTTTTTTATGACAAGAGTCTCACTCTATTGCCCAGGCTAGAGTGCTGTGGCATCAGCCCAGCTCATAGCAACCTCAAACTCCTGGATGCAAGGGATCCCTCTGCTTCAGCCTCCCAAGAAGCTAGAACTACAGGCACCTGCCACAATGCCCGGCTAATTTTTCTAAGTAGAGACGGGCTCCTGCTCTTGCTCAAGCTACCCTTGAACTCCTGAGCTCAATGAATCCTCCCACTTCAGTCTCCTGGAGTGCTAGGATTACAGACATGAGCCCTTGTGCCCAGCCAATAATTTCAATCACTTAATCTTGTCATCATGGTGCATAAAATAGTATCTATATTAATTTATGTTAAGTCTCTATATGCTAACTAGTCTGAACTTTCTTTTACGTTTACTGAACATTCTATAAATTTCTTATTTATTTCTTTGCCTATTTGTTTGTCTTTTTCTTACCGATGTATAGATAACTTTTAACGTACTACATCAAATAAGTCTTTTCTCTATATCTATTAGATTATGTAATTAAGAAGTTGAAACTTTTTATCCTTTTTTTCATAAGCTATTCATGGAATGCCTCAAATTATAAGTCTCTTGAAAAGCCTAACTTTCTTCAAATTCCAGGAATCACATGTGTTCTTCATGGGACATCATTCCATACAGGAAACAAGTTTATCTGTTTCCTGATGATAAACTGACAACTTGAATTGTTATACCATGCTTTTTACAATAAAGCACAAAATAGTGGGAGTATTTGAGAATTGGAATATGTCATGTGGAAATGCCTTTGTGCCCAAATAACCTCATAAAACAATCTGGCAACCACTGATCCATGCATCCAGCTGTTGACCTAATCAACATCCCAAAATCATAGTGTCGTCTACTAATGGCTGCTATAGCTAGAGAAATGCATAGAACCTTTGGGCAGCAGAATATTGAGCCCTAAAAGGAGGCCCAAGAAGACCTGTTGTGCTGTGGGTGGGGCCTGTGAGCCTGCCATCCTCCTGGGAGCAGCACAGGAAGATGCTTCAAGCTGAGCATCTACTGTACCCAAAAATTTCCCTATGAAACAACAACTGGATTTTATATGACTGAATTCTTGCTGTTGAGGGTAACAGCAAAGGAAAAAACTTTATCAAATTTTATAAGAATTTAAGAGTGCACTAAAATAAAACATTTCACTCTCTATCAGTCAAGGACTACAAATCCATGGCGCTAGAAAGCTCGTTGCTTGTTTCCCCCACTATTAAGGACTCCCAAAGCTCCACTCTACACCTCTCCCTCCTCAGTTTCACCAGGCTACTTAGGCCCCTTCATTACAGTTACCATACAACAGTCTTTTTTGTTTGGTGGTTTGTTGATGTTTTTGCCATCACAGCCCTTGTTTCATTTTATAACTATTTGTTAATTTGTGCAATTTCTATCTCAACAAGTAGACAGCCCTAGGGAAGCAGGAACTATGTCTGCTTTGCTTGTCACAGTCATGCTGTAAGTATCATTGTGAATCCTTGTTCCCATCTAACCTCACACCAAAGGATACTTAAATCATTTTAACTTAAAAGACACAATTATGCCTAAAAATGGTGAACCTACGTGCAGCCAACAGACAAAACAGATAAACACCACACTGATTGGGAGCTGAAATGGTGGGTCAGGTGCTCTGAGGCTGGCATCTGATGGAGGCAGCCTCTTTTATTTCTTCATTATCACTGGGACCTAGTGGCAAGCTACAAGAGCCAGGTCTACTGCCAGTGACCTCACACACAGGCAGGTCCCTCCCATCTATGAAAGGCAGTAGGAGTAATCAGACACAGCTGAAGAACAGGATGTGGGTAACGCCACTTGCTGGCTAAGCCGTTAGATTTGTAATATGATTAACATCATTGTGGGGAAGTGGCACAAAACCTTCCAAATTTTATTTCTAAACCAAAACTGCAAAACTACTAACTTGGTGAGAATGGGAAAGAGAGAAAAACAAGCACTCCTGTTTGATATGGGTAGCATTATAAAATTCCAAACAATACAAGAAAAATAATATTAATATTAAGAAAGAGAGTCAACAAATGCAGCAATGACTTCGTTTCTGACAAAAGGCAAATATCAAAGCCATCTGAAAAGAAAGGCTAAAGCAAGAGTTTCAATATTTTCAAAAAAAATAAAAATAGGAAGGAATTCATAAAAAAGGAGCAAGAAATAATGAAATTAAAATGTATTAAAATGATGAAGACTATAGTCATTGTAGATAAAGTCTAATTACACAAGGCAAATTCTAGACTAAACACAGCTGAGACATTTATAAAAAGCAATGAGGAGCTAACCCACAACAAAATGAATATATATATATTTTTTTTAGACGGAGCCTCAAGCTGTCCCCCTGGGTAGAGTGCTGTGGCATCACAGCTCACAGCAACCTCCAACTCCTGGGCTCAAGCGAGTCTCCTGCCTCAGCCTCCCAAGTAGCTGGGACCACAGGCGCCCGCCACAACACCCAGCCATTTTTTGGTTGCAGCCATCATTGTTGTTTGGTGGGCTTGGGCTGGAGATTCAAACCCGCCACCTTAGGTGTATGTGGCTGGCGCCTTAGCCTCTTGAGCCACAGGCGCCAAGCCAAAATGAATATTTTTTTAAGTAAAAACAAAAAAATGACAAGAAAAGATTGAATTACTTCAAAACTATCTTTTAGGCTTGTTGCCTGTGGCTCAAGCGGCTAAGGCGCCAGCCACATACACCTGAGCTGGTGGGTTCAAATCCAGCCCAGGCTGCTAAATAACAATGATGGCTGCAACCAAAAAAACAGCCGGGCATGTGGCAGGCACCTGTAGTCCCAGCTACTTGGGAGGTGGAGGCAGGAGAATCGCTTGAGCCCAGGAGTTAGAGGTTGCTGTGAGCTGTGATGCCATGGCACTCTACCCAGGGGGACAGCTTGAGGCTCTGTCTCAAAAATATCTATCTACCTATCTATCTATCCATCTATCTATCTGTATGTTTTAGACATTTCAGAAGATGAGACTACAAGAATGACAGAGAAGAAAATGTGAACAAACAATGGCCCTCAAGGCCACAAGGATGACTACACAGGGATGACTATAATTAAAAGGGGAGTAAGAAGCCGGGCCTGGTGTTGCACACCTGAAATCCCAGCACTTTGAGAGGCAGAGGCAAGGGGTTAGCTTGACCCCAAGAGTTTGAGACCAGCCCGGGCAACAGAACAAGACTGTCTCAAAAAATATAAGAAAAAAAATTAGCCAAGCGTGGTGGTGCACACCTGTAGTTCTAAGCTACCTGAGAAGCTGAGGCAGGAAGCTCCTGGAGCCCAGGAGTTCAAGGCTGCAGTGACCTGTGATGTCAGCACTGTACTCACAAGTATGTGAATAAGTTGAAACACATACATTGCTGGAAAACAGTTTCATGTTCCTCAAAAAGTTAAATATAAAGTTTCCATATAACCCAGAAATTCCATTCTTAGGTATATACCAATAGAATAGAAAAGACACATTCACCCAAAACCTTTTATATGAATGTTCATAGTAACATTATTTCTATAGCCGCAAAATTGAAAGAACTCAGTTGTCCATCAATAGATGAATGGAGAAATTAAAGTATATCCATAAAATGGAATATTATTTGACAATAAAAGAGAATGAATTGTTGAGACATGCTGCAATACGAATGAACCATGAAAACATTATGTTAAATGAAATAGATGAGACACTAAGGTTGTCTATTGTATGATTTATATCAAATATCCAGAACCGACCAATCCATAAGGACAGCAAGCAGATTACTGGTTGCCAGTGGTTCAGGGGCAGAGGGAATGGGGAGTGCCTATTAATGTCACTTTAACTATTAAAATGTCATTTTAACTATTAATGTTACCATGTCTCTTTTGAGAATGATTAAAATGTTCATGATTAGCTCATCGTGATGGTTGCACGATTTGGTGAATATACTCATAAACCACTGAATTGTACACTTTAAAAGGGAGAATTATACAGTGTGTCAATTATATCTCAATCAAGCTATTATTTTTCAAAAGGCGGCCAAAAATGTTATGGTGTTGAAAATAGATTTTATTTTTCTCTGAAAATAGACTTTAATTAGAAGATAGAAAATACAACCAGGATACCAAGTAGATTACATAAAGTAAATCTGTATTTGGTACAATATAGTGCAACTTATAACCTCATCAGGAAAGAGAGAATATCAAAATTACCAGAGATAAAAGACAAATTACCCACAAAGGCATCACAGTTAGGCTGACTGAAGGTTTTATGTCAGATATAATACAGTTAGGAGATGATGAAAAACATCTTTCAAAGGCAGTGGAGGAAAAGAAGGATATGGAAAGGGGGGGAGGATTCCAACCAAAAATTGTTTTAAAGTCGTATTTAAGGGTGTATAATGAAGACAGTTTGCATAACACAAATATTTGCATCTTTGTTTTATGAGGATGTTGGTCTGTGATTTTATTTTTCTGTCAACATATTTTTCTAGTTTAAGTAGTAGGGTAATGCTGGGTTTATTATAGAATCAGTTGAGACGTGGTCTCTTCTGCTTAATTTTCTAGAAAAGTTTTATAAAATTAGCATTATTTCTGGGGCGGCACCGGTGGCTCAAAGGAGTAGGGTGCCAGCCCCCTGTGCTGGAGGTAGCAGGTTCAAACCCAGCCCCAGCCAAAAACTGCAAAAAAAAAAAAAAAAAAATAGCATTAATTCTTCTTTAAATATTGATAGAATTCATTAGTGAATCCACCTTGACCTGGAGTAAGCTTTTTTTAGGGGGAAAGGAAGGAGATAATTTTTAACTACAAATTCAGATTCTTTAATAGTTATAAGTTTATTCAGGTTATCCATTTCTTCTTGGGTGAAATTTAGTAGTTTGTGTCCTTCCAAGAAAGGTCCATGTCATCCAATTTATTGGCACAAAGTTGTCACAGATACTCACAAAATGTATTGGTGTGAAGTCCTTCATAACCTTACCTTTTATCTTTTTTGTCTGGAGGACAAAATACCCTTTCCTCTCCCTCATCCCCACTATTGACAAGACCTATCTTCTCTCTTCCTTCCCTTTTCTGTTCACCTGAGGATTTATCAGTCATATAGACCTTCTCAAAGAACAAGCTTTTGATTTCATTAAACTTCTCTTTTATTTTCTGTATTATGTTTTATTCATTTCTATTATTTTCCTTCTTATTTCTTTTTCAGCCAAGTGTGCTGGTGATTACTTTGTTCTTTTTTGAGTTTCTTAGACTTAAAGCAAAGGGCAATGACTTGAGATTTTCTGGTTTTCTAATACAGGGATTTAATACCATACCTTCCTTTTTAAGCACTGTTTTTATCTAAAACTCACAAATTTTTTGTAATGTTTTCATTTTTATTCAGCTCAAAGATTTTTCTAGTTTCCCTTTTGGTTTTTTCTTTGACCCAATTATTTAGAAGTAAGTTTTTTAATTTCCAGACAGTTGAGTATTTTCCAGACATTGTTTTGCTGTCATTGCTAATTTAATTATACTGTGATTAAAGAATATACTTTATATAATTTGAATATTTTTATATTAACTGATGCTTGTTTTATGACCCAAATATGATCTGTCTTGGTAAATATTCTGTGTATTCTACACTTGTTGAACAGAGCACACTCTAAATGTCATTTAGATTCAATTGCTTGCTTGCGTTATCGAGTCGTCTTTGTTCTTGGTGATTTTCTATGATATTTGTTCTATCAATTATTGAGAGTAGGATGCTGAATCTCTGGCCATAATTGCAAATTTGTCTATTTCTCCTCATAGTTTTATTGGGTTTTATATTGCATATTTCTAAGTACTATTATTAGGTATATAAGCATTAAGGTTATTATATTGTCTTGATTAATTGATCCTTTTATTATTATAAAATGACCCTCTTTTTTTTTTTTTTTTTGAGACAGTCTCACTCAGCAGAGTGCTGTGACATCACACCTCACAGCAGCCTCAAACTCTTGGGCTTAAGTGATTCTCTTGCCTCCGCCTCCCAAGTAGCTGGGACTACTTACAGGTGCCCACCACAACACCCAGCTATTTTTGTTGTTGTTGTTGTAGTTGTCACTGTTGTTTGACAGGCTCGGGCCAGGTTTGAACCCGCCAGCCCCAGTGGTGTATGCAGCTAGCACCCTAGCCGCTGAGCTACAGGCACTGAGCCAAAATGACCCTCTTTATTCCCTGCTCTGACATCCACTTTGTCTGACATTAGTATACCCATTATAGCTTTTTTAAAAATTACTATTAGAATAGTATTACTTTTTCCAAATTTTTGGTTTTAATTTGTTTAAGTCTTTATATTCAAGTAAGTTTCTTGTAGACCCAGCATATAATCAGATGTTGCTTTTCTTCATCCGATGTGACAATCCCTTCTTTATAACTGGGCTTCTAGACCATTACATTTAATTTGATTTTTTATATCAAAAATATTTATATTTGCCATATTGCTAATTATTGAATAATTGTCTCACCACTTTTTAAAATCTCTTTATCCTCTTTACTGCTTACGTTTGGATTAAATAAGTATTTTTAATAGCTGTTCCCCTTTATTTTCTTTGTTGGCTTATCAGCTAATCTTCACTTTATTTTTTAGTGGTTACTTTTTGGTTTATAGATATTCCTTTAACTTGTCACCGTCTACGTTCAAGTAATACTATATCACTTCGTATATAATATTAAAACATTACAATGTACTTCAATTAACCCTCTGCTGGCCGTTGTGTTATTGTTGCCATACATTTTATTTCTACATATGATATAAACTCTTAAATACATTTTTTGCTTTTACATAGTCAATTATCATCTTCAGAGAGTTAAACATAAGAGAGAGAAAACGTTAATTCTCCATAGTACTGATTCCTTTGCATAGATTCAGACTTCTTCCTGGTATCCTTTTCTTTTTCCAGGAAGGACTTTCTTTACGATTTTGCTTTTCTGGAAGTTCAGTTCTAGTGGTGAGAAATTCTTTTACCTTTTGTGTCTCTAAAAAGTGTCTCTTTTGCCTTCGTGTTTGAAAGGTATTTCGTCTAAGTGTACAACTTTAGTTTGATGAGGTTCTATTTCTTTCTGTACTTTAAAAAATGTTGCTTCACTGTCTTCGTGCCTATGTGCTTTTTACTGTCATCCTTATTTTTGTCCCTATGTACAAAAATGTACAAAAGATGTCTTTTTCCTTTGACTGCTTTTAAGACTTTCTACTACTGGTTTTAAGTAATTTGATTATAATATGCTTTGGTGTAGCTGTCTTCATATTTCTTGTGACAAGAAGTTTGTTCAGGTTTGTTGAGCTCCTTAAATCTGTCAGTTTGTAATTTTCACTATATTTGGGCAATTATTAGCCAGTATATCTTCAAATATTTTATTCTATTATTTCTTTCTCCTTCAGAAACAACAAATATATATGAGGTCTGATAATTTAAGTTTACTAACTCAGCCTAGAAAAAGTGCTACGTATCTCATTGCTGAATATCACTACAGTCGCCTTTGAAGTCCTCCCCTGGGGAAGCTGTGCACTGAGGCCAGTGCCTCATCCACCCTTCACAGCAATTTTAGAACTTTTTTCTGGGATGACCATCACAGCTGCCATTGTACAAGGTCTGACAGTTAAGTTTGTGAACTTGCCACCGTGCACTTATATTGGCAGCACTGTGTGCAAAAAACTCAGTAAGATTTTACAACCTCAGTATATCAGTGTCTCACAGTAGTGCTCATGTCAGCATGTGGTGATGTATTGCTGAGTGGCATTCATTATTGTTGCATGGTTTTGTGTGCTGTATGACAACAGCTTTGAGACATAGATAGATGATAGATAGATAGATAGAGATAAATAGACATAGATATATATGTACATATATCCCACAGTCCTCTGGTGCTTTGCCATTTTTTTTTCAGGACTTTATATCTGTGCTCAACACTGCAGGGTATTTTATATTTTCTCTCACAACAAACATATAATTTAGGTAATATTGTCACTCCCTTTAGAGCACTAAGGGTTGGGTAACTTGCTTAAGATTATATAGTTGGTTACTGGAGTCCCAACATTGCAACCTGGGCAACCCACTTCCAGAGCTTATAATTGCTGTTATCTATTACAAAAGAAAAGACAGATGACGATGACATCTAGGGAGGGCTCTGGAAACCACTTAGTTACCATTCTCCTTTTCTTGTTTGCTTCAAGGACCTGCTACTAAATACATTTCAGAGACAAAATCTTGCCACAATTCATAAGCATACTTTCCAAGTCCCTGCAACATTCCTCCTGAAATATTCAGCATGTTTAATACTGGGTGGCATCTGCTGTGAGCTCCAAGCCTTCCCTGGTAGCCAACCTAAGGTTCATCCCACATTCCAGGAAGAGCTAAAAAAGCAACCGAGGTTGGCTCAGTCAATGAACCAACCTACCAAGTCAACTCTAGACTTTTCATCTATTTAATTAAAACCAGAAATTCAGTTTCAAAATATGTGACACTTATACCATACACTCTATGGTCCACCCTCTCATTTCTTAAGAGATGTTGTAATATTTGTCCAACTTCGAAAGCTCAGAAAGGAGTGTCGGTCTAAAGAAAGAAAGTGATAAGTGCTAGAAGGGCCTCAAAATGCACAGAAAACAGTGAAACGTGAGCCACAATCTCTGCCATGAAAAGACTGCTTACCATAGTAGCTATCTTGAAAATGTGCTTTCAAAAGTGGGAATCTGGTGGAGAGGGTAAAAATTCTTAAAAGAAGAGGAAAGAAGGTGGGAAAGTCAATGTTTCCAGACTTCTGTCTTCTCAGGTGTACCTTGTCTGGAAGTTCCTTCCTTCCACCCAATCAGGATAGGAATAGAATGAAAACTTACAACCCAGCAAATGCGATGAGGTTGTCAACCAAGGAAAGTCTTGGGTTATGGGAACTAAGAGTGTCGACCAAAAGACAGAGACAAGTTGAACAGAGGACTAGTTAAGATAAGGCCAAGCTAGTTATGCCTACCCATTTCTCAAACAAATCATTATTAAGCGTTCTTCTATGTTGTGTCTACTTGAAAATGTATTCAGAGTGGAAGTGCTTCATCACAAAGCCAACAAGCTTTCTCAGAAAATACTGGGGGGTGGGCGAGGGTAACCTGAGGAGGGATGGAGACTAGGACAAAGTGTATAAGATCCCAAAAGCCATTATCTCAAAAACCAAAAGCCAAACCTCGCCTTTCTTAAAGTGGTAGGTTTTGATATAGGCTTGGGAGTGACTGTCTGATAAACAGTCTCCTGTTGGCTTTGAGCCTCTCTATCCCCCAAACCACAAGCTCTTCCCCACCCCAAGTGAACCTAAATGGTTTATGTCAGTGGGTTGCATTGCTCTCTGGCTTCCTGTTGGGTTTGAGCAGAAACCAACAGATCAGAAAATAAGTGGTGAATTATTTTTACATCCAGTTTCCTCCTTGTAGTCTTGCAACTGGCTAACTAGGCCCATAGACTAAATAAAGGTCTCAGATTCCTCTCTGCCTTAGACTCTGGTAAAACTCCCTGCCAAGCTGCTTTAGACATGGGGGTGGGGGGAGGCAAAGCAGCCTCCTTTCACCAGCCACCAGATACCACATTCCCCCATGCAATTAGTTCATGCCCTACCTATATCCCTGCAAATAGACTCTGTACTAAACTCTATTTGAATTATCTTAATTTGAGGGTTCCCTGCTGGGACCCTAACTGTACAGATGCTGGGACCCAGCACACACTTATGAGCAGATAAAAATCCAAGTCTGGAGGAGAAGAAAAGATCACAGAGAGACATTACCCATGGGGATGCTGATGCCTGTGTTCAAACCAGGCTATTCAGGAAGACTGGCCATTTGCATAGCCATGCTGGTCAGGAAATTAGAAATACATGACTGGTGAGATCACTGCCATGTCAGAGGGATTTCACATTCCTCACATGACCATAATTGTGACCATTTTCACTGTGGGTCTTTCCTCTCTTCTTAGAGTCCATCAAAATATACTCAGAATAACATTGGATTCTCTTACAGGGAGGAATACCCAACTCTAGAAAAGAGACCATATTTTATGAATCTAAACACACACACAGTAATTTAAGTGGATTATTTTAACAAAGCGCAACTCTCTAGTACCCCTAAGCCTTGGAATTTACCATATCTCAGTTGATACAGAATTTTATGTTCTGCAACTCTTTTTCTTTTAAAGGATTTTGTTCTAGTACAGTTGTTTTTACCTACATGTGTGTTTTTAATTTTATATACATACATTTAATTGTGTATAATTTTCAGATGTGATGTAGTAGAAAAAATAGTAGGCTGTGAGTGAGGGAACAGGGTCTATCTAGCTTTGGGCCTCCTGATTTATAAATGACCTCCCTAAGCTCTAGGCTTCTTACCAATCATAAGAAGGGATGGCAGCAATCAGTCTCATTGTGGGTGTTATTGCAATCGATGTATTTATTTTAGTTTCACAAGCTCTTGACACCTGGACTGGTTACATGTTCTGCTCTGCATAGAATAGTATATTATGTGAAAGCAAAGGCCAATGTTCTGATAAGGGATAACCCTTTTTGTAAATTTTATTAAAGTAGATCTGATTTGCGTGTCTGTTATCAGCTAAAAACATTTCCTGAAAATGACTTTTATTTATTCTTTGTATCACTATTAGTTTAGCCCAACTAGTCTGAGAACATCTGTTACAGTTAACCTTGTACCTATTATGTTGTAAAAATTTCAAAATCTACTGTGTAATTAAGAAAATTTCACAACAGCCCAAAATATTAAGTGTTCTATCAAATATTCTATACCATTTTATTAGCACATGTGCTTTCTTAGAGCTTGGCTGACTAGTGAACTTTAGTCTGATGTTACAATTCTGGCATAGATCAAATAATTTCAAAATATCCATTACTGTCCTGTAATTCCATTTTGGAAACATAAGATGTATTTCAGTAAATTCCAGGTACACATAATAAACTTTTCCTTAAGTATAAAAACTATCAAAGTTTATCTTTAAATCAATTGTCATTTTTCATCCATCTGATGTCAAGAATTAATTTTTGTGGAAAAAAATGAGTTAAGTTGAATATACTTCATGAATGACAGAAATGCTGGTTTTCCTATTATCCAATTAATAAATAGCTAACTGAATGCCCATTGTGTGAGAAAGCATGTCAGTCTTACTAGGCAAGATCTATTTTAGATTCTCTGAACACGTTGCATTTTCCCACCATCACATGTAATTGGAATTAAATATTTTTGCACAATTAGGTATTTTCTGTCTTCCACTAACTTTCTAAGAAAAAAGTTAATCCTTGGTGCTTTGTCATAGCAATTATTCCTGGAGTCAAGAATACAGGTCTCAGCAAAAAATTAGTTGGAAAGACAATACACATAGATCCGTAAGTTAATTACCAGTAGAAGGAAAAAAATAAAGAGGTCAGGCAAATAATTCAAGAAAAACATATCACTGCACTGAAATGGAGAAAATGGAATGAGAGCTGTGGGAGACAGACGGTCAAGGGTTAGTCCATCCTGGGACATGCTGTGGGCAGGGATTGAGGGGTAGAGAAGAAATAGGTCTGGGGCTTATGTAACTAAATCCTTCCCATATTCAGTCAAAGATATTCACACAAACATCTGGAAGATTATGCTCATTGCAAAACACATCACCTGGAGAGCAAGCATCGTGAATTGATATATATATATATATGTACATATTTGTATATTAAAATATGTATACTTTTTTTTTAATTAAATCATAGCTGTGTACATGAATGTAATCATGGGGTACAATGTGCTGGTTTTAGATACAATTTGAAATATCTTCATCAAACTGGTTAACATAGCCTTCATTGCATTTTCTTAGTTATTTATATTCTACTAGTATTATTTATATTCTACGCTTGGTAAATTTCACATGTACCCTTATAAGATGCACTGTAGGTGTGATCCCACCAATTACCTTCCCTCCACTTATCCTCCCCCTACCCTTCACTTCCCTCTCCCTTTTCCCCTTCTTCTTGGACTATATTTGTGTTATAACTTTCATATGAAAGCAATAAATTTTTTTCATAGTAGGACTGAGTACATTGGATGCTTTTTCTTTCATTCTTGAGATAATTTGCTAAAAAGAATATGTTCCAGCTCCACCCATGTAAACATGAAAGAGGTAAAGTCACCATCTTTTTAAGGCTGCATAATATTCCATGGTACACATACACCACAATTTATTAATCCATTCATGGGTTGTTTTTTTAATAAACACAGTAGTTGTATCATTGTCAAAATTATACTGCATTGTATTGTCAGAGTTAAAAATGTGATTTGTTAAGCATTTTATAAAGCCACAGTTTTGAAACCCTTTTTTGTCATTTCTGTACTCTTTAATATTCAGTAAACACAATACTTGGACAGGCCAGGTCCCTAAATTGTCAATTGGAATTGTCAATTGTCAACTGTGGAAGAAGAGAAAACAGGTTCTTCTTGGCTTAGAAAAATTCTAGCAAGGGAAAGAGCTTGGAATATAAACAGATTGCTCTTTGTCAACCTCTTACCTTCCTTTACCAGAGTAGAAAATATTTAGCTACTGAAATGCTGCCAAAGAAGTCAGCTGACCTTTATCCTGGCTGACCTCAGCATCACTGACTATCCGGGACACACAAATGTCAACACAGAGAGCTTTTTAGTATTCACATCTTCTGATGGGGCTTGCTAACAAGAATCCAACCACCTTAGCAGCTCAATTTTCTGGCCATCAGATTTCTCACTGTGGCTGCTATTTAATATATTCAGCAAATATTTATTAAGCACATAATATGTGTTAAGGAATGCAATTGTAAACAAGGTAGATATTTCATTTCCTGGCACTAGAACTTATAATAGTTGCAGGCGTCTTCAGACTATGGCCCATGGGCCACATGCAGACATTTATCCAGCCCGCTGGGTGTTTTTGCCACCACTGCCTATCCTGCTTAGCAGCCAACTCGTCCTGGGGCCCACAATCCAGCTGTCCAATGGTCTGAGGGACTGGCCTCCTGTTTGAAAAGTTTGAGGACCCCTGGTTCACTGAGTAATTTCTGCCCTCTCTTGTGCTGGATGGCACTAAATCAACAAGGTCTTGAATAGTTAATGCAAAGCTAACTTCTAGCAGAGCTTTGTCCCGGTTTGAGTAGCACACAGATTTCCCCCAGTTCCCAGGTGCAATCGATCTTTAGGAAGGATTGACAAGAATTCTGAGCCATGCCAGACTTCAGTAGTGTTAAAAGATAGACTTAAAGAGTCTATCAACATCTTAAAGAGTTGGTTTGAGCAGATAGCAATTCATGAATTAGGCAGCATCAAACTGTTAAGTGGTTCAAGGTTCTACCAAGGGGGCATAAGAGGTAAATTTATAGAATGTTCATTCAAAGAGATAAGACAGGAAAAATCTTTGATTGGCTAATGGGAAAAGTCCCTAATTAGAAGTGAATTGAGATTTCTGATTGGTAAAGTCTCCAGTTGAAAGCTAGTTGATTGCTTCTAATTAGTAAGATTGTTTTGTTTTCCCAGACTACGACCATTTTTTCCAATTTGCTTATGTAGAATTGAATCAATTAATTATTTTAATAGTAGACACTGGATAGCAATATCAATCATGGGAGTAAGAAGAAGAATGGCTGCAGGTAACCTCTGCTTTAGAGCAGAGGCATACCCTCTTGAGTAAAGACTTTTTGAGAAAGCATCTAATCTAATGAGAAAAATACAGAAAGCAGGAAAAAGACAAGAAGACTCATTATGAATGCTACTTAAACATTGTCCTGGAGGCATTAACCAATGCACTTTGACAAAAGAAATCACAGGTATGACAAGTGAAAAGGAAGAGATAAAATTATGTCTATTTACAGATGGTATAATTGTATACCTGCAAAATCCAAGACTATCAATGGAAAAGCTACAGTAAGAAAACGCAATAAAACAGTATTGTATAAAATTAACATACAGAAATTAACATCATATAAACAACTGAGTAGAAAATACAAGATTAAGCAGTGTTCACCTACAATTGGCCCTCACTTCTTTCTGGTGCCCACAGGAAGACTGCTTCCCAGCCCTCCTGCAGGTAGACAGGCTATGTGATTAATTCAGAATATGAGTAGAATAGCCAAGTGTAACTTCCAGCCAAGACATTGAAGAATCAGTGAGCCACCTCTTGCTCTCTCTCTCTCAGGGCCAAGTGTGAGGTGATATTATTGATGGTGGCACCAAACCCTGGAAGCAGTAGAGACAGCAGAGACATGGCAAGAGCGAGAGACAGGACTTTGTTTTATCTTCTACTGAGTGCAAGGTTTTGCTATTTACCAAGCACAGTCTAACTTTTCACAGTAGTATTAAAAAGGTTAAAAAATCAAAAATCTGTATTAGGAAACTTACAAATATTGGAGAGATGCAAAATTAGACCTGGAAAAAATACTAGGTTTCTAAAAGATGGCCTAAAGATGGTTTTTCTTCCTGTGTCAGTTTATATGCTTGATCCCAACAAAAATACCAAAGGTGTTTCTTTCTCTAATTAAACAAGTTGATTCTAAATTTTATAAGAACAAAATAAATAAGAAAACAGTGAAAAAGAAGAGCACACACACAGAAAGTTATAGTATTCAATAGTACAGCAGGGAGATTATAGTTTAAAATAACTATTATATATTTAAATACAGCTAGAAGAGGAGAATTTAACACAAAGAAAAAATAAATGTTTGAGGTGATGTGAGAAAAAATATAGCAAACATTGAAGTGTGGCCCCTACCAGGTAGTGAAACAAAATATAAAGCCTCAATATTTATAACAGTATGGTCCTTGAATAAATAGACAAACCAAGAAAGATAACAGAAAGGTAGAAACAGATACAAATAGACATGAAAATTTAGTATATGATAAAGGCATAATTTCAAGTCAATGTGTTAAAAAGGGATTTTTCATAGAAATTATGCTTGTATAAAGGTAATCATTTTAAGAGGAAAAATTATACCCACATTTCATGTCATATATTTATAAGTGTTGGAGATAAAGGGAAGATGTATCCTTGGTATTGTTAGATATTGCTGAATCACCTTCAGTCAGGGTTGTATCACTAGAGCCAAAAGCTCAAAGATCTCAAAGTTAAAAAAAAAAAAGAAAAAGACTACGATCAGAAGAAAACATACCTGATTTCCTTTACTTTCAAACTTGGACTGTGAATAGGCCCTTTAAACTATAATTCAATATTAAGAAATTATAAACACATAAATAAATTCAGATGCTTAAAAAAATTAGATGGCAAGAAATATGTCTAAACAGCCAAAGGACAGAAGCAAACTGGGAAAAAGTACTTAGGACACCTGTCAGAGTTGAAGAGGTAATCTGACTAAGTCACTGAAAGTGCTGGTAGGAATCAAAAATAAAAACAGATGTATAGCTTGAATGATAATTCACAAAGGAAGAATTATAACTAGCCCTTAGACAAATGAAAAAATACCAAAATGATTATTAGAAGGAGAAAAATTAAAAATACCTTGGGACTCCAGTTTTCCTTCATTAGATTGGTGAAAATCTAAAAAGTTGAAAATACAGACTCTCAGCAAGACTGGGGAAAATGGCCCTCACACATGGGAATATAAAAAATACACACCCTAAAGACAAGAATTTGGCAATATCTAGCATTATTAATTGCAACAGCCCTGGGATCCAGCAAGCCTTACTGATTCCTATAGACAGATACCTGCCAAAGTACAAACAGACATTTATTCTAAGTTATTGCTGGCAGCGTTATTTGAATAGCAAAAATTGGAAACTTATCAACATAATGGAATACTATGCAGAAGTGGATAAAATGAGAAAGATAGCTCTATATAAAGATATAAATATCGCTTGGATATATTTTCATAGAAAAAAATTAAAGCACCAAATAATGTGTCTTAGTCTGTTTGGCCTACTATAAGGAAATACTGCAGGCTGGGTAGCTTATGTCACTGAACCAAACTCAGTTCATTTGCCCATGCGCAATGGAAAACCAAACAATGAAAGATTAAGTTTTCACAGCAAGAAAGGTTTATTTTCAGAAATCTGGCAAGGAGGCAGGGAGTCAGGCTCAAATCTATCTCCCCAAGACGAGGGCTGGGACAGGTTTTGTAAGCAGGGGATAATGAGGCGTAATCTGACTGGATCCTGTCATGGGGTGATGCCAGGGGTCTATCAGATTGGATCCTGGGTCCTGCCATCCGGTGCCCACTTCTTTATTCAGTCTCTGTTCTTTGGTTCTTTGGTCTAAGTGCTTAGGTTCTGCTCATGGTTGCACTCTTGGTTCATCTGGCATGCTCAGATTGTATAACCTGCCACCTGGAAACCCAAGGCAACTGAAAAACAACTCACAACTTTATTACATAAAAGTCAAACCAGATTGACCTGATGCCATTACACTTATAAAAACAGAAATGTATTTCTCACTGCTCTGGGTGCTGGGAAGTCCAAGATCAAGGGGCTGATAGCCTTGGCACCTGCTGAGGGCCTGTTCCTCATGACTGGCAGTTTCTCACTGTGTCCATCACATGAGTGATAGGAGGCATGAATGAGCTCCCTTGGATTTCTTTTATAAGAAAACTAATCTCATTTATGGAGACTTGCCCTCATGACCTAATCATCTCCCAAAGTTCCTACCTCCTAATTCCATCACCATGGGTGTTAGAATTTCAACAAACATAGATCTAGGGAAGATACAAACATTCAGATGATAGCACTATGTTTATATGCTATCACTGTGTAGAAAAAAAATGAAGAATAATAATCTAAATATATAAAGGTGTGAAAGCAAACACAAGTGTTTCCTTCCATGAAGAGAAGTATTTGTGTTTGTGAAAAGAAGTGTAATAACAAGAAACAAAAAGATACTGAAATATTGTATATAACATAGATGCATATATATGTGTATATATTCATGTCTGTATGTGTGTATATTTATTTATACATATGCGTATAGAGAAAGAGGGATCCCAGAGAAAAGGGGATAGGGTAGTCCTGGCTGGAGTGGAGGGAGGTCCACCATTCATACATTTCTGTATATGTTTTTCCTTTGAATAATGAAGATTAATTACCTACTCCAAATGATAAATAAAACTAAACCTTTTTTAAAATGTTTTTAATTTTAAATGAGCAGAAACAAATGTACCTAACTGTAAATAAGATTAATAATGCAGTCACATGGAAAAAGATTCCTGTCATTTGACTTGAGAACACAGTACTTCAATAGCATCCTCACAGTGGAAGGCTTTCTGGAGACAAAAAGAAACTCCAAGAAAGTCTTAAACTTCCTCAGCAGTTTTGTTGTTTGTAGCAATATAAAATTGCTTTGTAATTATTATCCTTATGTTGAAAGAAAATAAATGAGAGACATGGGATAAAAATAATGGTTTTCTATGTAAGAGGGCAAAGACGTATGTAGAATAAAAAAAAAAAAACAAGTAAGAGTAATCCGTACTACAATTGACTTAAAACATAAATAACTGGAGACTTTTAAAGGTACATGTATCTGGCTCTGCCACTTGGAAAACAGGCTCAGAGCCATGACTGCTCCAGAAGTAGGGAGCAGCACTGGACACCAGATTCCAGCATTTGATGACCTGCTGAAAGTGACCAGAACTGCTCACATAAATAGTTAATTCCACTTTCAGATCTGAAGCAAGAGAAGTTTAATATGGGCCTGGTCTTCTTCTTGTGCCAGAGAGAAAGATCATCTCCAGAGCTGACAGGGCTTCCCTCCCTTCCTCTCTACTGGAGAGTTGAGGAGGTGGTGGCAAGGCCAGGGGCCATGGAGGAGAGAGGAATGTAATTTCTGTGTGGTCCTCTCAAAAATACACAAATGGCCTAAGTCTGGACACAAGAAACATTGGATAGACCCCATGCTGAGAGTCTTTCTGCAAAATGAAAGGCCTTCACTTTTCCAAACTGCCAAGGTCATGGAAACCCAGGAAAAACTCCCACAATGATGTCATTAGTGCGTATATAAAGGCAGAGCCCTCATGGCCTCACCACATTGTAAAGGCTCCACTCTTGATACTACTACAGTGGCAATCCCGGAACAGGTGCTGAACCAAAAAGGGAAAACAGATGACACTGGAGTATTTGGAGAAATCTGAATGGAGACTGAATGCGATACCACCTTCCTGATCTGTGTGGTTGTGGTGTGGTTATGCAGGAGCATGAGTGTCCTTGTTTTACAGAAATTTATACTGAAGTATTAAGGGGCAATAAGACAATGGGACATCGTGAAGAACAAGAAAAATGATAATAAATAAAAAGCACAGGCATATATATGTGTTTACATTTCATATATATATATATATATATGTAAAGAGAAAAGGAATGAGAATGAGAAGCTGGGGTAAAGAAATACAGGAGTTCTGTAAATTTTCTTCAAATTGAGGTTATTTCAAATTTTAAAAATACACCAGGAGCAGCGGCATGCACCTATAGTACCAGCTACTTGAGAGGCTGAGTCAGGGGGATCATCTGAGCCTAGGAATTCACATCCAGCCTGGGCAACAGAGTGAGAACCCATCTTTTAAAAGTTTTAAAATATATATGTAAAAAAAAATGAAATATTGTACACAGGTGTTCCTCACTTTACACCACATGGCTGTCTGAGTCCACTTTGGGCTGCTACAACAGAATACCACAGACTGGGCAATACATCATCAACAGAGATTGACTGGCTCACAGCTTTAGAGGCTGGAAGTCCAAGATCAAGAAGCTGTCATCCTGTAAGGGCCTTCTTTTTTTTTTTTTTTTTATTAAGTCAAATACACATAGATCATTGATACATTCATGCATATGTGGGGTACAATGTGCTGATTTTTTTATACAACCTAATGTGATTACATTTAACTAATTAACATAGCTTTCATCTCATTTACTTGATTATTATTGTGCCAAAACATCTATGTTCTATATTTCATGGATTTGACTAGTACCCTTGTCATATGTCCCATAGGTGTGATCTGTGAGGACCTTCTCACCACATACTGATGTGGCAGAGGGCAAAAGGAGGGTGAAGGAGAAAGGGCAGAGGTGGCCAAACTCATGGTTTTATAAGGAACCAACTCCCACAATGACGTCATTAGTGCATACATAAAGGCAGAGCCCTCACGGCCTAACCACCTTGCAAAGGCTCCACTTTTGATACCACTACAATGGCAATTAAATTTCAACATGAGTTTGGGAGGCGACTGTAGTGCAAGACCATAAAATGACCCAAAAAGTTTCAATGCAAACTACAATCATACAAGGTGATCCTAATAGTTGATGGGAAAAATTACCACCATACCTTGTCCATTAAAAATTTTTGTCAAGGCATTAAAAGTTCTCTTACTCTTACTTATAAATGTATAGGAAAATTTAAAAATAGTAAAACTAGTATTTACTCTGTGTAGTATAACTTAAAACATTCAAGACATTGAGAAATTGAGTGTTCTCTTTCCTCGCAAAGTACATACAGGGAGGATATCCATTCTATGCTTTGGTGAACTGTCAAGCACGTTTCTAATTTGGATCAGCTTTTAACATGTTGTACTTTCAATGTCATAAAAATATTGCTGAGAATTCCTTTAATGTGACATTTTTCTCTGGGACATCTTAATCCTTCTTGTCACAACCACTTTCGTCATTTAGGCTGGCAGTTTCTCTCCCCTGAGTTCTTTTGAATGCAGAGACTCTCCAAGGACAGTAGTGTTCACGTTCACAGCCAGCATTTTCTTCTATAGCTCTGATTACAGGCACTTCAAATCCCACAGCTTTTGTACAGTACAGTAAATGTTACTGTTGTCTTGTACTTACATAATGGCCAGTTACTTCTTGCCTTGATGCTTGGATGCTTCCAATTGCATGTCATATTTTTTTCTAAAACTCAGCTAAAGGAACTGCACTATCTTCATGCCTCAGTGCATTCATGCTGCTATAACAAAATACCTGAGACTGGGTGATTTATAAACAATAGGAATTTGTTTCCAGGTGGAGGTAGCCATGTCTCTGTAGCTTGTTCGTTCAACCCACCTGCAGCGTGCACACTGCCAAGCATGTACACTCTGCTTATTCTCTGCAGAGTGGTGACCCAAGCCAAACCTGGCCTGCCTGAGCCACAGCTGGGGCAGCTGAGCAGGGCTACACCTGGATGTGTGGGGCAGAGATTTGAGGTGAGAACCCCAAGGACCCTAGGCTCCTCCCCTGAAACTGGTCTGCCCTCTATGTCCCATTCTGTGCTGTGATGGGCAGGGCAGCCCAGATATCTGAAATGTACATGGGGTCATTCTTCCATGAGCCTGTGCGGGGAAGAGGAATGTATCAGAGTGAAAGTGGTAGGGATTGAGGAAAATATAACACAAGAGAACACACAGCGACAAAAGATGGGATCAGGAGGTCTGACTGAGCTGATGGCTGCAGCCAGCACCAAAGCACAAAATCAGCTTTATTTTATAATATCTGTACAGGGTTGTATATGGGGAAGTAGCATAGACAAAAGACATATCTTTGGTCTTACAGTATGATTAGAAAATGTAAATGACTTTAATAAAGGCAAATCATACTATTAATGGTTTCTACTCAATTTTGTTAGCATATGATAAGAAGTAGAAAGGGAAAGATCACAAGGATCTCTGCATAGTTCTTGAACATTAACTAGACAAAGAAAGAGCTGTGTGACTTCTGGCAGGAGGAGCTTGAAGAGATGAATTAGGTTGTTTGGGGAAAGAAGGAAAAGCAGTTGGGGGTTCATTCCCTGAATGTTCCCCAGGCTGTGGGGTTCCTGCTGTCTCATAGCCAGCTCTCTACACATTCTCCCCCAGTTTTGATGAATGGCTCTGTAGCTTGCCCAAACCATTGGTTTTCTCAACCAAATAACCCTTTTCTTTCTTTACTACACAGCCAGACTGAGAAACTCCTGACTCTTTAACGTGTGCCTCCCTTTGGATTATAAATTCCTCTTTAACGCATTTCTCTTTTCTCCCATTTCACTATCAGCACTGAAGAGAAGCTGTGCGGCACCCTGAATGCTTTGCTCAGAGATTTCCTCTGCCAAATATTCTAGTTCTGCCTCCCACAAATCATTAGGAACACAGACACAACTTATTCAAATTTTTGCCACATTGCAACAAGACGGCCTTTCCTGGTTTTCAATAAAACAATCTGCAATTTATTCTAAGATCTTATCATAATAGCCTTTCCTGTCTGTATTTCTAACAGCATTCTGATCATAACCACTTAGATCATCTCCAAGAAGACTGAGATTGTCTTCTGAGCTCTTGCAAAATCTCCCTTAACACTGAGTTTGCAGAAATCTGGGTTTTCTCTGGCACACACATCAAACTGTTATGGCTTCTATCCACTACCAAGTTCCAAAGCTGCCTCCACATTTTCACATACTTGTTATTAACACCACCCTACTCTTTAGTACCAATCTCTGTCTTAGTTTGTTTGCACTACTGTAATAAATACCTGAGACTGGGTAATTTGTAAATAATAGAAATGTATTTCTCACAGTTATGGAGGTCACATAGTTCAAGGTCATGGCACTAGCCCTCTGCTTGCAAGGTGACATTCTGTTGCTGCAGTGGGGATGAACTCTGTGTATTCACATGGCAAAAGGGACAGAATGGACAAAAATGAACAAAAACAAGCTAGCTTATTCCCTTGAACCCTTTTATAAGGACTCTAATCCATTCATGAGGGTGGAGCCCTTATGACATAATTACCCCCCCCAAAGTCCCCACCCTTAATACTACTTCACTGGAAATAAAGTTCTAACAGAGGAATTGGGGGGGGGGGCATCCAGACCATAGCCGATGGCTAGTGGCTATTCCATTAAATAGCACAGTCTTCACTACTTCCAGCAAGTGCTAACCCCTACCAAGGTTGTTGGACCCTGACTCAGTTCCTAAATGCCTTCTGAGTTTGAGTCAAAAGACTGTTTTACATTCTCTGAGACTAAATGCTTTGCTAAGAATATTGGCTCCTCTTTAGATAGGAAGCAGACTCATTTGGGTTTGGACTCCTCTAGTCCAGCCAGCTGTCAGCCTGTGTGTGCCCTCTCAGGAGACTAGCAATGACCCTTGGATTCTCAAGGAATTATGCAGAAAGGTACCATGAAACAGAGCCCAAGCTAGTGTCCTTGAGGGAGTCCTTGGTGTGTGAGGTTTATTGCCCAAGCAAAAAGAAGATTTGAATGTTATCTAAGCAGAATGAAGAGTCAAAATCAGGGTGTTGGGTTGCAAAACAAAGCTTTGAAGGCTGTTCAAAGTTGAGTTTGTGTTGAAACATAAACTTAAGAGATAAGTGTTTTATGAGCTCCCCAAAGACATTGAATTTAGAGGACTCAGCCTTTTAGAAGTGGTACAGGATGTTACAATCCCAACTGCTCACTGCACAGATAAGACACACCAACCTGACGCTTTTTCAGGGAAGGGCCTAGGGAACTCAGAGAGGAAAGAGAGAAAATTGATGATGGGCTTAGGAGGCAGAAGGATATGTGTAACTGGCCTCTGGGGATATGAGCAGAACAAGTGGTGATCCCACCAAAAGACATCGCAAGATAGATGCCCACATGGAGGTGTTACCTCATCAGAACAAGTGATCCCACCAAAAGACACCACAAGATAGATGCCCACATGGAAGTGTTACCTCAGTACCAAAAGCCATGAAAAAACTCAATCAGGAAAACCCACAGCTCCCTGCAATGCCTTAACATCGTTCACAGGAGTAAGGCAAGGTGTAGAATTCTGAATTCACTGTCTATTTAGAAGAGACAGGCTATAACCTTGAAAACATAGGGAATAACTTGGGATTAGTACAACTAATTAATTCTCTGACATTAGTAGAAATGGAGTCTTAAGAGCTAAAACAATTTAGGGAAATAAAGTGCTATTCCTTTAATTTAAAAAATTATTCTTCTTTTTTGTTGCCCAGGCTGTTCTCAAACTCTTGGTCTGAAGGGATATATGTATGCATCATATGTATGTATCAAAGTACTATCTCCACAAAATCATATCAGAAGAGAATCGGAAGGATGGAGTCAACTAAAGTCAAGTCTACTAAAGGTTTCAAGACAGAAAAATAGGAAATTTTTCTCCAAACTGATTGAGACTGAATACTTTCTACTGACTGCTTACCTAGTAACAGAAGGTTGATTTTCTTGGAGGACCAATATGCCCAGCTAAGAATGACATTTCCTAACTTCCTCTGCAGATAGGAGGGGCCATGAAGATGTAAGCAGAAGTAGCAAAAACAGGTTTCACAGAAAATGCTCTTTTTGTTTTTTGCCTCCCCCTTCATTCTGGCTGGAACTCAATGTGATGGTTGAAGCCCCAGCAGCTATGTTGTGAACCTGAGGAAGGAAGCCGTAGGCTAAAAAGCACAATCTGTGAGATGGAACCTGGAATCCTGCTGACTTTGGAGAGCTGATCTATTAGTCCCCTCATTGGTACTAGGGATACTAGTGAATTGGACTAGCCCTTCCCCTTGAGACATTAGCAGTCTAATGGAGGAGAGAGACATATAAACCAGTAACTACAGGAGAATAAATATTTTTTAAAAAATAAGATCGCAAACTCCAAGCTTCTATAGCTATTGTTCTTCAAAATATGTCTGTTCTGCCATGCTATATTTAATTCATACCAATTTTTCATTTTCCAAGAACTTCTAAGTACACTGAGAGTTCATTGGCCATATTCATAATTGCATTTGAGAATCATTAATAAATTAAATGAAATTCAACAAATAATTACTGAGTACTTGTCATGTCCATGGCATTGGCTAGGTTTCATGGGCCATACAGAAATGTTGGAATAACAGTCTTCATATAGCTTTCTGCAAGTGCCTGAGAAGCGCAAAGCACGATAAATCCACGTGGCCAAGAAAGTCATTCTTTAGACTCCTCCTTTTTGAGACAGACTTTAAGAAAAATAGAGCAAAATAATACCTGTTATAAAGGCAGGCCAGTTAATAAGTGTAAAGAGAATATTATTCTGGGATATTATTCAGGGCTAAAAAGCAACGAGCTATCAAGCCATGAGAAGACCTGGAGAAAAATTAAATGTACATTCCTTAGTGAAATAAACTAATGTGAAAGGGCCACAAACTATGTGACTCTAACTGCACAACATTCTAGAAAAGTCAGAAAACTACGGAGGTAGAATCAGTGGTTCCCAGGGGTTTGGAGGGAGAAGGGATGTGCACAGGCAGGCAGAGCACGGAGGATGTTTAGGGCAGTGAAACCACAGTGGGAGACACGTTTGTCAAAACCCACACGACCTGCAGCATCAAGGCCGGGCCCTACTGTAACTCTGGACTCTGTGATTCCAATGTGCCAGTGCAGCTTCATCAACTGTAACAAATGAAACACTGAGCTGAGGTGGGGAGCCTGGGGCAGGTGGGGACCTCCGTGCTCTCACTCAGTTTCCTGTGAACCTAAAACTGCTCTAGAAGCAAAGTCTATAGTTTAAAGAATAATTAGATGAAACATCGTGGGAAGCAAGACAGTCACTTGGTGCCCAGATGCCATCCTGAAGACTTGTAGAAATTGACAGAGGGAGATGTGGCTTTGTGATGGAGAAACCTATGGCTGCCTCCTTTTCCTGAGAACTGACTTTAGCATCAGTGACAGTGGAGCTGCCTGATGATAGACATTATGATGTGTTGCAAGGATTGCCAGAAGTGTTTAATCTGAATATCATCAAGCCTCTAACTCTAACTTGAAGTTTGAGGAAGATACGAAGAAAAGAAATCCAGTTAAATGGCACTGTGAGAAAACAGAATCAGACAAATAGAGACGCTAGAACTTTCTGCACAACACCTAGTCTGAAATCTGCAGTCAGTGATGCAGAAATAGATAAATAGTTCAGAAAGATGGGGCAGAGCTGTTACAGCCAAAAGAAAATAGTGAAGAGATATCACAACCAGATGCAATACATAAATCTTAATTGGATCCTTGAGACAAGGGGGGAAATTTTTAATATGGATTAACATTAAATGATAGTATTAATTAATATTAATTGTATTAGGTCCGATCATTTTATTGGGATTGTATAGGTTAACTCCTCAGGAGGTGAGGGCTGTGTATTCAAAATACAGTATTATGATATCTGAGGTTTACTTTCAAATGGTTCAGCCAGAGATGCAGAGAGGAGTTAGAAAGCTAGATAGTAAATGTGGGGTCCAGGGGTTCAGCTCAACTGTAGGTTCTTGGATCACTCAAGTACCATTTCCCCAAATTTTCTGTATGTTGGTAAATCTCCATAATAAATATTAGGGAAAAATATTGTATCTTGACTATCAAATTGTTTAGATGAGTCTACAACTGTATTTTACATTTTCCTAACTGAGCTAAAGAAATGTTTGTGTCCTCAAGGTAGAAATATAGATTTCTGGACACTCACTGGAGGCCTGATGCAATGACAGTGTTCCACCTGTAAATTACTGTGAACATGTATTTTCACAGGACATGCCTGCTTTGAGAGTTGGAAATGCAGGCTGTGTGCTACCATCACCTGAGGCCAGCGCAGGAGGAGCTTAGGCAAGTTCTCATGATTGAAGATGCTTTATTTGGCGCCCAAATATCAAAAGAATAAGGACAAGGAATGCCACAGTTTCGTAAGACACATCTTTAAGCTGTTGACACAAGCTCTATCTGGTCAGCCCTGTGAAGACACCTGTGCGGGAGCAGAGGAACCTTTCCACAAGTCAGGGCAGGTTATGTGGCCACCCGGGGGAGCATTCCACATGTCTGCTGTGGAGAATCAGTTTCTCTGTGCACAGTTTATTGCAATTTGTAAATAGGGGCATGAAGGAATTCTGATTATCATCTCTAATGTCTCTTTATTCCTCTTTTCTAATTATTCTTACCCACTTCGATGGTTTTGGTAGGGTGAAGGGAAGAGGGCAGAGAGATGCCGAGAGAAAGCACAGTGTACTATGTGCTGCAGCCTCGGCAGGTTCCCAGACCCGGCAGCAAACCCCTCTCCCAAGCCCTCCTCAGAAACTCTGTGCCCAAGACAAAGCCCTAAACAGTTGAGGAAATCTTCCTGTGGCTTGGTGTTTGGCGTCTTTACTTATGGCCGGCAGACTATGAACCTGGTGCCATCGTCAAAGAGGTTTCTGTGCAAGTGATAGCAACTAATATTTGCGGCATTTTACAATTGATAAAATCCTTTGTTAACACTTGTTACTTCAACATGTATTGCATTCCTGGGAATTCAATGTTGTGCCCACTTCACAGATAAACACACTGCAGCTCAGAAGGCCAAAACTCAGACTCAACTGGTCAGTAGCAGGGCTGGCAGCCGAGTGAGGCCTCCGACCGCGAATCCTGCTCATCCACCCTGCACGACTTGTACGATGGCTGTACTAATACTTCATTCTCATGGCTGAGCCTTAAACTGAAGGCTCAATAGTACATGCCTGAACAATGAAAGAAGGTCTCTGTGATTCAAAGCCCAGTTAATTGAAAGCTATTTTAGGGAGTTATGTATGTAGTGTTCAAAACGAGTGTGAGTTCTGGAATCAGAGTCTGGGCTCAAATCCCACTTCTGTTACAGGTGGTGCAACCCTTGGCAAGTCAGCTTGGTACCTGAGCCTCATCTTTACTCCTCGGGGCTCTTTTGAGAACTAAATAAAATGAGAGCGATGTCATCTCGTACTTGCTAAAAGTTTGCTGGTCAAAATGCTTCATGATCTTTTTTCTAACTGCCCAGTTGTCACAACTATCCAAGGACCCACTTGGGAGCCGTCGCCTCTTCTAGCCAGCATTCCCTACATCAGGGACCAGATATACTTTTTTTCCTTTTTTCCAAAGTCAAATATTTTCACTGGTCTGTGAGTATGGTCTATTAGTTCAGGAAACATTCAGACAGTGACTAATTGGAAAAATGTCAAAACTCTTGTCCTCAGTGGTCCCACAGCATGACAATATGTTGCTGAAATTTAATGATTTTCTTAGCAAGCTACTTGAATTTCTTTCAAGATAAATTATCAGCCTCAAGAAGATACTTTCTTATACAGAAAAGTTATGAGGAGAGTCCTAATTCTCTCTTAGTCTTCATAGAAAAAGCCTGTGACCCAGAATGCTTTCTCCATCCTACCTGTGTTTGTTTTCACTAGATCATAAGATATTGCTTCATTTCATCATTGAAATGATGTTTTCAGAATTTAACTGAAGCCAGAAAAGCCTATATAAGCTTGGGAAAGAAAGTGGGTTTTCTCCAGCTTGATCTCTTTCCCGATTATAAACTTGAAATCTGCATTAACTCTTAGCGAACATTAAGGTAAGTGGAAGACCCTAAAATTTTCCAAGGGTAAGACCTTTCAGAATATAAACATCAGAGGACACATCAAGCTTTATTTGTATTATAAGATTATTTATACATGACTGGACTGCTGCCTAGGGACAGGCAAATTTCTATCAGACATAAGATCATCGAGTGTGCTCATATAATAAAAAAACAACCAGAGTAAGAAGCCAAAATCTTGTTTACTAGTCAGATAATACTGGGTACGTCAGGGCTTGAAGATTTTATGTCTGCAACTATAAAACTGTCCTACCAATCTGTGAACTACCTATAGGTTAAGTGAAATTATATGTAAGAAAGTGCCCTGTAAACTGGAAAGGTTCCTGTTAACACAAAATATCCTCATAATAGTTATGTATATAATTTAAAAATTCAACAATTTTGGCCATTGTTGCTAAAAAGCATATATAGAAAATCAATGTCTCAAAGGCAAACTTCTTTGTGCTAAAATGTTTTCCTTGTACTGCAGTTGCTGCCATCGAGCAGTGAATTTATCGGTTAACTTTCTTTTTTTAGGATATTCCTATCTTCAGTCAATCAACATGGATACCATTGTGGACACCTCTGTATTTCTGGGAAAATTTCTATATTTCTTTTTAGAGGCTTTTGCTTACAAGATAATCCCCAAGAGAAAAAAGAGTGTTGCTGGAGAGATAGTGCTTATAACAGGAGCGGGAAGTGGACTAGGGCGGAAATTGGCCATGCATTTTGCCAGGCTTGGAGCCATTTTAGTTCTGTGGGACATTGATGAAGAAGGCAACATGGAAACGTGTAGACTGGCCAAGGAAAAGAGCGCCGTGAAAGCTTTCGCCTATACTTGTGACTGTAGCAAAAGACGAGACATCTACAGAGTCGCTGATCAGGTAAGCCGAGCCGGGTTCTTTCCTTGTGTGCCTTAAAAACATCTGTGTCTCTGCATCTGGAGTATGCACTTTTATGAAGAGGAGGAGAGGAGCTTGTCATAGACTTCCCCCAAGATCTGTGTCTGTGTGTCTCCCGCTTAAGTCCCGGTGCCAGAAACAGGCCTTTGTAACCTCTGTATCGTATGATTATAGCATAAAACAATGCAAGTGGGAATCTGATAAGCCTTCTTAGCCAGCATTGCCCAGCTGCCCTTGTGGGCGACTCATTTACCATCAGAAGTTCATAAAAACTGAGCTTAGTCCTGGCTCTGCTGCTCATTAGTTGTGCAATTTTTACCAAGTTACTCTACTTCTGTAGGTTCCCGTTTCTTCATCTGTGAAATGAAAGGATTGAGCCCAGTAACCTTCATCACAGTCAACTTTAACTTAACTTTCTATGTTTTATGATTCTAATGCATATTCATTATCAACATGTCCTTAGGATATAAAGAGTATGAAATAGAAGGTAGAAGAAATAAAATTAAAATATGCTAAGTGCATTTGCTCTTACTTTTTTTTTTTTTTTTTTTTTTTTTTTTGAGACAGAACCCAAAGCTATCACCTTGGGTAGAGTGCTGTGGCATCATAACTCACAGCAACCTCAAACTCTTGGGCTTAAGCAATCCTCTTGCCTCAGCCTCCCAAGTACCTGGGACTACAGGCACCCACCACAACACCTGGCTATTTTTTGGTTGTCATTGTTTGGCAGGCCCAGCTGGATTCTGGATTCGAACCTGCCAGCTCCAGTGTATGTGGCTGGCACCTTAGCTGCTTGAGCTACAGGCACCAAGCCAGTGCATTTGCTCTTATGCTTAGCCTGTTGATACTTGTTCTAACTCCACTCTAAATATTGATAAACACTCTCAACATCAGCCAACATTTATTGCACAGTTACCGTGTATTCTAACAACAGTAGGTAAGCTTTCAAGTAGTGCCGTAATCATGTTACCTCGAGTAAGGTGTGGTGAGGGGAGATGAAGATCAAGAGAGAAAGAAACAGGATAGAGTTCTACAGTTTGTTATGCTCAGGGTCCCCTGGGGAGAGCACAGCACAGCATGCAGGACCACAGGGAAGCCCCAGTCCCATCGCGAGGCATAGGATTGGCTATTTATCATCCTTCACCAGCCAGTGTTTCCACAGGAAGCGGTGGACAAAGCTGGGAAAGCAGGTCTCGGACATGTTAATCTGAATAATTTGAGGCGGCCATCCCTGTTTGTCAGGCACCTGGCCCTGGGGTGACTCGGGTATGCATAGAATGGCCCAGAACCCAGTAAAAGTAGTTGGACCTACGGACTTGATTGGCTGCTAAAGAAGGGGAAGTGGCCAGCCGCTAGCCACAGTCAAGGAAGCACCAAAAAGAAAAACAAAAAATTACAAGTAGTTCTCACCCTCAGAATTGTATATGCCTAATACCTCATTTAATCAATACAACATCACCCTCTTAGGTGTATAACATTATCATCATTTCTATTTACAAACAAGGAAACTGAGGAACAGAGGGAATGTGCAGCTTTTCCAAGATCATAGAACGAATGACTGGCCGAGCCAAGATTCTGACCCAGACAGGTTGGAGCCAGAGTCTTTACTCCTACATATGACACTATTATCTAAAAGGGTACATGCAGTTTGGTAACAGAAACCCAAGGATTTTCCTTCCCTTTGGCAATCTAAGCTCCATATATAGAATTGTTTATTGATCCAAAACTATCAATTGAATCACTATCCTCTGTAACACTCACCTTCTAAACCGCCGTTCTCACCCTCCTACTTCTCCTTCATTTTCTACTGCTTCCTGCTTTGCTTGGGGGCCCTGTAGGATTCGCTCTTTATAATCCATCACCAGTTAGTGTGAAAATGTGTATTATACAGATATCTAAGTATATTTTAGAACAGAACAAGTGGAATCAAAATTAGTCTTCATTTCTCAAAAAAGAAAGACACGTGGCAGAAAAAGTGCACAGGTGTCGAACTGAGGAAGCCTCCTGTCTCCCTGGGCCAGTTTATCAATGTCACCTACAAAGCCAGAATTTGCAACAAACTGGTAAAAGAGACAAACAGTCTTTCTAGTGTTTCCGCTGGGCAGGGCTTGTCCTGTACTGTGGATTATGCAAGCAGGCAAAGTGGAGAGTGTGGAAGGGAGGGTGAAGGAAATGCTGAGGGGACTTGCAAGGCACAGTAGCAGCAGCACAGCTGTGGATGGAGAAGGGTCAGTCACAGGTAGGAGTTAAATTTGGTGTGGTCGTGGGGCCAGGAGCATGCTGCATCGGGGACGTCTGCGGGTGGCAGATCAGATGCGTCTGTTTGGGAGGTCTTCATGCCAAGCACTGGCCTTCCCTCCAGGAGCTGGGGTGTGCCCTCACCTTCCTGCCCAAAGAAGAGGCAGGCAGATGCCACCGCAGAAATAGCTAGCTGGTACCTGCCATGCTGAGGGGAGCTAACTGCCATCTGAAGAAGCCACTTTGAGACCAACAGCCTGGTCTGGAGCTGGGATGCCAATAGTGCTCCAGGAAGGGTGTTAACAGGAGATAAGGAAAATAAGCCACAACACGCTGAAGGGCACCTCCACACAGGAGTCAAGATCCTTAAAAAAAAAAAAAAACTACCAAACTGAAATGCATTGTTTTAGAAATGCAATTCTTTATAAAGTTACTATAACACTGCCAAATTTCTATATTACAAGATAAAAATATCTAGCTGTAAAGAAACTACCTGAAGAATATGAGAAAAGGAAATTGTGACTGGAGAAGATAAATATCCAGATGTAATACCTCTGTTGAGTTAATGGTTTCCTCCCTCTGACCAGGTCAGAAAAGAAGTTGGCGATGTGACCATTCTCATTAACAACGCCGGTGTGGTAACAGGACAGACCTTTCTGGACACTCCGGATCACATGATAGAGAGATCATTCCTCGTCAATGCCATATCTCATTTCTGGGTAAATTTTTATTTTTCATTTCCTTTTATTGGGGATTATGGAAATTCCATGTATTTGTATAAACATCTGTTGGTACATTTGTCTATAAATATACCATTTATTGCAGTTTTCAGTTCATAGACCAGTGGGGCGTCATCTTTGCCAGGTTCACCCTGCCACTCCCATCTGTATTTTTCTGGATCTTACCCTATTCCTCATTCTCAGAAAAATTCCTTTCTCTTCAGCCTCTCTGGTTTTGTCTCAAGACTTACTAGGCTATTCAGAAGTAACAAACTGAGAATGTAACAGCAGTTTTACACAAAAGATTTCATTTGTTCTAGAGGGAAGGAAGAACATGTGTATGAGGTCAGACAAATGAGTTCATGAACTGGTCCTAGAAAAAGTGCTGCGTACCTCACTGCTGAGCATCTCCACGTCACCAGACGACAGAGGGGAGTACTTTGTAGTGCTACTCATTAGGGGAACGTAGCACTGTTTCTAGGGTGAGTTACAGAACTGAGTTGTCACACCTTGCAGAGGAGGGCCATTTCCAGAAAGGTGGTCTATGTGTGTGGAAGACTATGGGGGTCATAAAAGCAACAAAGGCAGAGGGAATCACAATAGCCACCAGTGACTGAGCACTTGATCCAGACCAGGCACCGTCACAAATGCTTTAGCTGCAGAGGCAGCAGCCACACTCTTTTCATTCTCATTTTATAGGTAAGGAAACTGAGGCCAAAAGGGTTTAAATAAACCCTCCAACATCATGCAACTGGTATGTGGTGGCTCAAGCTTCCAGAAGGAAGAAGTGAGAGAGGGCTGAAGACTCTTGACAGAAGGGAAATTAGTTCATTTATAACTCAGAAATGTCTTCTCCAGGCCTGGAGTGGCTGGACAGTGCTGTCCAGAACTGTCTTTGGTGAAAGCAATGCTCTTCTGGGCCTCCCAAGACAGCAGCCTCTGGACATCTGGGGCTATGGGGGGCTAGTGCTGTGGCTAATTACTGAGGCCCTGAGCTTTCACTTTATGTCACATGCTTCACTGAAACGCATGCTTGCCCAGAGGCTGTCGCTTTGGTCAGTGTGAGTCCAAAGAATGGATGGGGGTGGGAGACGCCTGGAGTTACCAGATGCCTTTCCTCAGGGAGGGCTCATCCTCCATCGGAGAGGGAGTGAACCTCAGCGGTGGACAGGCTCACAGGAGGTACAGGTGGTGGGAACCTGGGCCACGGGAGACATTGAGAAGAGGGGCAAGAAGGTCTTTAGTCCTTTGTGTCTCCAAAAGTAGGACTGATCCTGGAATGGGCTTGCTCTAAGTGTCCCTGGCCCCTCCCTCTTTCCACTCAACACTTGCTGACCAGTCTCAAAGCTGTGTGTTCTTTCTTCTTTCTTGGTCACCAGGAAGCCAGTAGGAGCCCTGTGGAGAACCTGATGTAGATACTCTATAAAACCGTGAAAACTATTGATTCCCTTCCCTGTCTCACCCCCAAACCTTTCCTTTTGAAAAGGGAGAAAGTAGTTCTTTGGTCAATGGAGCTCCGGTGAACCTGTTTCTAATCACACCACTAATACAGAGACCATCCCTCATTCCTTCCTTCCTTCCTTCCATCCCTCATTCCCAACGCCAGCATCCTTGGTCCTCCTGGCCTGACATGTCCAAGAGCACTCCTGGCCCTTGTGCCACAAGCCATCCTCATTTCACGCAGCACTCCTCATGGCTCTCCACCTTCAATAGTGCCTTCTAACCAGCTGATCTCAAACATACCAAGCTCATCTCCCCCCCACCCCCCACCCAAGCATATTCAGAGGCTTCCAAATGCATTTAGAATAACACATAGTGGCCTGTAAGCCCAGGCAGGATGAGGCAACTTCCTTCTTTATCTGCTTCCCATCTTTTATTTTCTCTACTTTTTGCTCACTTTTCACACTCAAGGATCCCGGTTAAACCCCAGAGCACATCAGCTCTTTCTCATTTGAGAGTCTTTGCCCAGGCTCTTCTCTCTCTGACAAGAATTTTCTTCCTTCTGACTAACGCAGTAGCTTCCTCTCATTCTCCAAGCCTCATGTCATCTCTGAACGTGAACCTTTTTATTGGGTGTGAGTTCTGTTGTTTGCCTTGAATAATTTGCATGGCTAACAATAAGAGATATTAGTAAATACACCTAAGCCTGTTGTTGTACATATGTTAGCACATCTAGAGAGAGATGATTCTGAGTAACCAAGACAACTAGGGCATCAACTTCCATCTAAAGATTATGGAAGGAATCTTCATTCATCTCTAGCATTCAAGAGATTTTTAAAAAATTTTCTATAGCTCCTATTCATTCATTCATCTATTCCAAGGCTAGGAAACCTAATCCAAAAATTATGTCTCATCTAGGTACTGCCTGCTGAACTTTTACTGAGAAATTTCCTTTCATCTTGAGTTGCTTTAAACCTGTCCAGGTTCCCAGCCTTCTAGGAGGTAACCTCCCTTATTACCTGGTTGGAAGGGGACTTATGAGCCACACAACAGGTATCAGTTCAGTTTCCTGAGGAGGCAGCTTAGTAGGCATTAGTTCCACATATTAGGTACAACCAGTGTTCCGAAAGAATGGGCTTGTCATACATGATTACATGAAAATTATCCTGAAATATGGCACACCTAGTGCTGTGTGGTTGCATTATGAAGTTCTTTGATTATATCCTGGCAAAAGGGGGCGTGGCTCTTACTGAACACATACAAATAGGTCCATCCACATGAAAAATAAAAGATATCAGTAACAGTCATTATAATAGAATCTTTCTACTGCCCTGAGTAGATTAGTGGACAAAGGCAATCCAGGCCTTTTGTGTTATCTATGAAATGGTTTGATTGTTTATGGACATCTGGTGATTTGAATAAGTTAAATTTTATTCCATATGTTTTTATATGTTTAACCCATTGTGAAAATACTCATCAGAATTTTAAGTAATAGAAATATCATCATTCCTTTGATGACTCAATTTGTAATTCAAACTAAGACTCCCCATAAGATTTTTTTCTCTGAATTTAGGGTGTATCAGTTGGATTAAGATGCTGTTCAATAAGAGTTTCATTCCAGCTTACGCAAGAATAGCTTCTTGAAGAGAGGGTTAGAAATAGATTGAGAAGAAAGCAAAAGGGCTTCCTCATATGTTCATCAGAAAATAGACCCTTGACGACATTAAATTTCTCTCAAGAACTTCACGATCCAGTCCTATATCATTAATTCTGTTCTGCTCCATCCTGGCCGGAATGTGCTTTCACATAGTTATCTGATTCAACCCTGGGCATGGCCTTCAAAGGCTTCTTCACCACAACGGTGTAAGGATGCCAGTCCCCTAAGGCAATCCTTGGCATGGTCCAAGCCACTCTGCGATTTTGAGTACCATGTCTTCATAAGACATGACTTCTGACTTGTAGATCATAAGCCTTCAGGCAAGAAGACAGAGCCTAGAAACTGCCTATTAATGATAAAACTGAATAGGTGTAGTTAATTCATTTCAACCACCAAAGATATCAAATTATAGAAAGTAGAAATTATTATTGAGATGCAAGACCTGTTTTAAAGGATTTTGTTAATTACTACAATGAGGGCACTGACAGAGCCCCAGGCCCTTGTCATATGTCCCAGCCAGTGTGCAGTCTCTGATGAATTATACCTGTATTATTAAATTCAGCCTGGAAAAAGTGAGTTTCTTTTTGGGGTTTTACAGTTTTCCTCAGATTTTCTCAGGACAGATCCTAAAATGGGGATCAGATAATTGGGAAATTGGAGTACACCAAGTATACCTCGATGTCCCCAGCATCCAATGGCCATGTCATAAATTTCAGGCTGAGGGAGCAGATTCTGGGTACTTTGCCCACCTAGGAAGCGCCAGGCGAATGTAAAAATCACCTTTGCAGTTCTACTTTTCTAAATAAAACTGAGTGAGTGAAACCTTATGAGCTAGAGTGACAATAGTTTTGTTTTTATTTTATAAATAGTCCTAATAGCAGTTAACAAAATAATTATTACGGGACTTTAGGTCTTGGAGATGTGACAATTTTTTTTTTTTTTTTGGTAGAGACAGAGTGTCACTACATTGCCCTTAGTAGAGTTCCATGGTATCACACAGCTCACAGCAACCTCCAACTCCTAGGCTTAGGTGATTTTCTTGCCTCAGCCTCCCGAGTAGCTGGGACTACAGGCGCCCACCACAGCACCCAGCTATTTTTTGTCGCAGTTTGGCCGGGGTCGGGTTTGAATCCTCCACCCTCAGGATATGGGACCAGCACCCTACTCACTGAGCCACAGGCGCCGCCCAGAGATGTGACAATTTTTGATGATTTAACATTCAATAAGGTGACAAAAGTTGAGGCTCAAGTGCTCAGAATAAGTATATTTTGACAGGATAAGAATCTCTGCCTTGGGGCAGACTTCTCGAAGGTAAAGAATAACCTTTCTTTTTTTTTTTTAATTAAATCATAGCTATGTACATTAATGCAATCATGGGGTACAGTGTGGTGTTTTCATATACAATTTGAAATATTTTCATCAAACTGGTTAACATAGCCTTTATGTCATTTTCTTAGTTATTGTCTTAATATATTCATATTCTACTTTTAGAAAGATTCACTTGTACCCTTGTGAGATAAACCATAGAGGTGATCCCTCCAATCACCCTCCCTCCACCCATCCACCTCCCTCCCTTACCCCCCTCATATTCTTAGGCTATAATTAGGTTATAGCTTTCGTATGAAAGCTATAAATTAGTTTCATAATAGGGCTGTGTACATTGGATACTTTTTCTTCCATTCTTGAGATACTTTGCTAAGAAGAACATTTTCCAGCTCCATCCATGTAAACATGAAGGAGGTAAAGTCTCCATCTTTTTTATGGCTGCATAGTATTCCATGGTGTACATATACCACAATTTATTGATCCAACCTTTCAATACCTCTCATTTACAGCAGACTAACTACTGCAAGACTAATTTTAGTCTCTCATCTGGTCCCTCATCTTTATCATACGCAGTTTCTTTCACTCATGAAATTTAATACGTGTGTATATCATGTATGAGTTTAAACATGAAAAAAATACATATGCTTATTTAACAATATTATTTTGGCTTTCAACATTAACTTTAAAATATAAATAACTTTATTATATTAAAAGGTAAGGATGTACTATTCATAGATATAAGTAATTCTCCATTAATGTCCCAGGCATTACAAATACTTTACAAAACTTAAAATACATTTTCAACAACTAATTTCTAGCTCAACGCTTATTTATATTCCTTTTTATTCCCTTTAATAATAATTCAGTGAGCACAAATGATGAGTTTCTATGATCAATTCATCTCCTACAATGTCCTTTGAAAGCCCTCCACTGATAAACAGAGCTACAAACTCAAGCAGATGCTTGTTATTACCTAGTCATTTTCCCACTAGGAAGGAGAACTTTCTCAGTTGCAAACACAGGAAACAAGTAGCAAGTCCCAGCTCAAAAGCAAATATACATAACAAACACATCAGCGAAAAGAAAAAAAACCTTATGGAGGAAACAAACAAAACTGAACTCTTGAGAATGGTTAGAGCTGGTAACCTCTCATCTGGTACCTGAGAAAAGAAGCTGAAATAAAATTGCTAAACTCTTATTTCTGGGATAATCTTTCCTATTAGACAGTAAGACATCGTTATTGGTTTTGTGCATGTTAACCTCAAATTGTATAAGATTGTGAAATATCTGGGAGAGGAGGGTTGTTTGTTTTTAATTTCGCCAGTGTCCAGCTATACCACAGACTGCCATAGGCCACTACTTTCTCTCCCTTACTCTGGGGAGTCTCATTGCCCCAGCCCATATGATTCTTCATAAAAGCAGCACTGGCATATACCTTAAACTCCAGTCCTCAGCTTCACTTTCTTGAAAGTCTCATAAACCTGCAGATACTGATAGTAGTGTGCAACTAAGCCTCCACACCTAGGCTTCCAGTTCCTAAACCTCACCAGGCTCCCAGGCAATCACCTGGGAAATGCCATCTGGGGCTCTAGCTGGCTCTTTCACACTTTTGTGCTGAAAGGTAATAACCAGCTCTTGAGATTTTAACTAGCCTATAGAAATGACTGATGCAACAAGATTTTTCAGTTTTTAATTTCTGAAAGATCAAGATGTTGTAACCGTAAGATGCAAATACATGAATTGCCACCACACTCAGACATGAAATGTCAAGAGAGGCCAATTGTCTGCATCTAAGCAGAAACTCAGTCAGTTTAACAGTTCTAGAACAAGGGTAGTGAGACACAAAAGCTCTCAAAAGCAAAGATGACATTCTTTGATTGAGAGGCTGCTTTCTGCTCTACGGGCCCCTGTGAGCGAACACATTTCAACAGTATCTCTGAAACTCTAAACACAAAATTCTGACAGTGTTAGAAGTATAAATCTCATAAAAAAAAAAATAGACAATGAGTATTGCCAAGTAATGACTGAACTCACTTACAGGAAAACCAGAGAAATGACACAAAATGATGATATGAGAAACTTAGATTTATATACTCAGTGGGGAAAGAAGCTGAAATAAAATTGCTCAACTCTTATTTCTAGGATAATCTTTCCTATTAGACAAAAAAGCATAGGTTTATACAGGTTAACCTCAAATTTTACAAGACTGTGAAATTATCTGGGTCCTAATAATTGCTAGTCAAACAAAGTCACTTTGCCCAAGAGAATTAGATGACCCTCATGTACTTATAAAATGCTATAGCATGCAAACTGTCATGCAATCATTTCTTTGTCTTACTTCCAAGGTTTGGGTAATTATTTGTGAACAGAGTTTAAATAAAAGAGTCTGATATTAAGAGAAGAGAGAACAGAAAAGTTCTCTAAGACAGACTAAGAATTATAGGGTAAAGGAATTAGAACTTTTTCAGGGCATGAATTATATAAATTACTAAGGACTGAACTGTAGAGCTCAGCATACTAGAAAAATTAGGTTTTAAGATTTTTAGCCAACCATAAATATAAAATGTTTATATAGTTTACTTCAAAAGAAAAAGAAATCAAATGATACCTCACAGATTAACACATAATAAACTCTGATATCCTTGAGAACACTAACTCTATGGTCCCTACTTTTATAAGGGTGAATAAAGAATTTAACGTATTATAACCTTAAATAAGTATTTGTTAAATGAATTAGTAAATTTTCATCAAATATTTATTGAGCAAATAAGGTAATAAATGAATGAAGTATTGGCACAGTATGTTTATACCTTCCAGACATATAAGGCCTTCCTTCCTGCCATGATTAAGGCTAACCATGGTCACCTGGTCTGCATTGCAAGTGTAGCAGGACTAGTTGGTTTTAATAGACTATCAGGTGAGTACTTTGTTCGCCATGGGCCTTTGTATCCTCCAATCCACAGAACTCAAAAATTAGGACTCTTCCAAGATAGATAGTTCTTCCTGCACCAAGGGGAAATCTCTAGAACATTTGGCTCTGTTTATAACACCAACATTCACTTCTATTTCCATAAGAAGAGATATCCTCATCTTTTTAAAAAACAAAAAGAAGAATGTGCCTATTGGCTCATTGTTTTTTGAGGGGATTGAAGGAAATCAAAATGATTTTCATTTTTTTGTTGGGTGTAGAGTGTGGAGATACACAGGAGTAATGCTTGACCACATAAACAACTTGAGCAGTGATGGTTTGTCCTTGAGGTTTTTCCTTGAGCACTGATGGTTTGTCCTTGAGGACTAGCCAGAGAAAGGGGAGAGAAGTTCAATTTTTAAGATCATTCCAAGAATTAAATTGTCAAACTCTATTACTAATAGCTCCTCATTTTGTTTCAGATTATTCTGCAAGTAAATTTGCAGCCTTTGGCTTTGCTGAATCTCTCTTTTTTGAATTATGTGTGTTAAAGAAAACTGAAATTAAAACTACCATTATTTGCCCATCTTTAATCAACACTGGAATGTTTGAGGGCTGCAAAACCAAGTAAGTGAATTCTTAAAATAATCTTTGCTCCTGTAGTGACTTTCCAATACTTTGCTCTTGTAGTAATTTTCCAATATATATGTCATCACTAAATTTTGAAATATAGACAGTAAAGCAAAGGAAATAACTTGAATGCCTAATTTAGCAAAAGGAAAACATGTCAGTATGTAGAAAATGTATTTGCTTTAAAGATAATATAGTTATGAAGTTTATGGCATGGTAAAAAAAAACTAAACAGAAACATTAGAATATTAAAATATAACAGAAATTGGTCATAAGAATTTTTTTAATATTTAGCATTGTGGTGTTGAAAATATTTTTTTCAAAAAAAGGTATAAGTAACTTTAAAAATAAAATATTTTATAAGAATATTTAAGATATGTGGGGAAATACTGAAAAAGGACATTTTGTATAAAAGTTAAATTTCACTAGAACAATCTAAACTAATCTACAAATGAAATGTGAGAAGTTTTACACAGGGACCAAGCCATAGCATATGTTAAAAAGTGTAAACTAGATATGAGGACAAGTGTAGTCATTACAATTGTTAAAAAAGGAACTGATATGATCCAAATGATATGAATTAGCTGTATGTGTAGGAAAGACAAACAGTCTATGAAAGGGCTGGCTAAAAGGCAATGAAACTATTTAGAGTCCAGGGATGCTATAAAATTAAATTAAAGATTTCCAAAACCAGTGGTGAAGATGTTGCAGAATGTAGAAATGAAAGCTCTTTCCCAAAGAGACATCTACTAACCTGGTCAAAACTAGCAAAGACAATCATTTAAAATTGTAAGGCATTGATCAAAGGAATACCAAAAATTGAGATGCATCTATTTGACAGGATCTATGGAAATTCAATAAGCACACCAGAAGACCATGGCATCGGGGCTAGGGACTACAACTTTGCTTTGTGGCATAGGCTTGGCAACCTATCCAAGTTCCCATCAAAGGTGCCAGTTCCCACCCCTCCCAGCTCCCTGGGGTTCTGGATAGAGCTCCTCTGGGTAGTTTGGCACCAGGTAAACATGGTCAAGTCTGTTTTCAACAGCTCCATATCATAAGACCTGTGTTGAGGGAATAACCGCATACAAACAGTGCTTGTTCCTCCACCTCCAATTCCCACTAAATAGGGAAAGTCCAGAAAAGGGCTGTTTTGGTGAAGAGGACTACTCCTCCCCCACAAACAGCTCTTTCTTGTGCAAGAACTGCTCCAGTAAGCTCACCTTTCTCAGCTTCTTAAGAAGCTGTTTGGGGTAGATTTACCAGACAATTACTATTAACAGCCATTCTTCTAGGCTCTGGGCTGTGAAAGACCCACACAGGGTGATGACAGGAGCTAGTTGGCAGCTCCCTTACGTTCCTGCCACCCTCCCTTACATCCTGATTGATAGGGATAATTTGGGTGGAGTAGCTGGTGAAGAGTGGCTTTTCTATCACATCTATCTCCTACTCCACAGCACAGAATTTCTACCAGGTGAGGGTCAAAACCAGCCTCAAAAATTGACAACTCTTGGCTCAGAACCCATAGCTCAGAGGTTAGGGTGCTGGCCTTATACATTGAGGCAGGTGGTTCCAACCTGGCCCAGGCCTGCTAAACAACTATGACAACTGCAACAAAATAATATCCGGGAATTGTGGCAGGCACTTGTAGTCCCAACTACTTGAGAGGCTGAGGCAAGAAATTCACTTAAGCCCAAGAGTTTGAGGTTGCTGTGATCTGTGACACCACAGCACTTAACTGAGGGCAACATAGGAAGAGTCTTTCTCAAAAAAAAAAAAAGACTGACAAATCTCTACCCTTGCCACAGGACCTAACTTCAATTGGATAAAGCCATGAATCAAAATACAAAAATAACAACACACCCAGCTAGCAAATTGTGGAGGGTAAGAGCTGACTGTGATATGAGTAGAAACAGATCAGCCAGAACCTTAACTAGGAGATTAAGAGAAATAGATGGTAAAAGATTACCTGGCTAAGACCATGGTAATTCCTGAAGAATCAAAGAGATTTTATGCATACTCAAGGCTGCATTCTTGAGAAATAATATCAGAGTTATACATTGACAATAGAAAAGGGAGATAGACTTGACTGAAACAGTCCAACCAAATCACTAAATAAATAAGCCAATAACCATAACAATAAGCCCCACAGGTAAGCATTATACAGAGTTCCTAAAATACATTATTTGTAGTTCCCATTTTTTGCCAAAAAATTCAAAATATACAAAGAAACAGAAAATTACAACCCATTTACACAAAAAAATAGACAATAGAAATTACTTTCAAAGGGGTCCAGATGTTGAACTTAGCAAACAAACTTCACAGAGCTATTAAATAGGTTCGAGGATCAAAAGAAATTCATGTCTTAAAAATATTAAAAGGTATGATAACAATGTCCCATCAAATCTTAATAGGTGGAAAGTGTAAAGAAATGAAAGCATATAAATTTGGAAATAAGAAAAATAACTGAAAAGAACAATTCACAAGAATAGCTCAATAGTAGATTTGAACTGGATGAAGAAAGACTGAGTGAGCTTGAAAATAAATGAATAGAGATTATGCAATCAGAAGAAAAGAGAGAAAACAAAATGAAGAGAAACAAACAGTGCTTCAAAGAAATCTGGAACACCATTAAATACATAAACATATACATGAGGAGAGTAACATAAAGAAAGAATATAGAGAAAGGAGCAGGAAAAAATATTCCAACAAACAATGGCTAGAAAATTCCTAAATTTGACTAAAAAATTTTATTTCCATATTCAAGAAACCCAGTAAACTCCAAGTGAGATAAACACAGAGAGTTCTACACAGGGAGTTCATAGTCAAAAGTTGAAAGACAAAAACAAAGAAATCACCTTGAATGGAGCAAGAGAAAAAAAGTCTCAACACATGCAAAGGCACCCAAAATGTGATGAACAGCTAACTCCTCACCAGAAACAATAGAAGCCAAAAGGCAGTGGGATGACATATTCAAAGTGCAAGGGGAAAAAAAAACATTGTCAACCAAGAACCTTATATCCAACAAAACTATCTCTCAAAAATAAAGGCAAATCAAAGTGGAGAATTTGTTGATTAAACCCAACCTTATGAAAAATGCTAAAGAAATTTCTTTAGGGTGAAAGTGAGTGACACCAGCAAATAGTATGAATCCTAAAAAAAGAGTGATAATAAATGTAGTAGATAATTTTTTAAAAGACAGAATAAATGCATGCTGCTTCTTTCTTCTCTTAGTTTGTTATACATGTATTTGCATAAACAACAGATACATAATAGCACTGTTGGTTCTACAACATAAATAAATGTAATATTTTTTACAATAAAGGAACACAGGGGCAGGATAGAGATAAAGCTGTATTAGAGAAAATTACACCAGATAGTAATACAAATCCACAGGAAGAGATTAAGAAAATCAGAAATAGAGATTGATATAATAAACTTTATGAACATATACTTGGTCTCTTTTCTTCTCTCAACTTTTTAAAACATAAAGTCTATAAAGTAGTAACTACAAAAATATGTTATTTGATTTATAACATATATAGACATAATGCATATAACAATAATAGGGTAAAAGTGGGAGAAGTAATATATAAGAGTAAGTTTTATTACTCTTATAAATTAAGAATTAAGAGAGTATTAATCTGAAGTTAATTCTGATAGGTTAAGGTTTTATACCCTAGAAAAATCACTAACAAAATAACTTTTAAAATGTAATTTTAAAATTATTAGAAGATATCCCTTGATCAAAAGAGCATAAAACTAATCAGGCATCCTCAAACTACAGCCCACAGGCCATGTGCAGCCTGCTGAGGGCATTTATCTGGCCCACCGGGTGTTTTTGCCACCGCTGCCTGTCCTGCTTAGCCTCCATCTCGTCCTGGGGCCCACAGTGCAGCCCTCCAACAGTCTGAGGGACAGTGACCTGGCCCCTGTTTAAAAAGTTTGAGGACCCCTGAAACAAGTAGTCCAAATAGACACCTACAGAACACTCTGCCCAACAACAGCAGAATGCCCACTCTTCACAAGCACATAGAACATTCTCTGGGATAAACTATATACTGGGCCATAAAACAACCATCAGTAAACTTGAAGGGAATAATCATATAAAATACGTTCTCCAACTACAATGAAATGACATTATAAATTTAAAAAACAGAAGAAATTTTGACAAATTTATATATATGTGAAAATACAACACATAAGAATTTATGTGATATAGCTAAAACAGTGCTTACCATAAAATTTATAGCTATAAATGAATGCATTAACAAAAGGTTTTAAATAAATACCTAATCTCCCACCATAAAAAACTATTTTAAAAAGAATACATGAAGCCCAAAGCAAGCAGAAATAATAAAAATTATTGCAGAAATAAATGAAATAGAGAATAGAACACTTGAAAAAAATCAATGAAACCAAAAAATGGTTCTGTGAAAAGATCAAGAAAATTAATAAAAGTTTAGCTAGACTGATCAAGAAAGAATAAAAAAGCGAAAGAAGACTCAAACTATTAAAATCAGTAATAAGAAAAAGGGCACATCAGTACTGATGTGACAGAAAGAAAAAGGATCATAAGAAATACTGTTTTAGGGCGGTGCCTGTGGCTCAAAAAGGGTAGGGTGCTGGCCCCACATACTGGAGGTGGCGGGTTCAAACCCAGCCCTGGCCAATAAAAACTAGATAACTTAGATGAAATGGTCTAATTCCTTGAGAGACACAGACTAACAAAATGAATTCGAGAAGAGGAAAACATCTGAAAAAACTTAAAATAAAGATACTAAATTAGTAATCCAAAAATATCCCCACAAAGGCCCAGATCCAGATAGCTTCAGGGGGAATACTATCAAACATCTGAAAAAAGAACTAATACCAATATTTTAAAAACTCTTACAAAAACATCAAAACTAAACTTAAAACTTACTCTATGAGGGCAGTTTTACCTCACTGTCAAAACTGGACCAAGATCCACAAGAAAATAAAACTGAAGACCAGTGAACAGAAACACAAAAATCTCCAACAGAAGCAAACTAGCAAACTGAATCCAGCCCCCTAATTAAGGGAACATAATTAATGGGATTTATCCTGGGCATGCAAAGCTGGATAAATATTTTTTAAAATTTAATATAACACATTTAAAGTTGCATAAACATTGCAATGTACACAGAAGAAGCATTTGGCAAAATCCAAAATAAATAAATAAATAAATAAATAAACTAAAGAAACTAGAAACATAAAGGAATGTCTATAATCTGATAAACACAGATTTTCTACAATCTGTGAAAAATGCAAAATTAACATCATACTTAGTGGCACAAGTGCTCCCTTATGATTAAAAACAAAACAGCACTATTCATCTTTACCACTCTGATTCAACTCCTGTTCAATAGAACATTTAGGGAAAATATGAAATGAAAGCTATTCAGATTAGAAAGAAAAAAGCAAAACCATCTTTATTCTCAGATGGATGTGATCTTTTATATAGAAAATACTGGGGAATAAAAAGAAAAAGAAGTTAACAGATGACTCCATGCTGAACCTCACAGTCAACGCATTCTGTAATAGACATACTCTTATTTGACAATGTGAATGTTACTTTCTTTGAGCTATTATTATTATTGCTTAATATTTCGATAATATTCAATAATTTCGATAATAACAGCAATTGTCTGATTTCTTTTCTGAATGTATTTATCTTCATTCTTTACAAGGTTTTTTATTTCTAGTCCTTATCTTAAACATTGTTATTGTTATTAAATTTTAAGCCTTTTTAAATTTGTGAAGGCAAAAAGTGGAAACTCCTACATTAATGCTCAATTGATTTTCAATGGGGGTGCCAAGATAATACAGAAGAAAAATAATACTCTTTTCAATAAATGGTGCTGAGACAACTGGACATCCATACACAAAAGAATGAAATTGGACTCCAACTCCCACATTATATACAAAATTTAACTCAAAATAAATTTAAAAATTAAATATAAGAAGTAAAACCACAAAAATTACTTTAAAATGGTGCAAACTGCCATGAGCTTAGATTAGGCAATAGTTATTAGTTATGACATTGAAATGGAAGCAACAACAAATGCAGATAAATAAATTGGGTTCATCAGAATTGACAACTGTGCTTCAAAGAACATCAATAAAGTGAAAACACAGCTCAAAGAATGAGAGAAAAATTTTGCAAATCTTATACACATAGCTAACAAAAGATTTGCATCCAGAATATTAATGCATTCTTAACCTTATAGTAAAAAAGAAAAATAACACAGTTTTTAACACTAGCAGAAGATGTGAATAGAAATGTCTGCAAAGAAAATTTATAAGTGGTCAGTGTGCACTTAAAAGATGCTCAACATCATTAGTCATTAGGAAAATGCAAATCAAAGCTACCATGAGAAACTGCTTCACACTCACCAGGATGGCTGTACTCAAATAGACTGACAGTGATGAATTTTCATGAGAGTGTGGAGAAACTGAAATCCTCAAATATTGCTGATTATAAAATGGTGCAGTCACTTCAGAAAACAGTTTGATGGTTCCTCATAAAGGTAAATAGAAAGTTACCATATTTATGTTCTTAGGTATATATCTGAAAGTAAATGAAAACAAAAACTTGTGCACAAATGTTCAGAGCAGCATTATTCATAGTATCCAAACACTGGTAACAGCTCAAATGTCTATCAAGTTACGAATAAACCAAGTGTGGTATATTCATAAATTAAAGGGAATAACATTCTGTTATATATGACCACAGTGACATACCTTGAAAATATTACTTTAAGTGACAAAGCCAGACATGAAAGGCCACATAGAGAAAGTGCCAAAAAAGAAAGGAAAAAAGTGAATTAACTTGGTAACACTCGAGTCACGTTCGACTTCTGCTCAATGTGAGTTGGACTCATCATTCGTTATCAGTATATGTTGAGTACTACAATTTTAATTCATTTTTTCCTTTCTTAAAGTGTGTTTACATTTTTTGGTATCTTCTGTATTTTCTGATTCTATTTACATGAAATTTCCAGAATAGGCAAATCTACAGCATATAGAGACATAAAGTAGATTATTTGTTTCCAGGAACGAGAGAAAAGGTCCATTGGAAGTGACTGTTCATGGGTATGAAGTTTTGGCAGGGATGAAAATGTTCTAGAATTAGATGGTGTTTAAGAATTTTATGAAAGTAGTAAAAATCACCAAATTGAATATTTTTAGATTAGAGTGAATTTTATGATACATTAATTATATCTCAATAAAGCTGTTATAAAGAACTCAGTGAGTAATTCTGCACATCGGCTAGGATGGCTATAACAAAACAGACAGGAGATAACAGCATTGTTGAGAATATGCAGAAATTGGAACCCTCCTATATCACTAGTGCTATTGTAATTTGCTACAACTGTTTTGAAAATTAGCTTGACAGCTCTTCAAACTGCTAAATATAAAGTTATCACATAGTCCATCAGTTCCACTTTCAGGAATGGAATATACCCAAAGGAAATGCAAACATATGTCCTCACAAAAACTTAGACACAAATGTTCATGCAACATTATTCATAACAGCCAAGAAGCAAAAACAGTATAAATATTCATCAACTGATGAATAAAACTAAAATGTGACATATCCCCACAATAACATACATGTGATGCAAGAATTAAACCAAAATCAATAAAAGCATTTGGTGGGAAGTAATTTACTAAATGGAACTTATAACAAAAAATGTTGGGTGTTTTAGTAGTAATAGTGAATCATGTACCATGCCTGCTTTATATCAGTAATAGCTATAACAAACTTAAGTGTATATACATCTGTATGTATAGACAATGTAGTAAGTGATTAGATACACATTTTTAAAATTCTTGTCTTTTTTGTTTCTAACAATATCATTAAAATAACAATATTTTAATTGATAATTGCATTGATAATAATGCGTGACAAAGTACAATCAAAGCTAGACTGTCAAGATGGAAGGAATGTGAGAAGCCAGGATGGGGTGCGGGGGCACAGTCGCTAGTGAAGGCCACAGTTTTAAACAATGGCTTTTATAACCTTGGGATCCTTAGGTTCATAAAAGCTAACAAAGAAGTCTCCAGAGAAAGAAAGATTAATAATCCTAAAATGTTAGGGAGTGAAACAATGATCTGTAGAGTATGTTTTTAAATAAATGTTAGAGCCTTTTAGGCTACAATTCTAAGGAATCTTTAGTACCATAAAATATAAAGACTAATTTCCAACATTCAACTATGGCAAATTGATTAGATTTCAAGAATCAGCCGAAACAAAATTCAGGGGATGGGGAGGTGCCGTTCAAGTAATTGAAACATAAAAGTATAACATGTCAAAATAATACCTGCGGGATCTTTATTTATACTCTTAACCATTTTAACTCCTATTAAACATCTATTCACACAAACATCTATTTCTGCTTAATACTATGACAGTGATCTGTCTAAAATGATACATTAGACATACGCAAAAGATAGTTTTCAGTAGATGATTTTTGCAGTTTTGCTTTTGGGGGGAGATAGAGTCTCACTCTGCCACCTCAGTGAAGTGCTGTGGGGTCTCAGCTGACAGCAATCTCAAACTGCTAGGCTCAAGTGATCCTCTTGCCTCAGCTTCCTGAGTAGCTGGGACTACAGGTGCATACCACACACAACGCCGGCTAGTTTTTCTATTTTCAGTAGAGACCAGGTCTCATTCTCATTCTTGCTCAGACACGTTTCGAACTCCCGAGTCAAGTAATCCACCGTTCCCAGCCTCCCAGAGTGCTGGGATTACAGGTATGAGCCACCATGCCCAGCCAGTTTTACTTCTTAATGTATACAATTATTTTATATTTGGGAGGAAGATAGAGGAAAGAAAGATACCAAAAAAAAAAAAAATTTATATGTCCAGACCATCACATGGCAGAAAGTCAGTAAAAGCAGGAAGCTTACTCCGGGAAATTAAATATATGAGCATGGTCCCAATATTGGTCATGAGAGAAGACACAGGCAATTTCTAAGATTTACATTCCATTTGGCTGTTTACAACCATATATTATAATTCTGTATCTGAAATGTATCAATCAATGCTCATGATGACAATAAAAATCACCATTCTGATGATCTCACGTTTTGCTCTTGTTATTCCAGGCGTCCTTTTCTATTACCATTACTGGAGCAGGAGTATGTGGCAAAAAGAATTTTAAATGCTATTTTAGAAGAACAAGTTTATGTACTGATCCCCAAATTTTTATATTACGCTTTGATCCTTAAACAGTAAGTTAATAATGGCCTTGGTATGATCTTAGTTTTCTGTGAACAAATTGCCCAGTCATTATTTCCTCTTTTGCCTATAAAGGAAGTTCATGGGTTTTTTTTGAATGATGAGAGAAAGAACATCAGTAATACAAGGAAAATTTATCATACTCCTACTAGCTGTGTCTGGGTTCCATCAGACATTGACAAAGTTTAGCAACTATTCGGGCCTTGCAGAGCACGTATCCTTTCAACAGAGAAACAAATAGCACACAAATTGCTTGCAGTCTTTTTTTTGTTTGTTTTTGGTTTTGGTCAACTATGACATTTATTTATTTATTTATTTATTTTTATTGTTGGGGATTCACTGAGGGTACAAAGACCCAGGGTACACTGATTGCATTTGTTAGGTAAAGTCCTTCTTGTAATTGTGTCCCACCCTCAAAAGGTGTGTGACTCACCATGACCTCCTACTCCCCTTCCTCCTTTCCTCTTTCTGGTCTCCCCTTCCCTCACCCCCCACTGTGTACTAGGTCATTAATTGTCCTCATATCAGAATTGAGTACATACGATTCTTGCTTCTCCATTCTTGCAATGCTTTGCTAAGAATAGAGGTGTTCCACCTCCATCCAGGTTAATACAAAAGATGTAAAATCTCCATCTTTTTTAATGGCTGAATAGTATTCCGTGGTATACATATACCACAGCTTGTTAATCCATTCCTGGGTTGGTGGGCATTTAGGCTATTTCCACATTTTGGCTTTCATAAATTGAGCTGATATTTAGTGCAGCTATTTTGAAAATAAGAGACAGAAAACCCAAGTGTGTTGCCAGAAACATATTAAGAGTATTTGGTAAATTCTTCATTTTATTTAGAGAAAGAGCTCCAATAGCTTCATGCAAGGTCTTGCTATGAGCTCCAAGTATTTTTAATTGGATTCTGCCCAGACCCATGTCTAATATGGGGTGCCTATGATGTGCCAGCTACTGTTCTATCAGCTTTATATTAATCTGTATCACATTCAGGGAGTCTAAGGATTAAAGAGAATAAATAATTTGTTCAGGATTCAACAGATAATACTGATAATACTGTGGTCCCTAACCCCCAGGTTGCACTGTTAGGAACCAGGCCACACCACATAAGGTGAGTGGCAGGTGACCCAGTACAGACACAGTAAACGTAATGCACTTAAATCACTCCAAAACTATCACCCCACCCCTCCGCAGAAAAATTGTCTTCCATGAAACTAGTCTTTGGTGCCAAAAAGATCAGGGACCCCTGGGCTAATCCACGCTGAAACAGTGTTTCACACCAAAGTTCCCCTATGATCACTCTTACCATCTTCCTCTGCTGTAAGTACTAGAAGAGCAGAAACCACAAGCAGAGATTCACTATTATAAAATTATGGTTATTGATAAAAAGAATACTTTATTTATATCTACCCAACATATTTTGTATTTATCATGAGCTACCCTGGTTGTTTAGCTAGGTCAAAGTCCCTCCTTGTACCATCTTGGCACACCTGTCCCTACCTTTTGGAGCACTCACCACTCCAGTGGCTGCTGCAAGTTTGCATGTTCCCTAAGGATGGAATACACTGTCCAAATTGTTTCCTGCTCCATGTCCATGGCCTAAGACAGTACCTAACATTTAATAAGATGCAGTAAATATTTGACAAGTTGAGTTGAGAAGAACTGAGCTGATCTAAACAGAATTGAGCTGAAGATACCCTCAAAGAACTGAACCAATGGTTGTTCACCCTGGGTACACATTGGAATCACCTGAAGAACTTTTAAAACAACTGATTCCTTGTCCCTACTTCCATTTTTTAGTCTATTTAGTAAAGATATACATAATATTTCCACAGAACTCAGTGGGTGTGATATACAGATAACTTATGGCCTGGCCATTGGGACTTTTCAGAGCTCCAGGGGTAATTCCAAGGTACAGCCCAGGGTTGAGAGCACTGAAGGTGTTGATGGCACTCAGGTATGACCTGAGTTCAGCCCTCCCATAAAGTTAATGTTTTGAACTTTGTGTAATTTGCACTTAATCTTTGCAAAGTAGTCTCTTACTCCTCTTCAGGATCATAATTTCTTTCTCTGCTTTCCTCTAGAATAATATCTCCAAAAATGTCAATTGCCCTTACTGAGTACCTTGGAGTGGACACTTGCATGGCTTCTTTTGAAGGGAGAAAGAAAGAAAAAGAACTTCAGACTGAAAGAGAAAACACCAATAACTGAAGCCTCAAATGTGGTGATCAAATAAAAGTAGTATAAGGATAAACTATTCAGAATTCTTTCTAATACTTAAAGTATTCTAGTCTACCAAGGATTATTGAACCTTTCAAAAGTATTGACTTTACTCCAAGGACACAGATTATATACCAGTTATTTTTCTAAGTATTTAAATTATTTATCTAGTTTTTTCTATCATTTTTTAGTTTGATAAATAATAATATCGTTTATATTTTAGTAAATAAGCCTATTATATTCAATAGACTCTGAAAAGAATATGTTTCTTCCTCTCTTGTTTATCTTTGCAGTTGGTGGTTTTCTGTAATGATTACATTTTATTCTTTTCTTCTTATTTGTGTATCTGATCTACCAATGACTTTTGTGTTGAGCATATTTTCAGGATAGTAGATATTGCCTTTTGCTTCCAGGATGTAGGACTCCATTAAGTATTTCTTAATGCTTGTCTAGTAGTGATAAATTTTGTCAGGTTTTAATTTCCTGGTAAAGGCTTTATTTCTCCATTTCTGAAGGATAGCTTTACTGGATATAGTATTCTTAGCTAACAGTTAAGAATACTTTCTTTCTTTCAACCCTTTGAATGTATCATCCCATTCTTTCCTGGCCTATAAGGTTTCTGCTGAGAAATCACTATACGGTGATTCCCCTGTATATTACTTGATGCTTTCTTTTCTCTTGCTGTTTTTGGAATCTTGTCTTTGATTTTGACAGTTTGACGATAGTGTGCTTCAGAGAAGATATTTTGGGGTTGATCTTTCAGGTTCCTGTATCTAAATGTCCATATTCCTCCCAAGACTTGGGCCATTTTCAGCTCTTACTTCATTAAATAGGCTTTCTGTACCTTTTTCTATCTCTTCTCCTTCTAGAAATCTTGTAATATGAATATTTGCTCTCTTAATTATATCCCATATGTCCATAGACTTTCTTCATTCCTTTTTTATTTTTTTATTTTTTCTGACTGGGTTATTTCAAAAGACTTGTCTTCAAGTTCAGAATATTTTTCTTCTGCTTAACCTAGTCTATTGTTGAAGCTCTTACTTGCCTTTTTTATTTCACCTATTAAATTCTTCAATTTCAAGATTTGTTTGATTCATTTTTATGATTTCTACCTTGGTTGAATTTTTCATTCAGATCATGAATTGTTTTTATAATTTCCTTGAATTATTCATCTGTGTTCCCTTATGTCTTCTTGAGTTTCTGTAAGATTATTATTTTGAATTCCTTTTCAAGTCTTTCATCAATTTTATTTTATTTTGAGTCTGTTACTGGAGTGTTACTGCAGTGTTATGTTTCCTTGCTTTTTCATATTCCTGTGTCCCTATGGTGATATCTACACAAAGATAGAATAGGACCTTCTTTCAATTTTATGAAGTCACCTTTGTAGAGAAAGCCTTTTTCCTGTGAGATGTATCCCATAGCACCAATTGGGTAAGGTGCTTTAGCTTTTGTTCTAGGTAGATACTATATTATAGTCTCTGTATGATTTATTTGGAACTTTTTGTGAGTACCTCAGTGGCCTAGGTAAGGATGCCTGGCAAGACAATCCTTGGGCTTCAAGGGAATGTGCACATATATGAGGCAGCTCTGCTGTTAGAGGGGGTGAGGTCATTGGCAGTGGCAGCAGTCCCAGGTAGGAATGGTTGTATGTGGGCAAATAATGGTTTCACCACTGGAGAGGACATGGTTGCCAGTGACAGGGTCTGGCTTACTTTTCATTGTCTCGTCTAAGGAGAGTCTTTATTCATTTCCTTATTCATTCATTCAATACATATTTACTGACTACTTACTTACTATTGTACCAGAAATATAGTGCTGAATAAGGCAGTCACTTAATAGAGGATAAAATCTTTCTATTAGCTACACAGAAACTTTGGGGCCAGTTTGATTTTGCCTATTCCCTAGGCAAAGATAATAATATTATTGACAGTCTAACTTCTCATTCATTAGATTATAATACAGTGGGCCCTCCAAGGTTGACGATCTCCCTAAAACTGACCACCTCCTTTAGTTCCAGATACACACCACATGTAACCATCAGTACTGTAGGCCTAGTTCCCTATGTTGATCAGGTTGTTAAAGTTGCTTAGGTGGTGAACTTACCGTGGTTCTACTATATTTAGAAACTACACTGTCTGCTCCTCTGTTACTCCTCATTTGTACTTACATATTGTGGGCAGAAAGTTAACAAAATCTTCTGCCTTTCTGCATGGAATTTTCTTTTAGATTAACTTCCTAGCTCTGTTCTCCTAGTAACCCAATAAGCATTTAATGTCAAATATGTTTCTAAGCAACACTGTTTATGATAAGTAGATATCAAAAGATAACTTACAATCAACTTGGAAGAGTTATAAATGAAGTAGATGAAGTTGATGAAGAGAGACACCGTACTTTGGGCTTCCCTTGACTAGGTATTTTAGTAACTGGAAACTTGGAAGCTGTGCTGATGGAGTTATGGGATATAAAAGCAAATGCACACTTGCCTTCTGTGAGTTTCCCCACAATGAAGCTAGCTAGCATCAGAGGAGAAAACACATGTGGACACACGTATGGACTGCGGCATAAACTGCTGAGGAATTCCCCCATCTCCCACTGACCCGTGTGGCTCTCCTCCCACTCTCTGGCAGGCTCTCACCCAAACTGTTTTCTGAGTCTGAATGTTGAACTGAACTCAAAAAGTCTCCCTGGTAGGCTTTTTCCTCCTATTTTTATATCTTTGAAATTTCAGAGTTTATGGTAGCCGTCCATATAACCTTTCTCTAAATCTTCACATATGTTCATGAAATCTAACAAAAGTAACAACACTGAATTGAGTGGGTCTGTAATTTTGTCACTTACATTATTTCCTTTCAACCAGTTCTCAAAAAGCATGTTGTTAACACTTTGCTTTTGTATTCCCCACCTTACTCGTGTTCTGTACTTAAAACACTTGATAAGCATGTCAGTTTGGGAACTTGAAGATTCATTTTTACATTAGCACAATATTACAATTGGTAGTCACTCGCACCCTACAAAGTCTTCCCAATCCAATGCAATAAAAATGGTTTGAAATATTAAAAATTAAAATATGTGAAGTGCTTAATAATAGATTAGCCACTTTAAAATCAAATGCTTGGAAAAATTTTAAAAGTTAATGAAATAGAAGTTTGCAATGACTCTGAAGGAGACTATTAGAATCTCTCATAGGCTTTGAAAAGTAATGACATCCTCTTTTGCCTAAGTTCGTTTTTTAAAATAAGCTTTTTCTATTCTTTAATACTGGAAAGAAGGCAGATTTTGCCTGAATGTATAAGAAAAAACTTTCTAATAATAACAGCTGCTCAAGATAAAAATGACTGTTTTGAGTATTAATGGAGTTTTTCATTTCTAAAAATCAAAGGAGATAATTGATTAAATTTCCTGAAAATTTCCAAATCTGAAAACCTCCAATAGTAATAGACTGACATAGGCCTTGTTCTCGCAATAAATCTTTATCGAGAAACTAAACATAAAGCATAAATATTTTTTAATTTATTAAACACACTTTTGGCTTACACAACTCAATAAAAGAAAAAGAAAATAAAGAGTCTAAGGGTAACTTTGCAGAATTTAGAAAAAATAAACAATGAAAGGTAAGTGAAGGCGCCAAAAAGAAAATGGAGAACATCTTTTCTTAGAAGAATGGTATCTTAGGATACCATTCCCAACATGCTTTTTCTGGGAGGAATTTTAGAAGCTTCTTGGAGTGAAAAACGCGGCCCCTACAAACCAAGAAGCAGGACTGAAAGATCGGGTAGTCCTTGACTCACCACTGGCCTTGGGTTTACCAGGTCTGAATTGTTCAGGACATTAGAAGGGTTTTGGAGACTCCATTTGTAAAAACACAAAATTGTGATTAGCTGACTAGAGAAAAGAGAAACTTTCAGGGAAAGGGCAAGGCCTAAAATGGGGTTTTATTGTGTTTCTGCTATGTGATAATCCAGTTATGTGATCTGGATTATCTTTCTCATCTGTTCACAAAAAAGCTTCAATTAGCATCCTATGTGGATGTATCTATTTGGGTGTTACTATTTATATAAAGTGCTAAGTATGGTCTTCAAGGATGAAAACAAGGTTGACCCCCAATGCCTGGATCACATGATGACAAAAAAAAAATACTGGAGGCAAATCAAAGAAAATGATAATAGGTGGCACCTGTGGCTCAGAGGAGTAGGGCACTGCCCAGCCCCAGCCAAAAACTGCAAAAAAAAAAAGAAAGAAAGAAAAGAAAAGAAAAGAAAGAAAGAAAAGTAAAGTAAAGCCTGGACTATACATAACTTCCTCTCAAAATGAAGAAAAGATGCCTGCAGCAAACATCACAGAGTTAGGAGGGGGAAATGGGTTTCTAGGGGCCATGACTCCAGGCACTATGAAGAATGAACAGGTGAGGGGGGTGAATGGGGGCAGGGAGGGTGATTGGTGGGGTCACCTCTATGGTTTATCTTACAAGGGTACAAGTGAATCTTTCTAAAAGCAGAGTATGAATGTCTTAACTCAATGCCTGAGAGAATGACATGAAGGTTATGTTAACCAGTCTGATGAGAGTATTTCAAAATGTATATGAAAACAGCACACTGTACCCCATTATTGCATTAATGTACATAGTTATGCTATAAGAAATTAAAAAAAAAAGAGTGAAGAGGGAGAAAGGAGCAGAGAGAACAGCTGCGCAAAGCTGGGGTGGGAAGGGCAGGGCCCGTGCAAAATAAAAACATGGGGCCTCTGTTCAAAATGCAGAAAGACAGTGCCAGATGGCGCACTAAGATATAACGCATATTTCTTTTTTTTTTTTTTTGGATACAAAAGTACATTTATTTTATATTTTAAGAGGAGAGAGAGAGTGAGACAGGAAAGGGGGGAAAGAGAGAGAATAAAGTAAGTAGATGGCGTGGCATCCCAAAGAAAGAAAAGGAAGAATACTCAGTGAAGTATGTTTCTTTTAAAAATTGCATTGCTTATGAAATAGGTTAGTGATAATTCTCATATACAGCTAACAACAAAAACTTATAAATTACAAGTAATTATAAAACTTGGAGGGGTGTCACAAATTTCATATTATACAATAATTTTTTTTTTTTTTTTTTTTTTTGCAGTTTTTGGCCAGGGCTGGCACCCTACTCCTGGCAACACCCTGTTTTTTTTTTTTTTGTTTGTTTGTTTGTTTTTTTTTAAGACAGAGTCTCATTTTATTGCCCTCAGTAGAATGCTGTGGCATCACAGCTCACAGCAACCTCCAGCTCCTGGGCTTAGGTGATTCTCTTACCTCAGCCTCCCAAGTAGCTGGGACTACAGGCACCCACCACAACACCCAGCTATTTTTTTGTTGCAGTTTGGATGGGGTCAGGTTTGAACTCACCACCCTCGTTATATGGGGCCAGCGCCCTACTCACTGAGCCACAGGTGCCACCCACAATAAATAATTTATTAATATGATAATATAATTGCTCATAAGATTTTTCAGACTTGCTTTTTTTGCAAATTCGTTTGTTAGATCATCAAAATCTATACTTCCAGAAACTTCATGTTCAGTCAATATAATACAAAATAATACTGTCAGTGTTGATAAATAAAGGACTGCAGGTAACTTATGATTTTTAATTTTGAAAAACAACTTTGTGCTGGTGCCACTATTAAGAGTATGTTGTAGCCAGAAGCAGGGGCTCACAGTTACAGCACTTTGGGAGGTCGATGCGGGAGGATTGCTTGAGCTTAGGAGTTTGAGACCAGCCTGAGCAACAGTGAGACCCTGTGTCTACTAAAAATACAAAAATATTGTGGTGGGTGACTATAGCCTCAACTACCTGGAAGGCTGAGGCAGGAGGAGTTTGAGCCCAGGAGTTTAAGGTTGCCACGAGTTACGATGTCATGGCACTCTACCCAGGATGATAGAGTGAGGCTCTTGTCTTTAAAAAAAAAAAAAAAAGTATGTTATAGACTCTGGCAACATTAAGATGTGTTTCTGACAAATTATTTCACAACGTAAGTTCTAGTATATCTTGAGCTGATGAATCTCATGGAATAATTTTTCTAAGACTTATTCGTGCACATCAGTTACATGGAAATCTAATTTTAAATGTTAATTTATACAATGTCATTTAATGTTTCCTCTGACTTTTCCTGTAACTTGTAAATGTGCTACAACAAGAAGCCACAAGTGGTTTCGTGATTTGTACATAATTCAAAATGCCTGCTTCTGCATTGTCGCTGTATCTTCAATTACAAGGGCAAAACTAATTTCAAAATTGTCTTCCTCACTGAAAATCCATTCATGGAAGCTTCAAATGAAAATAGTGTTTTTGTCCATCCAGTGTGATGACACTTAAACTTTAATCTCTAGTTATAAGTCTGTGAATGTTTGCTTTGTAATGGAGTAGAAGCTGTGAAAACTAGAAATTCCAAATCTTTGAAGAACTCTAAAAACTCTGAAATGCTTTATTGCAATGTCCATGAGCACAGTTTTACCTTGTATTGGCTTACCCACAAAACTGCGTGAGCACTGACAGCTCCTGTTGTGGTGCTCGGGTGGGAAAGTCAGTACGTGTGCATAGATAGGCCTGGGATTATAGAGACAGCAGGCAAGCCAGCCTGCCAGCCTTCTAGCCCTGGTCTCACTGCCTTCGTGTTCTGCCACTGCCTGTGCAGATTCTGCTCCTGCTGACACCACACCGCCCCCCGCCCCACCCCCGCTCCCCTTCCATCCGAGCCCAGGCCCAGGCTCAGCCACCTCCGTGGGGTGCAGCTCTGCAGAGTCCGGGAGGGCGCTCCTCGCCTCCGTGTGCAGAGCCAGCTGCGGCTTGTGCACCCCACTGGGCGCTCTGCGGTTGTCTGACCGTCTCAGGGGAGCTGCTCCTGGCCACAGCCCCCTGTGCACACCATCTCATGTGTGTGCGTGCTCCACAGTCCCATCGAGCTTCACCTACAAAACACAAATGCAAAGATAAACTATGAAAACGCTTATGCCGGTAAAGGCAAAGGATTAAGCTGAGCAGAGGGCCGCTCTGAGCCTGACCCTGCACAGCCTCAGGAGTCCCTGAAGGCCGCTCTGCCACAGGGAGTCGCGCCTTGCGCAGGGTGTTCTGATGAAGGCCACGCATTGAGTCAAACTCAGACTCCTAACTGAACAACTAGAGTTATGAAGCCCCAGTTAGTTTTCTTCTCTGTAAAATGGAAATAATAATGAGCCACAAGTCGATTACTATAGGAATTGCTTGACCACACTCCATGTAAAGCTCCTAGGGCGGTGTCCAGCCGCTGGTAAATGCTCCATAAATCATAGTTCTCAAGATTTTACTACCTGTGACTAGAGCCTCATGCCCTGTTTGGAATGCAATTCTGGTGCCACTAACTACTAACTGTAAGTCTAAGCGGGTTCATCTCTGTGCTTCAGCTTCCTTATCTGTAATAAAACTCATCCATCAGAACGTGTAAAGAACTTGGAAAGTGTCTGGCATGTCACAAGTACTCAGTTACGTGCCAGCTATGAATACTTTTCCTTATCATAACTTACTCCTTACAATGACCAGAATAGGCACGTGTGGTTATGCCCACTCTATAGATGAGAAGACTGAAGTTCAAAGAGGTCGAATAGCAGTTTACTCAAGGTCACTCTGCCAGTGAGGAGAGAACTGGATCTCAGCACAAGGCTAAACCATCTCTATCCACCTCAGGCTGACTCCCAAGGCAAAGCTCATTACCTTTGCTATTTCCAGCTAGGAAGAGCATTCTAGGCAGAAATAATCTAGTTAACTTGGTGCTGAGGGTCCATCTCCCACTTGCAAATCCACAGTCAGAAACTTCTGAATTTAGCTGATTTCCAAAACCTTTTCCAGCTCTAACATCCTATGAAAGTCAAAATGGTATTACATCAATTCCTTGCCTTTTCTTTCTTTCTGGTACACATTTGTTAACTTTCTTTTATTTACAAAATAGGTGCATAAGGGGGTATAAATACTTTGTTACACAAATACTTTGTACAATGCTAAGTCAGGGGTGTTAGTGTGTCTGTCACCGAAATAGTGTTCAAGGTAAGTTTTTATCCCTCCTTTCCTACCCTCCCCCATCTCGGATTTCAATGTTCTTTATATCTTTTTGTGCCTGTGTGTGCCCATCACTGAACTCCCACTTGCTAGCAGGAACATCCAGTATTTGGTTTTTCCCCTTCTGAGATATTTAGGATAATGGTCTCCAGAACATGTAGAGAACTTGGAAAAAGTTCTAGTTGTTGCAAACAGTTTTACAGGTTTTTTACCTGTGAATTTCACTCACCTGCTCTTCCCCAGTGTACACTGACGTATCTGAACCACCCTTGAGGGGTCAAATATATCCACAAATGATGACAGCATGCAGTTACATGACGATGTTGCCCATCGGCCTCTGACCACAAGCCCGAACGGAGTTCAGCTTCCTCCTCAGCTTCAGCTGAGCCCGAGTGTGATTGTTACCTTAGGGCTCTCTCCCCCTCTTCTTCTCCACTCACCCTGGTACCCTGTACCTCAGGAACGTGCATGTTTGGGGAAGGGCCAGGCTGGAATCCAGAGGAGTGTGTGGTGGCAGCAGAGAAAGGGGGAAGGAAGCCCCCAGTCCGCCCCAATAGCGGGAGAGAAATGGGGACACGGGCTCGCCAGTCCTGGCAGGAGACAGGGGTTGTTGGCCCCAATCTAGGGATGACAGCTCCTTCCAGTAGCAAATCTAAAGACTCTCCATAAGCTCTTACTGTCATTTTTCAAATTGCAAAAGTAAGATTGTGGCAGATATGTGGGAAAACCACAATTATACGTTTGATCACATAGAGGTATCTTAGGTGATATTTATCTATACTGCTATATGAGTACCGCTAAACTCATCTGAGGAAGCAAGTAAGTCTGAAAGCTAGAGGTTGCCTGTCCTGGAACTGGAGGCTCCCATTGAAAGTGGGGTCCTCCCCTGGAGCACTGCAGGAGACAAAGTAGCAAAGGCCTACCTGGGGCCGGCCACACAGCCCTTGCTGGGAAGAGGCTGGCCCACTGGCTGGTCAGCCTGTACCGCTGACTCAGCACAGGGCAGCCAGGAAGAGCACCCTGAAGCCGACAAGCAGGAGAGCACAGGCCCCCAGGTCTATTGCCTGAATTGCTGCATTTTGTAAAGAAAAGATCATTCCAATGATCCCAGCTCTTTCCTTTTCCTGTACGTAACACAACCTTTGACAGGATCAATGACCGTGCTCTGTCATCTGTAACTCTCACACCCAAACTTTGATGAGCGTCTGCTCTAATCCTGAGCGCACACAGAAACTGCACCAGCTATGAGCTGAGACTGCTTTGGAGTGGTCTAACGGGCACTCTGAAAGACTCCCTCAGGTTGCAATCCTCAGTAACACTGAATAAAACTAACTTCAACTTTGTTCTACTATCAAATATTGCTCATTTTCTCTAACTCTCTAACTATATTTTTGTACTCATTAACCATCCCCACTTCCTGCTACCCTTCCCAGCCTTGAGTAACCATTATTCTGCTCTGTTTCCATGAGAGCAGTTGTTTTAATGTTTAGTTGTCATAGATGGGTGAGAACACAATGCATGAATGCTTAAAGGTGTTTTACCTTAGGTGTGCACTTGTGCTAGCGACTTCACTGTCTTTAATATTTTAACACCTTTACTAAACATAGGTGAAGTTAATGGTAGGTATTCTAAATTGCCCATGACTCTCCAGGAGGTGTACCACTGTGGATATGTGCCATTGTACATTTGGGTATAATGTATCGAGGGTTCAACACCAAGAGCAAAGCCTGATGCAAACTATGGAGCTAGGGGACAATGATGTCTCAGTACAGTCCAGTGACTATAACAGAAGTACCTGTCTGGTGCAGGATGCTGGTCACGGGAGGCTGTGTCTGTGGGGATAGGGTGTACGTGGGAAGGACTCATCTTCCGCTCAATATTGCTGTGAACCTAAAAATGCTGGGAAAATAATGTCTATTAAATTGTTTAAAAATTTTAATTCTTTAAAAGCCTGGGCTTTTGTCTTTAGTTGACAGTGGGAGGGTAGAAGGACATGGGGTGGGGGGGAGTAGAAGAGAGGGTGGGGGACCATGCCCCTGATATGGGAAAGGGGTGCCATGCGCTTTCCCTGGGGGGTGTGGTCCACCATGCTCAGGGGTGTCTCCGGAAGCCAGCAACTGGCCTCCAGGGGTGTACGCCCCAACGGTCCAACAGGGAAGGCTCACAGGTCTGTGCCAAGAAAATGCCTTTGGAATCAGACAAGAAAATTCATCCTTGAAACTAGTAGTTCAAATACAGCCTCCTTCCTGCCAGAAATGAAACAGGGCTCAGGTGAAAGCCTGTTACAGCGTGATCCCTGCACAAGCTCACTTGCCTCCATGGTGTGCCAAGCAGCAGGCTGCAGAGGGACAGGAAGGAACATGGCCGAACTTGGCAGAGAAAGCTCTGTGCCCTGAAGAAGCTGCATTGTCTGCACAGGCTAAAGCGAAATGGTATTCTAGTGACAGAGTGGTCCCCTGCCTGTCATCGACTTTATCACTAACAACAAGAGATATATAAAACAGAGAATATTTACCATCAAATAGTTGCCACAGTTTTCTCTTGGTGATAGGAACCACAGTTTTTCTATCACAGCAGTTGTAAGCTCCCCTCCCCCAGCAGCAGAATCCAATTCCGATTCTCCAGCCGACACCCCTCCTGTCCAGCACCGCCTCCTTCATCATCTCTGATTAATGTCAGCCTCCTTGTCTCAAAAATACCCTTCCAGCAAGCAAGACATCAATGCAATATTACCCTTAATATTCTGTTTTAAAACATCTCCCATCTCCTATTTAAACTTTTTGTACGGAGTTGTTTTTATGTTCTCTTTGTTTGAATTAAAGAAAAGAGCACATTAGTTTCTGTAACTTATATTACACTACAAGGTTATTATTATTATTGTTGCTATGATAGTATCACACTGTATTATTATTACCACCCATGAGCCATTATACGATTGTTGTTGTTATTATTGCCATATATGTACTGTTCATCAGTGATCTGAGTTACATACAAATCCAACCTAAAGATGTTCTCAAAAACATACCTTGGGCAGCACCTGTGGCTCAAAGGAGTAGGGCGCCAGCCCCACATGCTGGAGGTGGCAGGTTCAAATCCAGCCCCAGTCAAAAAAAAAAAAAAAACATATCTTGTCCAAATGTCCAAAACCCAGGGACCCCTTTTACTGCTGTTTTTGCACTTTATATCAGTGTGATCACATAGTATGTACTTTGCATCATTCTTCTGGGTTTTTTTTTTTTTTGAAACTGAGTCTCACTGTGTCACTCTCAGTAGAGTGCCATGGTGTCACAGCTCACAGCAACCTCAAACTCTTGGGCTCAAGTGATTCTGTTGCCTCAGCCTCCCAAGTAGCTGGGAGCACAGGCACCCACCACAATGCCAGCTATTTTTTTGTTATAGTTGTTATTGTTGTTTAGCTGGCCTAGACTGGGTTCGAACCCACCAGCCCCAGTGTATGTGGCTGGCACCCTAACCACTGAGCACAGACGCCAAGCCCATTCTTTTGCTTAACATCATGTTTGTGAAAGTCATCTACAAATTGGATGTACCAGTCATTCATTCCTTTCCACTGTTCTATAATATTCCATTGTAGAAATACAGCACAAATTAGCTGGATATGTGGTCTAGTTTGGGGCCATTACAAATAATACCAAAATGAGCACTTTGTACATGCCATTTAAGTGAGGTTTCCCCAAATTACTGAGAGATTTTTCAAATCCAAACTAATTTCCAACTATAGCTCTACTAGATTTGACAACCAGACAAGTCCCTCTGTTTACATGTGTCATGGTCTCCAGACAGATGAAACAGACTTTAAATGTCTTACAAAGTTAGAACTAGAAATTCTAAGTCTATTATTAAAGTTACCCAAAAGATGAAATACCAAAATAGTAATTGTAAAAGCAATGAAAAAGACAATGCAAAAAACAAAAGAAAGGGAAAAAATGGTATCGCATATGTTAATTGTCTTCAAACTTGTTTGAAAAATGCCTAAAACAACTGTAATAATGAAATTATGTATCTTCTCACATGTTTTTAATCTGGACCCTGTAAATCTTTAAATCATAAACGTGAACAATTTTAAAGATGCAATTTCCAGTGCACTGTGTATCGCATATGCTTTTAATTATATTTGTATCATTCTCATTCATCTAAATCACTGTCTCCCGTGTGAAGGGAGACCAATGAGCCAAAACAAATTTACACTTATTGCTAGGAAAAGTCTGACTTTGACCTGAAAATAAAAGTGTTATTATAATACGCATTCCTGTGACAATCGTCTCACTTCTAAATTCTAGGCCTAAGAGGGGCAGAGAAGACCATCGCTGACTCTGCTTAGTCGCCCACCTGGGTGAAAAGGTGCTGCCCTCTTCAGCACTTTGCACTGTGGCTAGTTTTGCTTTTATCCTCGTGGAGCTCATCCTCAACAGCCATCTATTGTTTAATTAGCCAACTGTTGCCCAGAAAATTTTTGCAGCCAGAGCAAAAGCAGAGTAAGATTCAGAGAGGGTGAAGAACTCTTGTCCTGGTTGCTGTACAACAGGACAACGTTGGTCACCGGGACAGGTGAAAAAGCAGGAGAACCAGCAGATCACAGGCTGCTCTCGGGCAGATCAGTTTTAGGAAAGAGTACACGGAAGTGTGAAGACCTGGAAATCCAGCCCCCCCACATTTCCCCAGTCTGCATACCTCCTATAAAGCTTCATGTACGCCTGGCTTGGAGGATCCTGGAATATTCTAAATATTACTTTAAAACTCCAAAAAAAAATGTTTACAAGGATGAATATGATGACTTCCATTTCTAGCTGGAAATGGATAGCTAGATGCTCAAAAAAAGTCTTCCAGTATGGATCTAAAAATAATGCATAATTTTTTAACTCTTAAAATAATCCTAGAAAATAAGAAAGTAAAAATGCTGAGAGCTGAGCCTGTCTCCCACTGGCGTTTGTCAGGTGGTGCTGACGATGTGAATTGGCTACCCTAGGTCTTCTCTGATGGGGAGAACTGACGCAAACATGAAACTTCTAAAAACTGAGTGGATGAACTGAAAAATGTCCACATGAATCCAGAAACCCAGACAGGTTGCACCATTAGAGAGAGGACTTGGGACACGATAGGGATGGGGGCAGGAGGCAAGTCCTGAGACAGCGGAGAAACTTATTCACCATCTATCGGCATAACTGAAAAATAAAAAGGCAGCAGGAGGGGGAATCCTTGGAGAATCCCTAACCGGAAACGTGCTATCCCATGTGTTTGGGTCAGAATATATAGCACCTGTGTTAACTCTACTGCTCCAATAAACCTAAGTCAAAGATTTGGTTTAAAATGCTCCCAACAGAACTCAGTGGTGTGATAGAGATGTTCTGAGGCTGGAAGTAATTCACAACTGTGTGAATTACTGCAACCCAGACCACACATTTAAAACGGGTGAATTTTATTTTATTTTTATTTTTTATTTTTAGAGTCCCCGAGTAGGCTCAAAAAATGGGCGAATTTTATAGCATGCAAATTATACATCAATAAAACAGAGAGAAAGAAGAGAGAGGAAGTCTGTCTTGCTCCTCACCCTCACCACATATCTGCCAGCAGGTTTTTCTACAGCTAATGTAGGCAGTGAATGCCCTTCAAGAGTAGTATTTCCAGTGATCAAGGACAGAATCAAAAACAAAAAGAAATCCCAGAAGTAAAAGGCAAAATGAAAAGAAGAAAAAACTTATCTCAGCCCATGAGATCCTGGCTGCATTTAAATAGTCTTCCAACAAAATTTAAGCATTTTTGGCACAACAATCTAGGTGAAATCTACATGAATTCATTACCGTGCCACTTCACATGATGATTATTCAGAAAAAAAAAAAAGTTTGTTAGAGGTGAGAATGATTTAGAGATAAGCAGAAGAGCAAGAACAAACATATAACAAGACATCCTTTTGTCTTTTGTGTGAGAAGTGGAATCAGGAGTGCTGGGCTTGGTGCCCGAGGTCTGGAGAAATGGGGCACTGGGGGCATTCCAACCCGTGCCCAGCCCTGTCACCGCCGACTCCCATCTTAGCTTTCTGGTTACTTTCCCCAACCAAGTGACAGGAAACTTGTACCCTGCCTTCTTCACTTCTTGGATTAATTACTCATATGTGTTATCTGTCCTGTTCTTTCAAGCATTTGTTTCCTATTTCTCATTCTGCTAACACCACCTTCCTACTGTCGTGGAGGGAACAAATCTATCTTTACATCAATCACATCCCTCTCTGAGGAGTTCATGATTTCCTTTTGCCAAAATAATACGTTTTGGTATATTTAATATATTTTGTATGTATCATCTGGTAACTGGACTTATTCCATTATTTCACAAAGTAATCCACAAAGAGAGTTTTTTTTTTTTTTTTCAGAGACAGAGTCTTACTCTGTTGCCCAAGCAAGCGTGCTGTGGCATCATAGCTCATGATAACTCAAACTCCTGGGCTCAAGTGATCCTCCTGCCTCAGCCTCCTGAGTAGCTGGGACTCTATGTGCCTGCCACAATGTCCAACTAATTTTTCTATTTTTAATAGAGATGGGGTCTTGCTCTGGGTCAGGCTAGTCTCAAACTCCTGAGATCAAGCAATCCTCCCAACTCAGCCCCGCAGAGTGCTAGGATTATAGGCTTGAGCCACCACATCCAGCTAAGACAGTAAGTTCTTAAAATGAATCTTTTTAAGATAGAAAGTAGGTAATACTAATCCTTTCGTTTGTTTGTTTTTAACATCAAAAAAGAAGGCAGGTCATGTGTAAAGGTCAAACAATACACAACACACATCAGGAGAATTTCCCCTCACTCAGTTCTGTTCCTTCCAGAGGTAACCGCTGTGAGTGTTTGGCTCACATCCTTCCAGATCTCCTGTGCATTTCCACTGTGTCACACATTCACACTATGTACAGTAATTACAAATTTAACATCAATAGGATGATGATAATATACTTTTTTTCCTAATTTACCATACCCTGGAGATTTCTCCCTGACAGTAAGTACTTCTCTAACTTCATTCCTTTTTTCAGCATCACAGAATTCTAATATAAGAATATACATCATGATACTTGGAATAGAATGTGCATTGAAGCAGATTCTAATTGTTTATTATTCTAAGCAAGTCAATGAAAATTCTTTCTGTGCAGGTGTCAATATTCCTACATGATGGATTCCTAGGCCTGAAATGACAGTCAAAAGGCAAGACAGCTGCTGCCATCCAGCTTTGTACCATATCCCTTCAACGTGTGAGAATGGCTTGACCTCCCCCCTCACAAGTCCAAGGTTCTTATCTAACTTTTTAAACATGTGTATATCAATAGATGAGAAAAAGGATATTCCTTTTCAATTTGCTTTTCCCTGAATGCCAGAAAATTTTAGCATCTTTTCATGTTTTCAGTTATTTGTACTGATTTGTCTGAATTGCTGGTGCATTTCTTACCCATTTGTCCCACAGTCTTATTCACATTGTCTATAGAAATTCTGCACATTGAGGCTAATTACCACTGGTTGCTTCTTTATGCTAAGGTATCTTCTCCTAGCCCGCTGCTCATCATTTTACTTTGCTTATATTTTCTTAAAATATTTTATTATAAAACAAAAATATGCACATAATGGAAAATTTGAAAGATATAAAACAAGCACAAAGGAAAAAATTAAAATCAACCAAAATTCCACTACCACTACATGATAATAAAAAACCTTAAGATGCTGATGAATTCACTTGCAGTGTCTTTGTATTTTTTATGCTGTCAAATCAATAATTTATGTCTTTCGGGTTTTTTTTTTCCTCTTGCCCAGACTTAAATTACAAAAAACATTTCTGACACATGAATAGCTTTATTTTTTGTAATAACACTCTTATTCCATCTGGGTATCCCATGACCCAGTTCTACTCTTTGTATTTCTTTACTGAATTGGAGCTGGGCCGGGTTTCTGGCGGGAAGAGTGACTCATTCCTGTAACACCTGCCCCAGGTGGGTTTTAGCTTAAGGTTTCTGGAAACAAGACCCATCTGCTTACTGACCTCGAGTCAGCTCTCACTGGTAGCCCCCATCTTTTTTTCTAGCACAACTAGGCTTTTATTTGCATTTTTCTATCTTCTATTTCATTTTAATAAAATTTTGGAAGAAAATAGGCTCAGATAGCTATCTGGAATGGAAGCATCTGTGTCTGCTTGCCTTCAGAAATACTTTATCATAAAATAAAATATGCAGATAATGGAAAATTTGGAAGATAGAAAACAGGCACAAAGAAAAAAATTAAAATCAACCAAAATTTGACTACCACTACATGGTAATTTAAAAAATGTTAAGATGCTGGTAAATTCACTTGCAGTGTTTTTAATGCATGTAAATAAAATTTTCATAGAAAATCAGGATCACAAAAAAATAAAAAGAAAAGAAAATCAGGATCACAGCATATGTTCAGTCTCATAGTATATTTTCAAAACTCACATTATATCAAAAGCATTTTCCATATCCCTGAAAAACATGATTTTATAAAAATGGCCATAGAGCAGTCCATCTGCACATACTGCTTAGAAATTAATGATGCTTTTTTTTTTTATTAATGTACTTGTTTCCCAAAAAGGTAACATTTACCTGATTCAGTGGAGTGAAAAGTCTCCTTCCCACCCCGATTCCCAGTGACCCAGTTTCTCTCCTGAAGGCCACAGACAGTACCTGCTTATTTGGTAAAGATAAAGTTGGAATTGGGTCAGAGGATATATACTTTGTAGCTCCTCATACTACCCCCAAATGAAGATATGCTCCTTTTTAAAGAAATGTGTTAATTTGCCAGAAAAATTTTAATATGCATCTTTTTGTCCTGAAGGTCAAAGAAATCAAGAATGAAGTTCGAGAACTTTTCCACATCTTTATCAGCCCACTGCACATCTTCTGTCGGAGATTATCCACTCTTTGCCAAAAGGGAGCCTTTAGAAATTCTCTCTTAGCGATCAGAAGTGTGTCCAATCCTCCTGAGTTCCCTCCCATCCACTGAGTCAGGGTCTCTGCCTCCTTCCAATGCATTCTCAGATCAGCCTCCAAGATGCACTCCGACGTTTTGTTATTGATGAGATTTCTTTCTTCAGAGCCATTCAGGACATCAGACCAGAAAGAAGCCTGACAGCTCAGCATTCCACTTGGAGAAGCCATGAAAACCATCCAAGGCTGGTGTTTTGCATTACCCACCCACCTAAACTCCTGCAGGCAGCTGTCTGACCTGAGGCCCATCTCCCAACCCCTCTCTCCACTCTCACTTCCCACCTGAACTCCTGCAGGCAGCTG
>NW_003852466.1:3679993-3716045 GCF_000181295.1 Otolemur garnettii
CCCATCTCCCAACCCCTCTCTCCACTCTCACTTCCCACCTGAACTCCTGCAGGCAGCTGCCTGACCTGAGGCCCATCTCCCAACCCCTCTCTCCATTCTCACCTCCAGGGGCTGCTCACCTCCACATCCAGCCGAGGTATCTCTCCTTCTGCAGACTCGTTGGGTGCCCCACTTCTTACCAGGGAAGCACCTGGGTTCATGTCTACCATGGCCATGGTGCTCTTCCCAGATATCTCTGCCTTCCCCTCAGAAGCTGGGCAGCTCCTCAGAGCTGGACACAGAAGGGCCCTGGGGATCTGGCTGACCTGCAACCAGTGCGTGTCTGCCCCACCCACATGCCTGCAGCATCCCACCGCTCTCTGCACAGCCCTCAAGACACAGGAAACCTTGGTAGCACTGAAAAGATAGGGCTCTCTTCTGTGCCGCTTTTCCAGACCCATGGGACCTGCCTATTTCTTCTCTAAATAAAGAGCAAATGTGCCACTTCCTGCACCCTCACGCCCGTCCCAGATGTGCCCTGGCTATCACTGTTCTGCCGCCTTCACCACTAGTTCTATCCTACCCAGCTCCGGGATAACTTCCAGTCCCATCGTGTCCTGAGTCTCTGTTTTTCTTTCAACATCTCACAATCTAGAGTCATTTCAGCTCCTCATTCTACCCATGAAACTCCGCCCCACCCGCCCATACAAGCATTCAGTACGCACGCGCTTACATTAGATCTGTTGCTCGTTTTATTAATGAATGTTTATATATACATATTTTCTTCACAGACATAGCATTGCTGTATCTTCTGGATCTTTGTACACAGAGATAATGTTCAACAAATACCGGTTGGTTGGGTGAAAACGCCCTGCTGACTTTTACTCTATTTCTCAACTTCACCTTCCCAGAATTTCTCTCCCTCGCCCTGTTCCCCTGGGCTGCCCGCCAGCGCCGCTCCCAGCCCAGGCCCACACTCCTTACCTTCCCTTCCCGGGCGCAGAAGCTGTTGATTTGGGACCCCGAGTAGAGGACGGCGAGGCTGCTGCAGGCAGCGCTGCTCACACGCGCCCTGCGGGCTCCAGAGACCTGTCTGCGCCCTTCCTCCCGGCGCCCCGCGCCTGCAGCTCCAGCTCTCAGACACTGTGGAGCCCAACCTCCCGGCTCTGCTTTGCGAACACCTGGGGAACTTCTCTCAAGCTGATGCCGGGCCCCTCCCAACCCAGACATTCGGATTTAATAGTCCAGGGTGCAGCCTGAGCATTGGAAATTTTAACCCTATGAGAAATCCCCGCGCACGCGTCCAGTCGCCACGATCGAATCCCCAGCTCCTTAAATCCACCTGCCAGGGAGAGAAGGCCAGAGCGCCCGCCCACGTGGAGCCGGGGAGCGGCGGCCCCACCTCAGACTCCTGGAGCTGGTGGCCATCCCGCCCTTGACTTGGGCTCCCGCCTGGGACCGTAATAAACACCCGAACCTCGCCGAGCTGCGAGCCAGGGACGTGGGTGCCTGAGGCAGACAAGGTCAGCTTCTCCGCCGACAGCCAGGGCAGCCTTTCTGGGTGAGTTGCGGAGGTCTATGGCCCCAGGGGCTGGCTCCGGGAGGAGGTCGTGCCCCCCGGCTCCGCGCCCGGGACCGGGTCAGGCGAGGCTGCCCCCGGGCGGGTTTAACGCGAGGACGCGCTCTAAGGGCGCGGGCCAGCGAACCCTGGGCTGACCTGGGACCAGCCCCAGAGCACCGCGCTTCCCAGGAGCGCACGGCTGCCATGTACCCAAGGCTCAGGCTCCCATGGGGACAGCAAACCCCAAGTCTCGGAGGGGTGAGCTGCCAGACTTTCTCCCCACCTGCGGCGGAGGACGGGATGCCTCTGGGAGCCCTGTTCAGTCCATTCTGCCCAGGCTCCCTCCTCTCTGCGACTCAGTCTACCCACCTTCCCCACCTTACTACCCCCAATTCACCCCTTGCCAATTGTGACAGTCAATCTGCCCAGCCATCCCTCTCTACACACTCTGACCGGAGCCGGAACCTGGGTATATTTGCTGTGGCACCTGTTCACCTCCCTGAGAGAAAGCTCACCTATTTGGACTGGGTAGGCGGTGGCATGGAGACTCCAAAGAAGCCTCTGGCCGCATGCAATTTAACACACTCTGCAATTTTCTGGGGAGAGTCTTTAAGTAATAGGGAACCAGACATTCACTTTTGTTTGTAAAAGTTCTTTCTATAATCATATTTCATCGGAATAGCCCGAGATCATTAATTCTTGTGCTATCAGCAACCCCTTCAGTCACAGGACAGGGTGATAAGTGACCAGGAGTGGAGAGGTCCCACCGGCAAGGTTAGAATATCTGATTACCCTCAATGAATCCCCAACAATTAAAAAAAAGAATATCTCATTACTTCAAATACTTTAGACAGATAAGATTTTAAGGCAAAATTAAAGAAAATGGTACAAATGAGAAAGCCTAAACCTAAAAAGAGAATGTACCAGAGGTGGATCAGTCAGATGGTAAAGGTGATAGGGTCAAGACTGGAGGTGGACTCGGCCAACAGTGTAGAAAGACTGTGAGGAAATCGTGAGCTTATCTTTGGGGTTGAATTTGGGTGAGGTGGTTACAGTTTCTGATGAATAAACATTTCTGGTGTGTACAGCACACCCCAGGCATGCAGGTATGCACTCGGCTTGGCGCCAGGTAAGAAAGTTGGGCAAAGATACAGTCCCCTGTCTGAGTTCAGAGCCTGCTAGCAGGAGAGAAGTTTAAATCACTGTCTCACTGTGATTTCATAGTTGCTGTCACTGTTCAGAATGGAAGAGCTCCGGGGACTAAGAAAACTCAGAGGAAACAGACTACTCTATCTTTATATCAGTCTGTCTTTCTGTATAGGTGTCAGCCAGGACATGTCTTCCACGCGACAGTCAGCAAAGAAATTCCTCATTTTCGTAGGAAAATTGCTGTTTACTTTGGTGGAGGCAATGATTTTTGGCTTACTCCCAAAGCCACGGAAGAACGTTGCTGGTGAAATAGTCCTGATCACAGGGGCCGGGAGTGGCCTGGGAAGGCTCTTAGCCCTGCAGTTTGCCCGCCTGGGGTCTGTGCTTGTTCTCTGGGATATCAATAAGGAGGGGAATGAGGAGACCAGCAGGATGGTTCAGGAAGCCGGAGCCCCGCAAGTGCACGCCTACACTTGTGACTGCAGTCGGAGAGAAGACGTGTACAGGGTGGCCGATCAGGTAAGTTGGATGCTTACTTTTGTACCCCGACATAAGTCAGTTTCTTTGTACATTTGCCTTTCTCAGAGCCTATTAGCCTATCTCCAATGTCTCTTTAATTTAAAAAATATTGCAGTAGAGTGGAAATTAAGATGCGTGTGTTCTTACAATATGCAAGACAATGTTGAGTATCCTGTACATATTAAACCCTACAAAGTAAAACCCATTATTGGTACTATTTTATAAAAAGGAAACTGAGGCTTAGAAACACAGCCCACACAAGAGCGTGTTGACACCTGAGTACCTTCTCTGCTACACTCCCTGAACTGACCCCTCTTACAGGGTAGAGGGAGGCAGCCTTCTTTCAGGGTAAAGAAACTGAGCTATAGAGAGATTTAATGACCCAAGCAGCGTCACAGCCAGGATTTGAACCCATATTTAGGCTGATTTTAAATCTAGGCTATGTCCACAACCCCTTACATTACATTTGAATGTGTATTTCTCACAAGTGGCCAGAAGAAAATCAGAATCTGTCACTGATCCTACAGACTCTTAGCCTCCTTTGCTTCTTTGCCGATTGTGCAGACACAGGTATTAAGAAAGCTTTCGGGAAACTAAAGCTCCAGTGTGCCAACTGTGAGGATTTGCTTGGTTCACAGAGGCACATACCTGTCCCCATAAGTATTTCTGTGCCTCCACGTGGGCCTGCGTACTTCACACATCACTCTCCTGACCACTTTGTCTGTGGTTCCCACAGTTGCCCCATTTAGTGAGAAGGGTGGAGTCAGCCACATCTGCCATAAGCAGCTCAACTAGACTGTAAAGTTTTTACATAGTTTCTAGGCTCAACCAGGATCCCTTGCTAAGGTTGTAGATCACTGCTGGTGAGTGTTTTACTTTCACAGATAGACTGCTCAGTACAGTCTGGAGATCCGAAGCTGACAAGATCACCCAGCCTTACACTGGAGCAGCTTTCCAAACCCGGGCCTGCTGACGCGTAGTCTTCACTGCAGCAGACCTCACAAATTCAGCTGTGTATACATTAAGCACCAATCACGAGCATGGTGACTTACACTGCGCACAACTTCTTTAGCCAGTTTAAGCAATAACTGATTCATATTTAAACACTGAAGATCATCAGCTATGGAGCAAATTTATAGGAAGCATTGTAAATAATTACTTCCCTTCTCCCTGAATCTGAGATTTAGTTCTGACCCAGGTACTTGGCTTCAGAAATGGTCAAATGTCATATTGCTAGCACATTTTTGAGCTTCTGACTCTTTGGGGTCTTTGAGGGAATTAGATATGTGCTCTTCTAAATTCACGGGAAGCAAATAACTCCCCACCCTTATAAACCAACCATTTCCACTTTTTATTTTAGAAGGAAAGTAGCAGATAATTTTTAATAAGTATCCCTTAGACAAGTAAAGGAAAAAGCTTTTAGTGTGGTATGGTAGCATTTTATGTCTACTGAGTCCTCATAACTTTGAAAGCTTTTGTCCCTAGATCATAGCTAAACTCCAAGTTCAGAAAATATATCTTTAGAAAGAAAAAAAAACAGACGGTTAATGAAAACAAGACAGGCAGGTTCCAATCAGCATTGTGTGTTTAAAATACATACAGTCATGTACCACGTAATGACATTTTCCATTCAACAACAGATTATAGGTATATGACAGTGGTCCCATAAGATTATTATATTACACTGTCTTTACCGTACTTTTTCTATGTTTAGACACGTTTAGATTCACAAATACTCACCACTGTGTTACAGTTGCCTACAACATTTAGTAGAGTAACATGCGGTACAGGTTTGTACAGGCTACACCTTGTAGCCTGAGTGCGTAGTAGGCTGTGCCATCTTGGTTTCTGTAGCCTGAGTGCGTAGTAGGCTGTGCCATCTTGGTTTCTGTAGCCTGAGTGCGTAGTAGGCTGTGCCATCTTGGTTTTTGTAAGTGCACTCTGATGTTCACATGATGGTGAGATCATCTAAAGACATATTGCTTAAAATGTTTCCCCTTCATTAAGCAATGTGTGACTGTATTTCTTCTTCTGTTTGTTCCCAACTCCACCATCATCTCCACATCTGCTGAGTCTAGATCTATATAACATTTGGCTGTAATAGAACTATTGTTATGTCCCATTTCATTAATTAAAACTGTATGCCAGTTGTACAGAGCACAAAACAAAGTCACTAATCATTGAATGTAGGAACATCTCTAACAATAGAAGGAAAGTAACCTTTCAACATTAGAACCATCTTAACCAGAGAGGAAGAAAGGAGGAAAAAAGCATCAGAATTGGCTCCCTGGTGCCCTGTAGACTCGACCAAGGAGATAAAACCAATCTTAATTTTAGAGTACATAAACTCAGTCTTGAGTTAAGAAGTATAAAAAAATATAAAACTATGGGATATGAACCACTGGATATGAACCCAGTTCATATAAGGAATTCCTACTTTGGTGGTGTTGTTCTTGTTATTCAATTCAGGTTAAAAAGGAAGTTGGTGATGTCTCCATCCTAATCAACAATGCTGGAATCGTAACAGGAAAAAAGTTCCTCGACTGCCCAGATGAGCTTATGGAAAAGTCATTTGATGTAAATTTCAAAGCACATTTATGGGTAATTATTGTTTCTTCACATAATAAACATAGTACTACTCTGGCATTTAGAAGGACTTTCCTCCTGCTCTTCTGCAAATGCATTAGCCTCTAAATAAAGTACCAACTTCTCAGCTCAGAATTTGTCCTGGTCTAGCTAGTTGTGCGCTCCTGATCCCAATTAACCTACAGCCCCCAGAACCTCTGCCCAGGGACTCCTACAAAGGCAGAACTGTCTTCCTGGTTATTCTTCTGTTTATTAATTGTGGTCAAGTGTTAGAGATTTTTCCAGGCAGTTCACATTTATTCCTTAAACAACACAGTGAGATAAGAGGTCACAGAATGTAAAAGATTTGCTCTAGGCTGCCTAGCAAATGACTGCACTTAAATGTGATTGGGGTGACTTGTATAATTTGCCTAAGTTGGGACAGTTTTGAAAGTGAAAGGGAGTGTTATCAATAAACAAGTGTTAATAAGGTTTGCTTTGGGCAAACTAAGGCCAATGGTCTCCTCACCCAGTACCTAACTGGAGGAAGGGGAGGTTCATCTAGCAGCCTGGTGACCACAAGCCTCCAGGGCACAGCCCTGACTTCTGAAGTGATGCACTGCATTCCAAAAGATGCATTTTCCCTGTCTCTGTGGAGACCAGCTGTCTTGGGCCTCCGGTGCCCTGCCTGCGCATCCTACAGCCTCTCCCATCTGGTTACCCATTTGGTCTCTGACACTCTTGTTACCCATTTGGTCCCAGCTCTGCTAACACTCTTTACACCCTGGCCAAGGCTCTTTCCTCCTGAGAGTATTTGCTGGAAACTTCTGGGCTCCCCCTCCATTCTCCCTACACTTTCTCACCTGCTTCTTTGGCAGCCTTCAAATGTAACTTGGAGCCTGTAGATTTTCTGGTCCCTACTTCAACCAAAAATGTAATGGAGCTGGTGGTGTTCTTGGTGTTCTGTATGGTATTCAGGAGAAAAACAGAAAGATTCAGAACTTAGTGGCCACTGTGTTCCAATAGGAACTACTGCAAATAATGTCCCTCCTTCCAAACATCCCCCTCTTTGTGTTCTGATCACTATGTAGTTAGGATAAAGAGGAGGACCGTGCCCGCTGCAGAAGTCTCCACTCCACAGCTGTGTGTTCTCTTCTGACCATGCTGTTTCCTCCCATCCCCTTCTTGGTCTCCTCTTCCTCCCTCTCTCCCTTCTAGCTGTTCTTTAAATGCTGGTGCTTTCAGGAACCCTCTCATATCCTCTCACTCTGTTCACTCCATCTGTCCAAGTTCACATACATTCTTTGAACACCTGCACATTGCCAGACACAGAGGTAGTGATTTATTGGCAGAAAATCGGAGAGCGGCCCAATGGTCGGGCTTTCAAAGGCAGTGCAGGGCCTGGCGGCACCCCGACCCAGGTGCTTTTTACCATTCCTCAGTGTTTCCTGTTCCTGTGTTTGTTCCATTTTTCCTCCCCTCTCTATCTGTTAGTTTCACGCTGAGACCTATCGGGATGCGGGCCTGTGAAGGATATCTGGCCTTTATAAGAGATCCCTTTTCTTACTTCCTCCTGGTTGTCTTCAGATTGGATTAATTACTTTTTGTTGCAGAAGACATTTTCTCCAAAAGCTTATTTCTCTCTGTCACCTTCTTTCTCTAGGTCTCAATCACAGGTGAAGGTGTTCTACAGTACTCAGACCCACTCTGTTTTAAACAGATACTCTGTTTTATGAAATAGAATAAAAAGAAGAAGCTATTACTCAGCCAAGTGTGGTGGCTCACACCTGTAATCCTAGCACTTTTGAGGCCAAGACAAGAGTATTGCTTGAGGCCAAGAGTTTGAGACCAACTGAGCAAGAGTGAGACAAAAAATAGAAAAATTAGTTGGGAGGTGGAGGTGCAGAATTAAAGCCAGTGCATTCCAGCCTGAGATAACATGGGAAAACTGTCTCCAAAAAAGGGGGCAGGAGGAGAAAGGGAGAGGACAGAAAGAGGGGAGAGGAAGGAAGAATGAAAGGAGTTCATACAACAAAATGCTTTATTTAAATCAAAGCCAACAACAGATTTCTCTGTGAATAATGTTCAGGGAAATTTGTAATTTGAAATTAACCCAAGCATACTAGCCTGGGCTATCTAGGGAGACCCTGTCTCAAAAAAAAAAAAAAAAGAAGAAGAAGAAAAAGAAAAAAGATAGGAAAAGAAGGGCAGAGAGGGAACAGGAAGGAAGGAAGTTATTATATAAAACAAAACTTTTTTTTTAATTGAAGCAACAACAGATGATCTGTGAATAATATTTAGGGAAATCTGGAGTTCAAACATAAGCCAAGGCAATAAAAATCTATGTGATCAAATCTTTAGTAACCATGTCAGGTTTGGGACTGTGGCTGCCACAGTTAAGATTGTCTTATACTACTTTGATTTTCTTTTTTTACTTTAATTCTTATCTTACTAATGTTGTTAAAAGTCAAATATGAACAAAAATACAAGTCTGAATAAATTATTTCGGATGATATTGGATTTTCCCTAGGAAAATACTTATTTGGCAGGTTAAAATGGTTGCTTTCCAGATGTTTAAGTTTTTATAACCCAGTACCTTTAGATATTTTTATGAACTGAAAAAAAATTTTAACTAAAATGATCCTACAAACATGTAAGAAAAGTATACATGTGGTATATTAAATGTTAAAAGTTTTGTTTTGCTCTTCTTAGACTTATAAAGCCTTTCTCCCTGCTATGATTGCAAATGACCACGGACATTTGGTTTGCATTTCAAGTTCAGCTGGATTAACTGGAGTAAATGGGCTGGCAGGTAAGAGAAAAGCAGTACTCTACAACTGCAAAATTGCTTACTTTACAGTTGCAAAATTACTTGCATTATAGCTCTTAATAATTAGCATTGATTTGATACACTAATAATAAAAACTGAGAAGTATAGGCCTTAAGAGACGACCATATTGAGAATTTCATTGTGTGGCATGCCCATCAGATACAAGTTAGATGATGCTCTTTGGAATCATTAGGTCTTATGTAATCCCCTGGGTTTGAAAGAGAGAGAGGCCTCGGGAATAGATGTTTTGGGGGGGGGTTTGCACCAATGATCAACACAACCTGCACTAAAGTTTCCATTAAGTGGTCCTCTCCTGCTGTTAGTTTGAAAAAAGTTGTCACTGCAAGAAAACTCAATTTAACCTCTTTGCTTTTGTGCTGTTTGAAGACCTGCTGCTAACAGCCAGCTGACTGAACAGTAACAGTGGGGAGGGGCAAAGAGACCCACCAAGATCCCCAGCCAAGGAGGTCCACCACAGGAGTGGGTGTAGGAGCGGCAGAAACCTTGACCTTCCCTACCAGGGCATCCCCTGGAACAAAGGTCCTGCATGTTGGTTTACAAAGATAGCAAAGACTCATCAATAGAGCACCAGCAGCAATTCTTAGCAAATGGGAACTTGGGGGCTTCCTGGAGCTTTTGAGCTAAGCGGCATCGTTCAAGATTCACAGAACTAGTCCTAGCTCAGTACATTGTTTATGTGAATAGGTTTTTCAGAACCATCCATCACTCAAAATATCCCCAGTTTATCCTCCCTGGATCCTGGACTTCTCTTCTTCTGTTCTTAGAATTCATCAGGTGTTAGCCTGGCCTCTCTCTTCTATGTGTGATAAGTCACTGGCCTTTGAAGTCATACAAGCATCTCTCTACAGCTCATCAGTTTTTCCAGGGCACACGATTTCTATCTGCAGACACAAGACTTCCTGCCCCCAGCTCACCTTAGTAAGCCTTTCATTTCCCCACCAGGTGGGGATTGGCCGCCCTACCTCAGAGGCATCAGGGCTGCTAGCTTACAGGGCAGATACCCTGGGTCTTGGGGGCTGCATTCCTACCAGGACCCCAATGATCCTGGGAGTGCTAGGTCCTCCCCTTACTGTGTCTGCCTCTAGCCTCTGCCTCATCCTCTGGGCAGCATGGGGTAGGTGACCCTGTATGGTACAGGCGACCTGGCTCTTGCCAGTTGTAGTAGCTGCATCACAAGGTGACAAGTAAACATGCCTGTTTCCAATTGTGTGAGGCCAACGAAAGCTCTGATCCCCCCAAACCCCATTTCTTCTCCAAATTGTTTCACTCAGTGAATTCAATACTCAGGTTGTGTTTTTGAAATAACTGATTAAGGACACTTCAAAACACATAAATGTGCAGTCTGCTTCCCCCGCCCCCTGCATTTTCAAGGCATTTAAGAGGTGGAGGTTAACGCTACCAAGTCCTTTTTTCCCTCTGGAGGTGGAAGAGTGATAGTCGAAAGAAAACTTGATCTGAGAACCATGACTGGCTTCTTATTTTATTTCTTCTCTCGTATGCCTTCAAGCTCCAATGGGGTTGCAGGTTTTTGAGACAGGGCTGAACACACATCTTGTGCCCCCTGTAACAGGTAACACCAGGGCTGCCGATTCTGATTTTGTATGTAAAGTTTAGCAGGGTGACTTATAGAAGCATCTCTGCAGCCCTTCTTGTCCTGGGGTCCACCTGGCCTTACCTTCAGTTGGCCATATCGCTTCCCACTCCCTGCTCACTCCTTCCAATGGGAGGAGACCAAGATTATACAAAAGGAGAACTCACACTGGTGCCCATTCTCTGTCACTGTTTGTGTTATAAGTCAACTTTAATGGAAGGCCGTTTTAAAACCTGGGAATACACATGCTCAGTGCTTGTCTTTTTCAGATTATTGTGCAAGTAAATTTGCAGCCTTGGGATTTGCTGAATCTATGTTTGTAGAAACATTTGCTCAAAAACAAAAGGGAATAAAGACCACAATTGTGTGCCCATTTTTCATAAAAACTGGAATGTTTGAAGGTTGTACCACTGGGTAAGTATGTCCTTTGATCGCAAAGAAAAGACATTCTTAAAAATGATTGGCTATTTGATTTTGTTTTATCTGTTTTTTTAATGTTATTTTTAAAAGCTATTTTTCTATGATTCAGCCTGATTTATAAATGGTTTCATAATTCTGTCTTTCTATGTGTCTGTGTGTAGGATACAGAGTTGAATGCAGATGGTTTATCAGGGCGGTGTCCACCCTGGGCCCCAGGTCTCCTTCTCCGTCTTCCCAGCCCCCTCCCTTTCCTGCCACCCTATCCCGTTCTGCCGCCTTCTCTGATTCCAGAAGGACTGAAATTCAATGAAGGAGCTCTGTCTTAGTCATATTAAAGGGACTGCTAAAACAGAGTGCTGTACACTAGGAGACATAACCAACAAATTATTAATACTTCTCACAGTTCTGGAGGCTAGAAGCCCAAGATCACAGTGCCAGCAGGCGCTCTCGTAAGGGCACTGATCCTGTTTGTGAGGGCTCCTCCCTCAAGATGTAATTAACTCGCCACATCTCCAGATGCTGTCATAGTTGGGAATCTTGGTGGGGAATGCAAACATACAGTCAATTTTGAATCTCATGGAGACGGCAGGTAATGTTTTCAACAGCTTGTTTTACAAACATTTAGCACGTTTGTGTAATATGGTTTTGCATATAATGCTATGTGTGTTGTTAACATCCTTGCCTTGACTGGAATCGTCATTTTCCATTTCAAATTCTAGTTATGTTATTACTCTATGCATTGATAATAAGGGAGCAAATCTGCAAGGGGGAGAAGTGGTAATGTCTTGCATCCTATTCATCTCCAATTGGAAAAATTTTTTGTATTAATTTCAGTTTTGTTTATTTGTGTGTGTTTTTATACCCTAGCTGTCCTTCTTTATTGCCAATTCTGGATCCAGAATATGCAGTCAGAAAAATAGTCGATGCTATTCTGCAAGAAAAACTTTACTTGTACCTGCCAAAGTTTTTATATTTCATGGTGTTTTTAAAGAGGTAATAACATTAGTTTCTATTATTTCCCCACTCTGCCAATCAAGCAATCAACTGTTTATACCAAATCCCACCATGAGGAGCCACCTTAAAAAAATCTGTTAAATTAATGAGTTTTAAAAGAGAAAATCTCTTAAGTCCTATTGATCCCATCATTGTGCCCATTGCAAATACAACCCCCAGTTTGCATAGTTGCCCCCTTGTGAGTCAAGAAAATGGGGCTGGAACCTTCCTGCCACTTCAGTATTGCATTGTTGTCAAAAAGAAGTGGATTTACTGTGTGGCTGTGGTCAAAGGAGTAGGGCACTGGCCTCATATGCCAGAGGTGGCAGGTTCAAATCCAGCCCTGGCCAAAAACTGCAAAAAAAAAAAAAAAATAGAAGAAGAAGAAGAAAAAGAAGTAGATTTACTAAATGATGTGGAAAGACTGAAATGATTCATGATTCTTTGGGAGAGATTTCCTGGTGTTCATCATAAGCAATCTTGATGGGGTGGAGACTGTGTCGTGGCCCAACAGCAAGTCAAGTGCCTCAGAAGTGTGTGGTATGGGTAAAAATGGAAAGAGGGTAAGTGTGAGCTGCAGGGTGGTTAGAGACCTTGAGAGGAAATAAACTGCAAAGAAAAACACCTCTTAAAAGCACAGGAGAGTATTACTGCCCGCCCTCCCCTACCCCACACTGGGTCTCAATGCTAAAATGCATCAGATACATTTCTGAACCTTTGACCCAGTGAGAGGCACGGGGGTGCTGAACTTCTGGAGCAGCTGCCAATCCGTGCAATCTCATCTATTTTCTAGACAAGAAGGAGCATCTAAGGCTACTTCTTCTCATAGGGGTTTCTGCTTTGTAAGGAAGTGCCTTCCGTTAGGGGACCCCTTCTCTGCTGAGTTGAAATCGGTCTTGTTTTAACTCTCATTGCTTCCAGCTTTGTCCCACAGCTCTCTGTAATTCCATACCTCTCGACGGTGACAATTTTTCATTTATTTGAACATATCCACCACAGGGCAGGGGAGCAGCCATTGCTTGTCCTGTACATAGAAATTTCTTTTCCTGTCAACTAATTCCATCTACTTTATATAATGAACCAAATGAGTCTTGCATCCTGTTGCTTTCCCAGGCTTCACGTGGCACAAGAGGGGTCAGTGTGGCTGGGAGAAGCTGTGTGGGGCGGGGAGAAGGGTTTTGACAAGTGTTTGAAGTCTGGCTTTATGATCCCACTATTTATGGCATCCGTAACTCTGAGCATGCCCTTCATTCTCTCTTCCTCAGTTTCCTCACTTACGACGTGAAGACGATGTTTGTCACAGCTTGTAGTTTAATCCCCTAGTTGGTGGGCAAAGTGTGTATTCATAGCATAATAGCAGATTATAGGATAGTAACGCCAACAGTGAGAATATGACGCTTAATTTTTCCACTTTGAGTAATTGTGGAGGTTATATTTACTTTGTGACATATTAGTTCTGTGCCACATTTTGAGAGAGGGATGGGTATTTCCTGAGAAGGCTATAAGCTCTCTGAAGGGGATCACGTCAAACACTCCTTCAAACATTCAACAACATTTGGGTTGTGCTGTGTGTGTCACGGTGTTCCCCGCCGTCCTAGGGTCTGGGGTGACAGCAAAGAACAAGACAGACAGCAGTCCCCGCCCTATGGAGAGTGCCAGGGTAGAGAAAAACAAACAAGTGGAGTAAAAGCTAAGGTCAAAAGTGCTCTGAAGGAATCCAAAGCCAGGGAAAGGAGTGGTAGGTAGAGGGTCGCAAGCTGAGCTTTAATTTTAAGTATGGTGTTCAGGAGAAGGGAGGGGTCTTACCAGGAAGGTAGCACTTGGCCTTAGACCTGAAGAGGGGAAGGGCACGAACCCCTGGAGATCCTGGGGTGCCAGAAAGGGACAGAGAGCCTGGGGTCCCTTCTTTCCCCTGCTCAGGACACGGCCCAGCTTGCCTGTGCCTGCTCATTCCTGGCTCTGTAGTGTTGAGTTTCGAGGTCAGTGGGTCAGAGTGCCCTGTCCAGTTAAAGACCGTGTGTGCACAGGGCTGCGGAGGCTGGGTGGGACGGAGAAGATGTGCAGCCTCAGCTCAGTGTTGCCAGAGATGTAAGGAGCTCTTGGGTCTCATCGTGGCAATCGTCCCGGTAAGGAAAGTCAGCAACTTCATTTTACACTGGAGGGAACTAAGGCCTGCAGGCCACGTCAGCGGCCGGAGCTCAGATGCCAGCTGGGCCTGCTGCCTCCAAAGCCTGCTTCCACTCCACAAGACCTCAGTGCCGCTTCTCTGGAAGTGTAGGGACACTTTGGAAACGAAAATGCAAAGTCAGTTGAATAATTTAAGTAAAGCCAGCACAGCTGTGAAGGCCCCGAGCAATTGTCCCCCTATACAGTAGACGGGCGCATCACCCTGAGGTGGGCAGCCCTAAGGCAGAGAGAATAACATGTGCAGGAGGGAATGACCCCAGGTACAACAGGAGGTGACCCTGCTTTGCAGCTGAGCTGGTAAAGGTGCGTTTATGAACGGTAAGCAAGAACGTTTACTCTTGTCTTCTCTTCAGCTTCTTGCCCGTCAAGGTGGGACTGCTCATAACCGACTACTTGGACATCTTCCACGTAATGGATGGCTTCACTGGCCAAAAGAAGGTGCTAGAGAGACGCTCTGTGACTGGCGTCGTCTGATACCCAACACTACATATGGCTTGTTTCCATGAACAAAGTATTTTATGCAACATAAAATATATCTGCAGGCCACAAGTGCCATTCTCAGTCTGTTATCCTGACTAGAATTTTCAAACAATATAAAAAATAACGTTTGTATCATCTTGTCTCTAGAGATTTGTTTTTTAGTGTTTTTCTCCCTCACCCCCCACAAAAATGAAGACAGCCCATTTTGTCATTTTCCAATTGCACCAGATACAAGAGAGTGATAAGCCCCTCTCGTGAGCTGCCCAGAGCTTGGTTATTGGGGAGGTGGCTGAAAGGAGCCGGAGGTGTGGGGGAGTCAGCCCTGAGGAGCAGGGCTGAGGGATGAGCGGCACACACAGAGGAATGTCTGGCTGCGGCGCCCTCTGCACAAGACACATGGCTCTGTGTTTACCATCACCTTGCTCTCAGCATCAGCCCCTTGGAACCTGCAGCACCTACTGTAGAAAAGGCCCTATGACCTTGTTTCCAAAGCAGCTATGCAAATGCTTCCTTATGAGTGGCCTGGATGCTCAGAGCAAGAGGCCATCTAGCTCCAGGCTACAGGGGCCATGGTGTCCATGGAGCTTCTCTGAGCATTCCCTGAGTGACCACATAGGCAGCGATCCTAGACCCAACTCCCAGAAAAGAAGAAAGAAATTCTGGCCAGTTAGATTTACTGCCACCTTATTAATCCAAAACATACTCATGTGGCTAATTTTAAGCATTTAACTTAATGTTTCAAGTTAGGATTCAGACTGAGGTATTTTTTACAGAATGTGCAATTTTATGCATTTGTATTCACCAGTGCTGCCCTCACTTTCTATCTATTATATTCTCACAGTTTAATCAACTGACAAAGGGCTTTCATGCTTTGGAGATTAACTATAAAAGCAAGATTAAGAGAAATATGTTAATTATCATGTCCCTGGAAGCCCTTCCCAAGCTGGTCTGGGCACCCGCCTTGCAGGAGGGACAGCAGCCTTTGTCCCCTCCCCCACTGTGGTGGGGGCAGTTGGGGGACTGTGGGAGGCCCTCTGAGAGTCAAGAGAATCGACAGATTGATTTTTACTTTTATTTCAAAATAAAAGGGGTACAAATTTTTTTGCATGAATATCTTGTATGATGCTAACTTTAAAAAAGAGAGAGAGAACAAAAGCTAGACAAATAGAAGATAGATAAAATAAAGAACTGTCAGGATGGGGAAGAAGAATAGAGAGTTTGAATATCTGGAGGGTAAGACGCTCTCAGAGGGGCAACAGATTCAGGCAGTGTGGACTCCAGAACCTATGGGGGGCTGATGTAGCTTGAGTACCTTGCACAATTCCAACAATTCTGCCCTGTGTTCAGTCTATTCAGAAAGCCATTCTTGAAAGTAGTTTTATAGTAATAATAATAACTTTCATTGTGCCTAGCACTTTACAGACATTATTTCATTAAACAAGAATATCACATCATTTCTCAAGAAATGATGAAAGTTGCTTGGTATATGCCAAAGGATGAGGGTGCTTTAATTCACAGAGTGACATCTTACTCCACTGTAAATGTGTACTCAGAGGATCAAAGACCCTCTTAGACTAACCAACTGGTGTTCCAAATCCTCACTTAACAAGGTTAATTAAGAGAGAAGCACAATATTGCTCCTATCTTACAATTCCAAAAGCGTATATTCTAGGGGCCTGTCTATTTAGTTGAAGAATAAAGAAGACACTCTTGGGGGATTCAGTGGGGCACAGTGGGCACCCACCACATCATAACCGCATTAGCAGCAATTATTTCTAATTGGAGTGCATCTTGGCTGGACTACTCCAAAGGCCTGAAATTCAATTGCGGTTTTACAATACCCATAAAATTGTCTAAACAACTTCAGATTTACTTGAGGCGCTTCTAGGAGAAGAGACCACATGTAAATTAGAGGATTCTAGATGGCAATAAATAAGAAGGTGATTTAATGCCTCAGAGGAGTGTTCTTAGCATGTGTCTTATACCCATTTCCTTTTGGAATTAAATCCTAATGAAGCCCAGCACCAAACCAAGCCTGAGGAACAGCTATAGGGCCAGGGTGGTACCCTGAGATGGACACTGGCCCCTCTATATATTCCCACTAAATTTCTTGTTTTAATTTTTTTTTAATGGAGTTTGGCTTGGTAAAAATGTATGGCCACAATCTTTTTTTTTTTTTTAAAGAAACACACTCTCACTCTGTCACCCTCGGCAGAGTGCCGTGGCATCACAGCTCACAGCAACCTCCAGCTCTTGGGCTTAGGCTATTCTCTTGCCTCAGCCTCCTGAGTAGCTGGGACCACAGGTGCCCACTACAACGCCCAGCTATTTTTTGTTGTTGCAATTTGGCTGGGGCCAGGTTTGAACATGCCACCCTCGGTATATGGGGCCAGCGCCCTACCCACTAAGCCACAGGCACTGCCCTGGGTGGTAGTTGTATGTTGTGATTCTGTCTCAGTCAGTTTGGGTTGCCATAATAAAATACCACAGACTGAGTGGTTTAAACAATAGAAATTTATTTCTCACAATTCTGGAAGCTGGAAGTTCAAGGCTAAGGTGCAGGCTGATTGATTTCTGGTGAGGGCTTATGGATAACTAGCTTCTCACTGGTCCTCATATGGCCTTTCCTCGCAGTGCACTGAGGGAATGAGGAAGGGAGAGAGATCTTTCTTCGTCTTCTAAAGACGGCAGTCCCATCACGAGAGCCCTGCTCTTTTGACCTCATCTAACCCTAATTATTCCCCAAAGCACCCACCTTCTAATAAAGTTGAGAGTAAAGCTTCAACTTATAAATTTGAGGGGGACGTACACATTCAGTCCATAGTAGATATAGACGCCAAGCTAGGAAAGGAAACCCAGGCCACACAAGACCTCATACTCCTTAGCGTCCTAACACAGAGACAGTCACACTTTGTCAAATGAAGTCAGAATCTTGGAGGCAGAATGAACTGGAGACCCTTGAAAACTTCTAATTCCAACCTCTGAGAGTCAGCACTTGAGAAAATCATAACCAAAACTTGGGCCACCCAACAAAAACTGACATGAGGCAACCTGTCCCCAGAACAGCTCCATGAAGAGAGGATGTGGCAGTGTAGGCCCTTCACATTTGCAGAGTAGTGACCTGTCTCAAGTTTATCCAAGTGTTCCCCATTCACATCCCTTCCAGGCTGCTGACGGTGAGCAAACCACATCTGGGCCATGGAGGAAGGCCTCTGGTCTGGATCTGCCTCCCCAATAACCTCTGGATCCGCCTCCCCAACCCACAGTAAGTGCATCAGCCATTGGTGCTCCCCATTGGGGAAGCTGCCTGTGAGGGTGAGAGAGCAGCGGGCTCTGTCCCGTGTGCTCAGCGTGTCCGTGCTGCAGGTGCTGAGTGTGCGTCAGCACTCCCTGCGCAGCGGGGAGGACGGTGAGAGCCGCTCCGCCCCGTGGCATCACCGAGCGCTCCACTGGCACACCTCCTGTCTATCTCTAGCCCCGTTGGATTTTGCGCAGGATAGACCTGAAATGCACCAGGCCTCCTGGCAAAGCCAGATGGGCCCGTCACCCCCTTCTGTGTGGCTGTTTGCTTCTTGCCCCCGGTGCCTGTGGTGGCCTTCCAGCCCACCATAGCACTGGCACCTGCTTTTCAAGAGTGTCATTCTCTTGAATGACAAGAAAATTGAAGCCGTAAAGTATTAACACCCTCAGCTCCCCCAGGGGCACCTCCCAAGGCCTTGATTTCCACCCCCACCTTCTCTCTTCCATTCAGCCTCAGGGGAGCTGCTCCAGGAGGAGCTGCAGATGGTGCTCCCCTCAATGCCTTTGGGGCTTTGCCCAAGGTTCCCTCCCTCAGGTCACCCTCTCCACCCAGAGCTGCTCGCCTAAACCCTACAAATACACCAGAGACTGTGTGAAACATAAAAGTCAACAGACTTTACAAGAACCTCGCTCTCTCCTCTAGTAACGCCATTTAAAAGGCAACCTGGGCTAATTGGCCCAGTTGTTAGACTCACATTCGTGCATAAGCCGTCCAGCCAGCATGTCCACCACGTCACAGTGATTTGGTGGGAATGATCCCCTCGGATTTCATTATTCCTCATTACACTTGTATTTCTCTTCTCACGCCTGACACTACTCAACTCTCAGCACGTGGCCCTGTGACACCTCCACCCCCCAGCCCCCTGTTTGCTCGCTCCTTGCATTGCTCAGATCTCAGTTTCTGTCCTTGGCCCTGTGACACCTCCGCCGGCCTCCTGCTTTGCTCGCTCCTTGCATTGCTCAGATCTTAGTTTCCGTCCTCGGATCCCTCACTCTGTGACTCCTCTGTGGACTCTGGCCCTGCCTGTTGCTCCTCCACATTGTCCAAGCCAGAGACCCAGGTGTAGGGCCCTGCCCTCACTTTGCCTCTCCCCACCCTGCCATTGCCTTTGGTCTGGCTCTTCTCATCTGCTGCCCACCAGGACAGCAGCTTCCTAGTGGGTCTTTCTGCATCAAGGCTGCTCACTCCGTCAGGATTACGTTCAGTTGTGGGGACCCAAACCACTCAATGTGACAAGAGCTTGACGAAAGTAGAGCTGTGCTCCTGAGGTTTAGGGAGTCTTGAGGGAGCTTTTGACGGTGATAGGTGCTCCACGGTGCTGGGCACCCAGGCTCCCGTGCCCGTCAGTGGCTGGGAGGCTCTCATCCTAAACACCACTGATGAGTGTGGTCTACAGTGGCCACCAAGACCTCAGCCGTTACACTCACATTCCTGCCCACAAGAAGCCAGAGGGCAGGAGGCACCCCCATGCACTTCAGGATAATGCATGCACATTCCACACCCCACAAACACCACATCTTGGTGGTCAGAATTAGTCCTGTGACTGAACTGATCTGCGACGGCTGCTGAGGAGTGTGGTCTTTGTCCTGCACTGCCCTGAGCCAGGAAGAGGCCAGGGTTCCACCATCATAGAAAAGGTAAGTGCAGGTGTCGGGTGCCAACTCACACTTTCTGCCACAGTCTTCTCAGATATTTGTGCATTTTCTTCTTGCCCGACAGAGCCCAGAACTCAAACCTCTGCCCAGCCCCCTTCATGCCACAGGAAGTTCAGGGTTCGTGGTGCTGGGCAGAGCCTTCCTGTACATCCTGATACAGCTCTTCCTGGCTAATGACCAAGACGGTGAAAGGCAGTGATTTACCTTCAACACACTCAATGGAGCATGAGAAGCAGGAGAGTTGGGACTAGAAAGAGGGAAAGGAAGGACAGGGAGGACCACAGAGCGGAGGGGAATGCAGAGAAGGGGAAGAGAAGAGAGGAGAGTGGTCGGAAGGGAAGAGAAAGACCTTCCATTGAAAACCAGGCAGTGGGCAGAGGGAGCGCACAGATGATTTGCAATCGGGGGATGTTGCTGGGCAGTAATCCCAAGGGCTCCCCTTCTAGGGCAGCACATCCTGCTTCTCTGTGAGGTTCCCTCTTGTCTACTGCCCTCCACCGCCTGGAGGATTCTTGTTGTTCAATATATTCTGAGGCCACACCTGAGATAAGCTATGCAACCTGTATCCTTTCTCACGCCTATACAGATAGTCGAGTTTCAAACTGGAATTACAGCCTGTTTCAAGTCTGTCCTCTTTGCTTTGGCAATGCAATTTGCTCCAATAACTCAGGAGGCTTCTGGTGTATCTGATTCATCCCACTGTCTTGGCATTTAAACCACTGCCAAAGGTCTTGCTTAGATAAACCTTTGAGCCTGATGCCTGTGCTCCGTAACCGGCACCTGCTCTGCTCACGCCTGCCACCCTGTCTCTCAGTGTAGTGGAAACGTGATTGGGACCATCTGAAGTCACAGTGTAGAGAAAAGGCTGCACCCACCCCTCACTCGATGTTGCTGCACTGGATCACACCCAAATCTGGCAAATAACCCTTAATGGAAGATACGGGGGAAAGAGTTAAGACCACAGTCTCCCTTGTCCTGAGGCTGTTGGCTGGGACCCTCACTTCTCAAGGCACAGAGGGCAAGAGTGTTGTTTGTTTCAACCCTCCAAAGCTCCAAATTGTCACCTGTCAGCCAGTTGAGCATGCGATGAGAGAGCTGGGGCTCCTTCACGCCTCCACTAGCCCACAGTGCTCTCCAGCCTGAGGTCTCCTCTGTGTGGCTCTGATTAAAGCAACAAGAACACACAAGCTACAGCAAAACTCTGAATTTGCCTTACCTTTTCCCTGTCACACTATATCCATACCCAGCAGATAATACATCTTCTAAGGTCAAGTAAGAGCCATTTGAACCTAATGTTTCCACTGCCAAACAAGTATTACCAGATTTCCATAGATCAGTAAAATTCTGCACACATTTCCCCTCCCACCTAATGGGATAGAGAGAGGGGAAATGTGTGATGCTATCAGACTATGTATGTCCACTTCTGTTCTGTGCAGTGTCCCCTGCAGGACACTGAATTCTATATGAGCTGTAACAGGGACCCTGTGTAACAATGATCTAAGCACTGTAAAAGTGTGCTCTTGTTGGGTGAAAGTCCACAGTGACTATGTCACCTATTTCTGGAGTCTGTTCTGTGAAGTCCCTGGGACCCAAGTACTGACTGATGGATCCTTGTTCTGCCATCCCAGGAGTATGGCTGTCATCACCACAGTTAAGAAAGAAGTGGGAGACTTAGGTAGAGATGAAGAAGAAAGGCACCAGGGCACCAATTTGCCTTTTAAGAGTATTTCTAGAAGCTGCCACACAACAATATCCTCAAATATGGCTAATCAGTGCAAGGGAGACTGGAGGGTATACTTTCATTACAGCAGCCACAACTCTAAGGCCTACGGAGACTTCTAAGCGTGGGAAAGTAGGCGTGAGTAACCGTGGCTACAGGCTTTCTCACCTCACAGGTGTGGATTCCAATCAGCTTCGCTGTGCAACTTAGGGTGGAGATTTGAACTCTCTGAGACCCTTTCCCCAAATGTGGAAATGGTTGCAATTCCTCATATGACTGTTGTAAGGCCTATGAAAGATCTAATGCAGGGGTTGGTACCTGCTAATACCCAGTCTTCAGTTTCCACTGTGTCCCCCCTAAACTCTGACCTTGAACCTCTGGTTTGCGGCCATGAGTTTGGCATCATTTTGATGCGATGGTTGCCCCAGTGAAGGGAGGAAAGGTCCTGAACATGCCAAGTGGTTCTTGGCTTTGTGCTGGAAAGAAGTCAAGAGTGAATCAACTAGCAACAGAAAGTCAAAAAAACAAACAAAGTCTATTAAGGGAGAGTGAGATGATAGGGCCTACCCCCCAGACAGAGAAGGGTCCTTTCCAGCAGTCAGGGGCTCCTCACAAGGCCATGTTAACATGTTTATGTGTCGTGCAAAAACCCCATTAGGAAATGGGATTTCGGGACCAGCATTGTCTTGTGGTCAGGTCATAAAAGTTAATCATAAATAGTTGTCACAAAAAGGTAAGTTTGAACAATTTATAAGGCATTCTATTTCCTGAGTTATCCATCCTTTGGTGGCCCTGGGCAGCAGCTTACATGTCTAAGGGGTTGGGGTCTAGTATTAGCAAAAATGGCAGCCATTAGCCTCTCCTGACCCTCCTTTCTACCTTCTCCCTACATTAATTTGAAATTCTATTTATATTCACTTTTATCCCCTTAGATGTTAAAGTTATTTTTGATATTTCATGTAGGGAAGTTGAATTGCTTAAAGATACGGATTTTTACAAAATAAATACTCTTTTAACACTTTGTAATCTCAAAATGTTTGCCTAACTCCTTTTTTAGTATACATTTTTAAAATTTATATTGCCCTGCTTTGAATTACCACCTTATGTTAGTATTCAGTGCTCTGTTATACAGTCCATTTGTGGTGATAACATTTTTGTTAAATTTTAAATCTTGGCACTCTATCTCTTTAGGCTTCCTGTTTTTCTCTTTCTCCTTCAAATTTTTTCTTCTCCTTTTCCTATCTCTCTTCCTCTCTTTCTTTTTTTCTTTCAAAAATATGTACTGAGAGCCTATTATGTTTCATGCACATTGCCAAGTACTCCGTACTAGTTACGTAAATATGTGTTACAGGATAGCAAATGGAAAAAAAGGTTTTGTTTTGTTTTAATGTCTTGAAATTTTGGCTGCAGCCACAAATCTGAGGAAGAATGGAAGTACTTTATGTTCTAAAGAAAGGTCCCATGGAGGACTGATTAAAAGGTAATAAAACTAAGTCTTCAAGTTTCATCTCCAACATGTAAAGAGCTTAGAAGTCATCATTCTTGTCCTTACAATAACAGAAATCTGGGAAAATGAAAAACAAATCACTGTCCTTGGAGGAAAGCGAGGTTATAGGGCAGCTGCCATCTTGAAAATCGGAGGAAACAGGCTCTTTTGAGAGATACAGCCCAAGTCAGCTCACCTGGAGCTAGAGACTGCAAGTAACAGTGAAATGGTGATTTTAACAACTTGCTATGGGGGAGTATGAATTAGCTTGAGAGTGAGAAATTCTCAAGGGTCAAAATCTTAGGCGGCCCCCCACACTTATGTGGGAACCCCAGCAGATTCTCACAGTGAAGCTCGGAGAACAATCCCCTGACCCTGACGCCCAGCTCTGGAACAGAGTGGTCATTGTAATATAAGCCCGGAGCCTTCCCAGTATAAAGGCCTGAGGTCCAGGGGAAAGGGCTTTGCAGAGCCTCTCCCAGCTGAGGAAAGAGCATTCCTCACCCCAGGCCCTGCAAGCCCCACCATCTCACCTAAAGGGGATAAGAGTCAAGATGGGCCAGGGCTTTAGGGAAGGGGGAGCGAGCCACACATCTGGACACTTGCGAAAGTGACAGCTCTGAGAAACAGGTCCACTAAAGGCTAGAGGAGAGAATGCTACCTCCCCATGTCAACAGAGCTCCAGTGCAACAACAGTGGCTAACACCTGAAAAGGGTGCAAGACACGGGCTCAGTCAGAAACCCCAAAACAGCAGAGGAGGGCAGCGCCTGAGGTTCAAAGGAGTAGGGCACTGGCCCCATATACTGGAGGTGGTGGGTTCAAACACAGCCCCGGTCAAAAAAAAAAAAAAAAAAAAGAGGAGATGAAAATGGGTAACCTTGAAGGAATTGGAAGCCTCTGGTGCTTAGAGTTATGCAGCCATTTAATCCAGCCCACTTCCGAGCCAGCATAACATAAATCCTCACTCTGAAGACACACTTACTCCCATTTCTGTAACCCAGTGAAACATGTTCAACTTTCAACAGAAAATTACAAGACATACCAGGAAGCCAGACGAAGTGAAGTTTGAAGAGATGAAGTAATTGTCAGAACCAAACTCAGATAGGGCACAGGTGTCCAAATCAGCAGACAGGGAAGCTAAAATAATGATACTTAGTATGTTAAGGACTTTAATAGAAAAAAGTCAGTAATACACACAGACAGATGAGCCATGAAAACACAGAGTTAAACACCAAGGAAAAATATCAAAGTCAAAAACAATGTAACAAAAATGAAGAATACCTTTGCTGTTACTCTCATTGGTAGACTAGAGTAAAAAGTTAGAAGTCAGTGAGGTGAACATAGATCAATGGAAACATAAAGTAAAACGCAAGGAGGAGAAATAGAACAAAACATCCAAGGAAAATATTTCAAAATGCATATCCTATGCATACTTAGAATATCCAGAAGAGAGAAGGAGGAAGAAATATTTGAAGTAATTGTAGCTTAGAATTTTCCAAAATTAATGGCAGACACAAAACCTCATAGACAGAGGAAGTAGAGAACAAATCAGTGCCAGTCTCTCTCTTTCTCTCTCACACACATCAATTTAAACTACAAAAAATCAAAGACAAAAAGAAAAATTGTTAAAGAAGCTGGAGAACAGAAACACTTTACATAGAGAGGAACAAGGATAAGAATTTCAGGAGGCTTTCCATGAGAAACTGTGCAAGAAAAAAGAGTGCAGAAATAAAACATCCAGTATTAATAGGGGAAAAAATTACCAATCTAAACTGTACAGCTTCCCAAATTTTCAAATTATCCCTCAAAAGTAAAGGAGAAATGAAGACTTTCTCATATCAAAAAAAAAAAAAGAATTCATCACAAGTATACTTGCCTGTGGGAGATGTTAAAAGAAGTTTTTCAGAGAGAAGAAAAATTTTATAGGTCTGAAATTTGGATCTACTTACAGAAAGGAAAAGAGAGAAGGAATAAATTAAGATAAAATAAAATTGTTTACTTTATTATTTTTAATTAATCTGAAAGATGACTGTGTTTAAAGTACTAATAATAACAGTGTACTCAATGGTTATGAGATAGTAGAGCAGATGGGCTTTGGATACCTCCCTGAGCCTTGAGCCAAAGCTTACAATACAGACCAAAAGCCTTGAAAATTAACACCAGCTTTGACAGAAGGCAGTTCTGCTTTCTTTAACAGCACTTGGTAACCACTAGAGCAGGGATCCACCAGCCCTAGTCAAAGCCAGCATAGACTGGTTACTGCCAAGGTGAATTCCTAAGTTGACTGCTCATAGCTTTTGCCTCATTTTAATACTAAAAATTATTCCCAAGACTAGAGATTTAACGTGCTAACAGGACATGCAGTGTTTGAAGCAGCATGATCACTGGATAAGCAACTATCAACGATTCTCTGCCTCTATGTGCTATGATTCTTAGCATCAAGCTTTCTCTCTTTACCCTTTAAATGTTCCCCAGCCCTTTGTCTGGAGAGCCAGTCTGCTTGCTGCTTAATCAGCACTGTGTCTCTTTTGTTTCATCAAAGCCCTCCCAACCCCAAATAAAGCCTTGCCTGAATAATGTGGGAGACCAAAAATGATATTTTCTATTTCTTTTTATGTTAATCAAAGATTGTGTAGAAATGTGTAATCGTTGCAATTCTCAGTGTGCTTAACCGATTACTTGTTTGCTTGCTACCTGTGACTGAGATAAAAAGTAAGACATTGTGGACTCTGCCTAGCTTGAGATTCTGTCTCAAAAAAAAAAGAAAGAAAGAAAGAAAGAAAACGTTGGTTTCCGGAGATACATGAACGTATCTGCATCACTTCCAATGTTTACATCTCTTATGCCTCTTTCCTGTCATACCGGTTAGGGTCTCCAGGCATGGTAGTGGCCAGCCTTCTCTTGTCCCTATTTTTAAAAAAATAACATTAAATCTTCTTCATAAGTTTAAAGTTTACTACAGGTCTTTTGCTAGATAAAGTTAATTAAGTCAAAAAATTTTCCTCCTATTCTTAATTTTCCAAGTATCTCTAAGATCATAAACATTATTTTTTCAATTTTTGGATATAACTTGTATAAGACTAGAGTTAGTTATTGTTTTAAAAACTGGTAATTGTACATAAAATTTGATAAAAATTGTACTACATGGGCTTACAGGCTTTTGAGAGGGAGATCTTCAATCTTTTTTATTTATAGAGTTCTCAGTGGTTGCCTCAAGCTCTCTATTTCCTCTTACATCCATCTGAAAATTATATATATCTCTAGGGATGCAGTCATTCATTTCTGATGTTTAGTTATTATGTAGCTATTTATAATACTCCTTTCTTAATTATGAATCTCTTTCTTCTTTAATTGTTTCTCTGTTGTAAATGACGACAAATTCAGCTCTTTTTTTATGCCATATTACCTTCATTAGAAGCTGAGGGTTTTGTAGTTATTTTAACATATACATAATTTTTGTTCTAGAAAAAACTCAATAAAGTGTGGGATTGCTAACGAGGCTGTTGAGCCTCCCAGGAGTAGCCTGGATTGGCCCTGAGACTTAATTGAAGCTGAGGTAAAGGCCAAGGCTGCAGCAAGAACTATTTGAGAGTCCAAACTCAGAAAGGAGGGGTGAGAGTAAGAGATCAGAGAGCTAGAGTCTGTAACTGTGTAACTTTATTTCTTCATCTGTCAATTGCAATGTATGAGCCCGGAGCACAAGGACAGTCTTCTGAGACTGCTCCCAAGTAGTCCAAAGCTCAGGGCTGACTGTGACCTAAACTCTGTATGCAAAAATGGGTCAATCTGAAAAACTCAGATTTCTCACCGACACACACGTTTCTGGAACCTAATTGCCGCAAGTCACCAGAAGGTGTTGCATGGAAATTTTGGCTTCAGCCAATTTCTCCCAGGGCATGTGCCCTTTCTCTTGGTGCAACTTCTCACTCATTTGTTTCTGCCTTCTTCCCATGCTTCACATTTCTGGATCCCCATTGATCATCCCTCTGCAGCCCTCATGGACCCAACATCCAGGAATGCACGTTTCCCCATGCACAGACCCTGCAGCTCCTTCAATTTACTACCTGCCCACAACTGTCCATCATAAACCTGCTATGCCCAGACAAGCCCTCGCCAGACCCTAGGTTTTGAAAATATTGTATGAAATCAGAGGTTGTGTCTCACTCTTAAATTTAACTTTTCATTGTGATTTGATTAAATATTTGTATTGCCTTAAAAATTGCACTTCTAAAAAACTTATGACAAGAAGGAGATATTTGTGACAATTGATATATCAGACTTCAAAGATAGGTTAAATTGTGTACAATCACAACTATATAAAATAAAACTGAAAAGAATTTAAAATCATTTGGGGGGAAATGTACCAAAAATGCCTTAGGTATTCCTCAAGGGACAATGGTACTAAGAGTGATTGTTTTTTAATTTTTCTCCTTCCTGTGTCTTTTAATTGTAATGTCACAAATGTTGTTGGAGCCCCAGCCAGATCTCATTTACCTACTGCTTCCCCAGCCGGGGCTACTAGGAGTGATTTTTAACAGTTCCTACCTGTGATCTCCTTTCAAGATGACTCCTCACCTTATAAGAGCCAACCACAGCCACCCAGGTGGACAGTGTCTATTTGATTCAGTGTACAAGGAGACAACACTGTGATGCAATTTAAGCTACAAAACGTTCCCTCCATCCCCACCAGGTCAAGGTGAGACTTCATTTGCCCAAACTCTGCTCAGCTCTTTGCCCTTCCCTACCTAGCTTCCCTTATTGCCCTCCAGGATTTTAGCAATCTATCCATTCATGGAGTGAGGTCGACATAATACTAGTGTTGAACCTTCCAGTTGTAAGTGGCCTGGAACGAGAAAGGGCTCTATATACCCAGTCCTACTCTCTGGGTCATGTGACCCCAAAGATCCAGTAGAGGAGCTGCAGACGTCCTTCTGGGTTTCTGGAGCAAGTTCCTGCTATCCACATTAGAAAATCAGCTCCTGGCTTCTGACCCAGCCCTAGTAGAGAGGGAGCATCTGACTGTGGGACATACATCAACTATGTGCCCAGAATTGCTAATCTGAGACAAGGACTCTCTCTCGCATTCACCAAGTTGTAAGATCAGGCAAATCCCACCATCACATTATCACAAGATGGAAATGGTACATCCAGGCTGAAGTTTGGGCAGGCTCAGAAAGAAAGCACAGTAAGGTGCACCAACTGGTGCTTTGAGCCTCCTGTCACCTCCCTCTGTGGGCAGAGTGAGTGGGAGGAAGGGACCAGGTGGCTGCCCAGTGTGAGAGCTCCCTCCACCCCTGCCATGGCTGGTGCACCCCTGGCTGGTGTACTGTGCTTGCTTCAGCTGTGACCTAGGGAGCACACAAGGCTTCCCAAGGCTTAACTGCCACGGAGTCCCTGGGTCTGCAGCCTCAGGGTTCCACATCTTGCACCTGCAGCCACCTGCACCTGGGGGGGGGGTGAGGGGGTGCGCAGCAGGGTTGGGAGGGGACAGGTTAGGAAGTTGAGGAGTGATAGGAACTAGAGGAATTCCTGGAGAAGGGAAGATGGGGAGGAAGATTGAGGGGGAGGTGTTCAAGTAATGATTTGCATAGGGAGGGGTAAGCACAGAGGGAGATTAAGGCTGTTTTTTGGAATGTAAAATGACATTGTTTTTGGTCCACATGCCATTTTTTTTTTGAGAAAATTATTCAAGTTCTTTAAGATATTCAAATTAAAGGTCCCACTTTTTAATTTGCATTGAGGTAAAAGGAGACAGCCCTGGGATATCTCTGCTGAGGGGGGTGAAAGGGCCAGCTCCAATGTCCCAGATGTCCTTCCCTACCTGGAGTAGAAAAGAAGGCATCCCTTGTTTCCCAAGGCATGGAGGAGTACAAAGTGAAGAAACCTCAGAAAGGTCAGGCATCCCTATTTTTTCTCAGAAAACTTGAGGTCTTCAGAACCTTAAAAGCCTAAAAGAATGTCCTCCACTTGGCTTGAAGCAAAAAAACAATTTGAGGTCTCCAGGAACCCAGAGGAGAGCACAGCAATTAGGCACCAACAAACAAATAAAATGAAGAAGACAGGTGGACATGAGGACAGAGGCTCAGAGCAGGCCAAAGAGGGAGCCGAGGGAGGTTCTGTTTGAAGCTGTTTAGGGACTATACTCACCTTTAAATGGCAGTTGGGGCAACGTCCTCTAGGATTCTCTGACAGACAGGTCAGTAGAGTTGGGTCTGGGCACAGCTGGAATCAGGTCTGAGAAAAGTGGGCTGACTAGGGAGGCCAGCAGCCAGCCGCCAGTCAGCCACCAGTCCTGCATTCTGGCACCACAGGAAAGGTGTAAGTGGGGGTGCCCAAAGAAGATGCTTTAAGAGGTGTGACCTTGGGCTGACTCAGGCTAAAGCAAAGAACCAGAGCAGAGATGTTCAGCCCGGGTTAATTGAGAGGGGAGGGTGACCCACCTGGGCTGTGCAAAGGTGGCTTCTGTGCCCAGGGGCAGTTAGAGACCCCCTTTTATATTGGAGCATGGGGGCAAGCAAATTCCACAGCTTTGCCAGAAAGTTAGAGTCTTGGTGTGAACTTCTTAGGGGTGGGGCTATCCAGATCCTTTGTACCTTTGTCTTAGGAAGAGAGGAGGAGGCTGGGAGAAGGTTCACAGGTGGCTGCATTAGGCCCTCCAACAGGTAAGACCATATAAGCGTAATGTAAAATCTGTAACTTGAAAAATGGATTTCATTGTATTGTTACAGATGTCACTGTGCATAATACCTGTGTTACTGAAAACTTATATTTGTAGTTGTTTAGTTTTTTTTTTTTTAGCAACTTACTCATTTTATTAAGAATATATTAAACATGAGCCAGATGTAGTAGCTCACACTTATAGTCCAAGCTATTTAGGGGGCTGAGGGGAGAGGATCGATTGAGCCCAAGAGTTCTAGTCTAATGTAAGCAACATAGTGAGACTCCTTCCCCCAAAAGGAGTATATTAAAAGTGAAAATCAAAGAGTCCTATATTCACTAATTTAAAGGTAATGATTTGGGATTTCTTATGGGTCTTCATTATAGAAGTTAGAACAATGTTTTTGGCTAAAAGACAACTCTTCTGATGGTACTTGTTAAAAATATTTCCCAATATGAGTATTAGATTGCTATTTAGTAAATATTCATTCTTCTCTCCCCCTTGAGGCAGAGTATAGGTCCATGCTCTACTGACCTTGAACTAGGTCCCATGCGGTGTCTTGCTTTGGATAGAAGAGTTACAGAGTAAGTGACCTACACAGATGCCTTGAGAGGTATGATCTTGGGCTGACTCAGGCTGAAGCAAAGCCTCCCACACTGACCTGCAGAAACATCAGCAAAAAAGCGAATAAGTAAATATCCACCTTTGTAAGCCCAGAGCTTTTGAGCAGCTTGTTCTATAGCCATGTTAGGCAATAGCCAACAATTACAAACACTGTCTAATCAGGACTCTGGGTAAAGAGCTTTCATTGCCAGTATCTGAGTTGTCAAACCAGAAGAGTGGAATTTCACTTTGAAAGGACTTGCACAAGATTACTCACCTAGGACTGATCTGGTTTGTAAACTGAGAATTTATAGGTTATGTTGAATCTTCTCTGCAATTGGAGATTATAAAAATTGCCATTAGCTTAACTTTTTTTTTTATTTGCATGTACCAGGCTAAAGAATGTCTTAGCTCTGGCTTTGTACTTTCTGGGGAACTCACAGCCACTTCCTACCCTAGCACCACATGAACCTCTAACTACAAGGGTCCCACAGCCATATTCTGCCCATAACACAACCCAAATAATTTACAATGTTGATCTTCCTATGGAAATAGTTGTGAAAGAATCAGGAAAGGAGTTTTGATCTGAAAAAGACAAATTCAAAATAACTAAAAGTGGCCACAGGCAGATGCAGGGAGTTTCCATCAATTATTTCTCAAAGGAAAAGGGTGACCTTGAACAAAAGTTGCTGCTACCTATAGCAAGGCTATGATTCTTGAGAGAAGAGAAAGCTGAGGTAAATTGTACATATTCTGTATGTGAATCAGACTTAGCAACTGTGTTATAACAAATAGTAAATATTCAGTCTTTGTTCTCCAGTTCCTGACACACAGCTCCTAAAACCTTTGGAATCTCCACAGTGTCTTTCCTAAGCTAATGAGATGACTAGACTAGAAACCCCCAGGTACTTTCAGGATGGGGCCTGGTTGCCAAAGGAACTGATCACGTGCTTAGAGGGTTGACTCTTTCAGTCCCACCTCCTAACCTCAAGGGAGAGACAGAAGAGGGGCTAGAGATTGAGCTAGTCAACATTATCTATGATTTAATCAACTGCACCTGTGCAATGAAACTTTCATTAAAAACCACAGTGTTTAAAGATCTTCCAGGTTGAGGTGCTGGGAGGATGGTGTACCCGGCTGCGTACAGAGGCCCTATGCCAGGGATCCCTCTGAATTTCATCCCATCCACCTCTTCATCTGTTTGTTCACTGTATTCTTTATAATAAACCAGTAGACATAAGGGACACTTCTTCCTGAGTTCTGTGAACTGTTCCAGAAAGCGACCAAACCTGAGGAGGGGATGGTGGGAATTTCCAATTTACAGCTGAGCCGTCAGAAGTACAGATGGCCTGGAACTTGTGATCGACGTCTGAATTGGGGGCAGTCTTCGTGGACTCTGATGCTAACTCCAGGTAGATAGTGTCAGAATTTGATTCAATTGTTGGCTACCCCTTTGGTGTCAGAAAGTTGAAGAAGGTAGAGAAGACACCATACATTTTGTATCAGAAATGGAGTAAAAATAATTTACTTTGCAACCATCCATGATGCATTCTGAGACCTCTGGAGTCAAGGGGGTACAGAAGTCCGAGGAGCAGGCAGCACCCCTTCACACATGCACACACACAGAGACTTGCACACACAATCCACCTGAAACGGTGGATGGATGGGTGACGTACAACACAGTCAAGGAAGCTTTAGTTTAGCGGAGTCTAACCCATTTCTCTGAGGGTGTAATCTGTCTTTTGATAGCTCTTATGCTCCCTCTTTACCCTAAAATTCTGTTTTGCTGGGTCTGAATTTTCTGTAGTCTGAATAACTACCAAATTCTTTACTGTGGACCACTTATTTCTTCTCACTATTCCTTTAATACACCACCCTTTTCTGACTCAATTTCCACCTATGCCAGTTCACTTCACCCTATCATAGGTCACTGTTTCCAGTGCTCCATCTTAAGCCCCATTCTCATCTCACTAACCTCATCATCCTGGGTGCTTTCCGGTCTACAATCATGGTTTAATTATTGATGGGTCCAAAATATGTATCTTGTATGCAACACAAAATTGACATACTTAATTTCCATCTTAAAGAGAGCCACCTATTTCCTGGATACTTCAATCTCACAAGGTCCAAAATTGAGCTCAAAATCCTTCCCCTCCTGTATTGCCTATACCCATCCTCCCATTCCCCCCATAATACACACACACAGGACCAAGCCATGAAATCACAAGTCATCATGACTACCCCTACTTCACCCCCACATTCAATATGAAAATCTTGACTACATTTTCTAGCTAAGAATAGGAGATAAACTATTCAGTTACTTAAAGAGAGATGATGGTGACATTAATAAAAACAGAAGAATCAGCAGGAGGAGTTGGCTTACGCCAGAAGTAGTTTTCAAAATATTAAACTGAGATATTTGCTATTATGACATTCATACAGTAATACTGAATAGTCAGGGGGGTATTTGAAATTATATATGTAAACTTGAGGGTTTTCTGGGTGGATGCATTGGTTAAGATGACAGGACACAAAGCATAGAAAGGAAACAAGATCAGAGAACAGACCCGGCAATGCCTAAATTTCTAAACTGAGTAGAAGAAAAGAATTTAGCAAGAAAGTTTATTAAAAATAGGCCTGTAGGACAATTAAAAGAAAGTAAAATGTATTGAAAGCCACAAAGAAGAGTTGTGCATATACAGCAGAGATCAACTTTCTCCATTATAAGAAAAATGCCAAAGAGTGAATGAAATACTCTTTTCATCTATCAGGTAGGCAATGATAAAAACAATTTATCTCATTCTGTGTTAATAAGGGTGTGGGGAAAGAGGCATCCCCCTACCTCGTTAGTCACGTGTAACTTGGTCCAATATCATGAGAGGCAATTTGACAACAACAATTGTTATAATAATTTGTGATAGTCATTTGTTTTTTTTTATTTTTTTTTTAAATTCCAGTGTGTGGCTTTTATTGATAGTCATTTGACCTAAAAATTTCCTCAGAGGAAAAATTTAGCCTGCAGATACATTTATATGCTCAAGCAATTACTGTAGAAGATAATTTGTTATAGGATTATTACTGAATCGAAGAAACATACCCTTTAATAAGGGAAAAGGTAAATAAATTACAGTTCATTCATACAGGAAAATAATATACACTTGTTGAAAAGAATGACACTTCTGTATACACTGGTATGGGCAATTTTCAAGATGTAATCTAGATTAAAAAGCTAGGGCACACACAGGACACCACTACTTCTCCTTAAAAAGGATGTGTGTGGGTGAGGAGATGGATGTGGGTAGGTGTGCTCTTGTAGACACAGAATGACTCTGGAAATTTTTATACACAAAAAAACTATTATAGTTGCAAAGAGAATGGGGTCTGGAGAAAAAGGTTGCTTCATTTGTGTGTTTGATTGTTTGTTTTGTTTCTTACGTTTGTATTCTTTAATATTTTTAATATAAGCAAATTTTTAACGAATGAGAGACTTTGGGTTTTTTCCTTGGAAGACACATTTCCCTGACTGACCCAAATAATAAAAATCATAAGAAATATTTAAGACATTTTTCAAAACATTTTTTAAAATACATGGTTACACTGACCAAGAAGGAAGATCTTAAACAGGCCAAAAACTAAGTAAAAATAGGAATCCAAAGAAATAAGCTAGCATTTTGCCCGATAGCATTTGATAAGCCCTAGAATTTGGTTTTTCAAGTTGTTGATGGAAAAGAAGCCATACTGTATAAAATAACTTAAAGAGGTTGATTCTGAGCTGAATCTGAGGACCATGACCCAGAGCCACACCCAAGAAGCCTTGACCAAGTAGACTTGAGGTCGTGGGGTTACAGTCTGGTTCTACACATTTTAGGGAAACAGGAATTACAGGTGAGATCATAAATTAATATGTGGTAAATATACGATGGTTTGGCCCAAAAAGGTGGGCTATCTGGAAGTGGGGGGGCTTACAGATGATAGGTGGGTTTAAAGATTCTGGAGCTGACAATTGGCTGAAATGGTCTTTCTCTAAAAGCCAGGAGTCAGTGAAAAAGGAATGCTGAAAATAATTAGAGACAAAGTTCCAGACAGATGAAGTGATTTGTTGTGTGTATTGAGGACTGCAGGTGGGGCTTTCACAGCCTTAGGCCTGGTAGGGAGTCACAGAGCATCTGTGGGGTGGGAAGCATGATGAGGCAGGTCTGATGTCCTTACTCAGAACTAGCAACTCAGTTTTAGGGATCTTCTTGGTCAAAAGGGGGTCCAATCAGTCAGCCGCTTAAGCAGGTATTCTCAATCTACGGCCTGTGGGCCACATGCGGCCTGCCTAGGACATTTATCCAGTCCGCCAGGGGTTTTTGCCACCCCCTGCCTGTCCTGCTTAGCAGCCGACTTGTCCCGGGCCCACAGTCCGGCCCTCCAACGGTCTAAGGGATAGTGAACTGGCCCCCTGTTTAAAAAGTTTGAGGACCCCTGAAGGGGGAGCCTTGGATTTGATTTCAGTACACAAACTATAAAGTCTAGAGGGTCTTCTTACACTGGGGGTTCAAAGACTCTCCCCTTAAAGGTGATTTCAAATGAACTTGCTCCTTCTCCCACTGCTCTTTTCCTCCACCAGGGGGCAGAAAGGTAATTTTCTATCATAAAGCTTAGTTTGTAAAAAAGAAGGAAAAATTATCTGTGAGAACTAGTAACTACAAACTAATCCTCACACAATTTTGTTGTCCAAATGTATCCAGTGTGAGAGAGTTTAAAAAATATTATGTCAAGAGTTTAGCTGAAAATATCCCAATTTTTAAATGCTCCCTGGGAAAATGCAAAAACTTTTTGGAAAATATACCTTTGAATAAAATCTTATATAAGTCCCACAGGTGAAATTCCAAGGAGCTGGACTTCACAAATAGGAATGATAAACGCATGAGGCAGCAAAGCCGTGTGAATAAAAGCCGGACAGAAAAACTGCCCACAGAGATCTGATACATATCAGACTGAAGTATGAATAGGAATAGGATGAAAATACTCTTGTAAGAATAGGAGACATTAAATAATACTTTTAAAAAGTTTATTTGAAGAGATGTCGTCTTCCAGTAATTCACCAAAATGACAAACACAAAGGGAAAGAGGAGAGGCACCCATACCTGTCCTCTTTGTCTCTTAGAAAACATGGAGTTGTTGTTCCTTTGGCCACAAGTTGTTCCTTTGGTGAATCTACAAGAAAAGTGATGCTGTGGACATCAAGGGAATGGGTACTGTTCAAAAAGGCAGGTCACACAGATGTCACCACGGCACAACTGGAAGAGTCACCCAGCATGCTGTTGGCCTTATTGTAAACAAACAAGTTAAGGGCAAAATTCTGGCCAAGAGGATTAATGTTCATATCGAGCATATTAAGCATACTGTCTCTCTAAGAGCCGAGATAGCTTCCTGAAATGAAGGAAAATGATCAGAATAAGAAGGAAGCCAAAGAGAAAGGTACCTGAGTTCAACTGAAGCGCCAGCCTGCCCCACCCAGAGAAGCCCACTTTGTGAGAACCAACAGAAAAAACCTGAGCTCCTGGAACCTTTTCCCTATGAATTCATGGCATAATAGGTATTAAAAATAAAAGCCTACCACTACTGTAAAAATGTTTCTCATCATTGACTAAAAGTGTGGTATTCTTTTCCCCAAAGAAGTATTAAAGTGAATTTTAATAGTGTCCTATAAAAAAAGAAAAACACTTTATTTGATACATAAATAGAACTTCCAGATTTAAAAAAAAAATGAAAATTTAAATATGAATGAATGGGTTTAGGTGAATAAAGACTGAGGTAATTAGAGAACAGAAATGCAGAAATTTTTCAAAATGTAACACAAGGAAAAGCAAAATAGAAATGAGATGAATGGAAGTCGACTTCCAAGTTCTAATATAAATTTCAGAAGAAGAGAAAATAAGTGTAATATTTGAACAGATAATGACTGTGAGTGTTCTAGAATTGATGAACAGGTAAAAGAAAACTAATCCCCAGATTCAGGAAATTTTAAGGACAATAAATAAAATAAATCTACACCTAAGTATGTCATAGTAAATATTCAGAAAGCTCATGACAAAAATAATCTTAATAGTAACAGGAAGGAAAATACCTAAAGAGAAATGAGAATTAGGCTTACTGTGGACCTCTCAAAAGTAAACTAAAGGCAGAGAGAGTAAAAGTATCTTCAGCACCGAAAATTAACTGTCAGTGTCCGAGTAGGGGTCAGGGCTAAGGCCGGATGCAGGAGGTAGGTGTTAAGGTAAAAGGGGCTGAAAACCTCAGGGGCTGATAACCTCGGGGGCTGATAACCTCGGGGCCTGATAACCT
>NW_003852466.1:3717345-3721889 GCF_000181295.1 Otolemur garnettii
CTGATAACCTCGGGGGCTGATAACCTCGGGGGAGAAGTGGCTTCCACCAGCTCATCAGCCACCTTACAAGAACTCTGGCTAATTACAGCATCATTTGCATCATGGTTTTAAAATATCTTCACCCTTGAAATCACCATGACAGTTCCAAGACAATCATATAAAGTATAAAAATGGGAGAGAAATCAATTCCAAGAATTACTGCCCAGATTCTTACTAAAGGCCAACTCCTCGGCTTTGAGTATTCCCCTCTCAATTAGTTGGACTTCAAAAGATCTAAAACCTCTTCCTGCTACTGAGGCTGCTCTCCTCCCAGAGAATGTACTTTTTTTTTTGCTTTCAATGAAAAGCTGTTGCTTGTTTGGCTTACATGGTGCATCCTGAAATTCTTTTCCTGACGTACACCAAGAACGTGGAAAAACCTCCATTCTAAAACTGATAACATCAACAAAAACAATGCAAAATATCTTTCTATGAAACAAAAGTACCTTTAGAAATATCAATTAGAAGATAACTTTATAGAAATAAAAGTGAACTAAAATATCTGTTTATTTTATTAAATATATCTTTTTAACAAAATATCTTTTAGAAACAAAAATAAAACAATTCCAGACAAATAGCAACAGAGAGAGTTGTCACCAGCAACTGCTCACTAAGATAAACTTAGTGACCACATGTAACAATAATAAATATATTGTTTTGAAGGATTAAAATAAGTAAGAATTAAAAAAAATATAAAAAATAAAAAAATAAAAAAATAAGTAAGAATTAACAAGTCAAAACCATCACACTTAGTGATGATCAGCTTTGAAGGAATCTGAGGTTCTCACACTGCTTAAGAGGAGTATAGTCACAGATTTTGGATTTTAAAGAAATGTTTATAATAACATTGCTGGGGTGTTTTTTGTTTTTTTGAGACAAGGGGCTCACTATGTGGCCCTTGGTAGAGTACTATGGTGTCACAGCTCACAGCAACCTTAAACTCTTAGGCTCAAGCAATTGTCTTGCCTCAGCCTCTCACGTATCTGGAACTACAGGCACCACCTCAACATCTGGCTATTTTTTGTTACAGTTGTCATTGTTATTTTAGCTGGCCTGGGCCAGGCTCAAACCCACCAGCCTGGGTGTTTGCAGCCGGCACCCTACCCACGGAGCTATGGGTGCCGCCAGCTGGGATTATTTTTTAAAAGTAGAAGTATAGTATATAACTTTCAAACACCAATCGAAGGAAAATGTAAGAAATAATAAAGTATATTCTAAAAATCTAAAAGAGAGAAAAGAACTCATAGGAAAGGGGGAAAGAAGAGTCACAGAAAAGGCAGAACAGCAGGTTGTTAGCAGAGGGCAGAGGCTGAGTCTTGCCTTTCCCGTGTACCCAAATCCTGATGGTCGATTTTAAAAAACAGCTGCCAGCCTATATAGCAAAAGGGCAGATAACATTTTCAACAAAATTAGGTGATAAGAAAGCCAGGACAAGCCATCAGGACCTGCATGGTGTCCAGCTTCTCTAGGGGAGGAAGCAGAGGGCAACAATTGACCTCTGACAGATCAAGATCAGGGAACCCCCAAATAGCCAACAGGCATCAGGCTACAAAGTGTTGGGCCAATGTAAGAACAGCAGCAGGAATGAAAGAGTTGACCCCCTTCCCCAGAGAAGGTGTTATAATGTATCTTCAGGGACTGACACGGCTGGAGCAGCCCAGCACCCTGACCCACCAGGGCTCCTTTCCAGGAGAGGCCTCCATGGTTAGGGGTGGAGTCAAAGTGATACCGGAAAAGAACAATAGAAATAAAGAACAAAAGGATCCATATAAAAAAGATGAGAGAGGAAAGAGCTAGGAAATCTCAGACAGCAAACAACTAAGTTTTAAACACTCTCAGAAAACAACAAAGAGAGAAGAGTTGCAAATTTAGAAAAGCGATCCTGACCACCATCTGACATATAAGAAAACTGTCTTCTCATTTTAAAAAAGTAGGACAGAATTCTCTTAAGGTTGAATCTCATGCAAAGTTATTTTAAGAACAAAAAGAAAAGGGAGCAAAATAACAGGATAAATGGAAGTATGCCAGAAGAATCGTGCAACAGGTCGGAATATAACTTCCAATTTTAAATTAGTCAAAAATAGAAAGAAAACACTAAATACAACATGGAACACAACCCAGAAACTAGAACTAGAAAGATTCAGAATTAAGTTGACATAACTACAGAAAGAATCCAAAATAAAAGGAAAGCTTGTTTCTTTTTCTTTCCTTTTCTGGGTAGAGTGCCATGGCATCACAGCTCACAGCAACCTCACCTCTTGGGTTTAAGCAACCTCACCTCTTGTCTCAATCTCCCAAGTAGCTGGGACTATAGTTGTTCACTACAATGCCCAGCTATTTTTAGAGTTGGGGATCTCACTCTGGCTCAGTGCTGATCTTGAGCTCTGGAACTAGTGAGCTCAGGCAATCCACCTGCCTCGGCCTCCCAGAGTGCTAGGATTACAGGTGTGCACCACATGCCCAGCCATGGAAAGCTTGTTTCACAAGTGAAGACTAAGCTAGACCAACATCAGAGTGAATTAACACAACAGATAATCCAGTTCATTAAAAGAAATATAAAGGGGGAGCAAAGAGGAAAGTGATATAAACCAAAGCTAAATGAAAGTTTCACATGAATACCTGTAGTAACATACCCATTATAACCAGAAAACATAACCAACACAGATAGATGTCTATCTGCTGACAGAGGGTAAACGAAATGTGCCATACAGTGGAATATTACTCAGCAATGCAAATAAGTGAGGTCCAGGCCATGATATGAATATACCTTAAAAGTGAAAGAAGCCAGTCAGAGATGACTGTCCGTTGTATTATTCCTCTTACATGAATTGTACAGAACAGGCAAACTCAGAGAAGCAGAAAGAGGATTATTGGTTGCCAGGGACTCAGAGGATTGAGGAGAAATTAGGTGTGGCTACTCACTCTTTGAGGGCTACTAAAATGTTCTAAAATCGATTGTGGTATAATGGTACAACTCTGCATATATTAAAAACCATTAAACTATACACTTTAAATGTATGAATCATATGATATCTCGATTTTAAAAGCAAATAAATAGAAAAAATTAAAAGGGATTTGAAAGAAATTGAGACCAATATTGAAAATAAGCAAAGAGGATACAACACATTACATATAAGAAGACTCTGAAGATGAAAACCAAAACAATGAAGGGCGGCGCCTGTGGCTCAAAGGAGTAGGGCACTGGCCCCATATGCCGGAGGTGGCAGGTTCAAACCCAGCCCCGGCCAAAAAAAAAAAAAAACCCAGGGAAACAGAATACTTAAAACTAAAATTCTAGAAAAATTTCCCAAGGTATCAAATAGATTTGGAAACACATATTGAAATAGCATTCCATATACCTGAGAATATTTACCCAAAATGACGTAACATTGAAAAATATTTATTAAAAGAAAAAATTAATGAGCATTAAGAAAAAAAAATTATTTGAACATCTAGACAAAAATGTGAAATAAATGATAAGGGAACAAAAATGAACTCTCTCCAGACTGGCCTCCACAGCACTGTTTATTCAGGAAAGGGAGGTAACGCATCTAAGATGCTGCAGGGGGGGGGAAACGTGAGCTGACAATTTGTATATGAGGAGAGTGTCCAGCATGGAAAGCAGGGTGAGAATGTAATCAGCATGCTAATACCCAGGGAACACTGTTCCTCTGAATCCTTCCTGAGGAAACTACTAGAACAAAAAGCTCCAGACAAGCAAAAAAGACAATGGGAACACTGGGTAGTAAAGAATTTAATGGTGCTGGCTCAGCGCCTGTGGCTCAAGCACCAGCCACATACACCTGGGCTGGCAGGTTTGAATCCAGCCTGGACCTGCCAAACAACAATGACAGCTACAACCAAAAAAATAGCCAGGTGCTGTGGCAGGCGCATGTAATCCCGTCTACTAGGGAGGCAGAGGCAGGAGAATCACATAAGCCCAGGATTTGGAGGTTGCTGTGAGCTGTGATGCCACAGCACTCTACCCAGGGTGACAGCTTGAGGCTCTGTCTCAAAAAATAATAATAATAATTTAATCGTGCCTTTTCCTTCTAGGAGTAATCTCTGAGCCCTGGACTGTCGTGGCTGGGGGGGCTGAGGTCACACCAGATAGCCTAACAATATGTGACCTAGAGGGTGTAGCTGATCACACCAGAAGGAGCAACAATGTGATTTAAAGTGAGAGCTTTGAGCCATCTCCTACAAGTTGTCCTGGACATCAAACACAGTGGCTATCAATTAGTCATGCCCACATAGTGGACCCAAGTTAGTCTGAACACCAAGACTATGTGAGCTTTTCTGACTGGCAAAACTGCATATTGGGATTCATCAATGCCAGAAAAGCAATGCAGCCTACCTCCATACAGAAAGACAGGGAGCAATGCAGCCTACCTCCATACAGATGGGAGACAATGCAGCCTACCTCCACACAGACAGACAGGCAGCAATGCAGCCTAACTCCATACAGACAGAAAGGCAGCAATGCAGCCTACCTCCACACAGAC
>NW_003852466.1:3724386-3733387 GCF_000181295.1 Otolemur garnettii
ACAGACGGGCGGCAATGCAGCCTACCTCCATACAGACGGGCGGCAATGCAGCCTACCTCCATACAGACGGGCGGCAATGCAGCCTACCTCCATACGGACGGGCGGCAATGCAGCCTACCTCCATACAGATAGGCAGGATTTGTTACCTATCACGGTTCTATCTCATGGGTTTCACCTCTTGACTGATTTTAATTTGTATTCTTTCCCTATCATAAACTATAACCTTGCTTATGATAGCTATAAATTCTGTACATTTACAGTAAATTATTGAATGCAACTGTGGTTTGGGAAACTCTTCCAAACTTTCTGCAGGTGTCAGAAGGGGCAGGGAGGTCTCTTGGGAGGTCTGGTATTTGTAGTTGGTCATGCTCTTGCAAGCACCAACACAAGTCTTGGTTATGAACATTAGACATATAACTACTAGAATTCAAATTAAATAGGGTTTAAAAAAGAAAATGTCAAGTATATGATGTCTATTTCCTCAATTCAGATATAAAACTGTAAAAATGGGAGAGCATATACAAAAAGTGGTCACTCTTCTGAGATGTACTGATGGTGGTACTATTAGTACTGTTATTCTAAAATATTTGTGTGTGATGTCTGATTTTTTTTAAAGGACTAATTATAAGACATTCTAGTTCTATAATCTCATGTCCCTTAGAACTAGGAATCTTACAGTAAAGAAAGGAAATATAGACATAACAAAGAAATTACTAAAAACAACTTGTAATCCTAATTTGAATATATGTCAGTGGTTCTCAACCTTCCTAATGGCCACAAACCTTTAATACAGTCCAAAGGGGTCGCAACCCACAGGTTGAGAACTGCTGACATATGTGCGTATGTGTTTGTGTGTGTCTGTGTGTTTTCTAGGCCTTCCACACCATACTATGTGGTAACCATGCCATATGATATGGGAAGCTTAGAAAAAGTAACCCACTAGCAATAAATACAATAAGTGCCTTAAAATACCATTTACCAGTAAAAGAACTAAGGTTTTCTTGATTCCAAGAGTGAGGCATGAAACATACAAGATGGGTTTAGAAAAGTTGTCATACCAGATAGCAAGGAAGCTAAGAAGGACTGCTGAAGTCACATTAAATTATCTTGAAAACCAAATTGAAGAGGCTCCTGCTGACCACATTGATTGGACAATTTGAGCTTTGAAAATCCCAAATCATGAACAATTCATCAATTAATAATTCATCAGTATGTTTAAACCCATGCGTTAATAATGACTTTTCAAAACAAATGCATCACCCTTAAAAGAATGATAGGGAAGAAATTACTATTTTCAAAACAAGTACATGGGAGAAAGAATCAATCACTTATCCTTCCTTCTCAATATGAAGTATATCAATGGAAAACCGTATAGTATAGTAAATGAGATCAATAGGCTAATGCTTGCATTTACCTAATACAAAATTCTCAAAATATGTACATCAAATACCTAAAGCTACAATCCATAAAAGTAAAAGGGGAAATACACAAATTCATAATCCTACCAGGAGATTTTAACATACCCCATCCAATAACTGGGGCAAGGAAACAAAAATCAGTAAGAGCATAGTCATCCTGAAGAGCAAATAAATAAGCCTAATGTAATGGATGTTTCTAAAACAAGTGGTATTTGAGTCATCTTTTTCTGTGTAATCAATTACCCCTGAACTTGGCAGCTTAAAATAACAAACATTTATTATCTCACAATTTCTGTGGATCAAGAGTGCAGAAGCATCATAGCTCCCACGAAATTGCATTCAAGCCGACTGCCAGGGTGGTGGTCTCATCTGAAGGCTGTACTGGGGGAGGATCCATTCATTCACATGATTGTTAAAAGAACTTGGTTCCTCACTGGCTGTAGGCCAGAGAATTCAATTCCTGACCACATGGGCTTCTTATTACCTAGCAGCTTACTTCCCCTAGAGCAAGCAATCTGAAAGAAAGAGGTGGAAAGAGCAAGTGAAACCACCCAAGATGGAAGCCACAAACATTTTTCCCTTCTTCTTTGGAGGAGGGTAGCAGCATTATTGATATATAATTCACATACTATACACATTACCCATTAAAGTGTAGGATTTAATAGTTTTTAATACATTGACTATCTATCACCACAATCCCTCCATCCACCCTGGCAACCACTAATTTACTCCCTATTGCTACAGATTTTCCTGTTCTGAACATTTCCTGTTCTGGCTCCATATAACATGGATCCATTTTTAACTGGATTCTTTTACTTAGGTTTTTTTTTTTTTTTTTTGGTTTGTTTGTTTGTTTGTTTGCCATTTTTTGCCAGGGCTGGGTTTGAACCCGCCACCTCCGGCATATGGCATATGGGGCCAGCACCCTACCCTTTTGAGCCACAGGCACCGCCCCTCTTTTACTTAGTTTAATGTTTTCAAGGTTTATATAGTTTGTAGTATGTATCAATTCTTCCTTCCTTTTTAAGAACAGATAATAATCCACATTTTGTTTATATGTTCATCAGCTGATGAACTTTGGCTTGTTTCTACTTTTTAGCTATTACGAACGGTGCTGCTGTGGAAATCCATGTACAAGTTTTTAATGTGGATATGTATTGTATTTCTCTTGAGTATGGGTAGAGTAGAATTTGGGGACCAAATGGTAACATTATATTTAACTATTTGAGGAAATGCCATAGTGGTTTCCAAACTAGCTGTACCATTTTACATTCCCATCAACAATGTATTTGTGTTCCAATATCTTCACATCCTAACAAATACACATTACCTGACTTTTTAAATCATAGCTACCCTAGTGAGTATAGTGGTATCTCATGATTTTCATTTGTACTTCCATAATAACTAAATGTTGAACATTTTTTCATGTGCTAGTGGCCACTTGTATAGTCTTTTTTGGAGAAATGTTTATTCAGATCTTTTGCCACATTTTAATGGCATTACTGTTTTTCTTTTTGTTGAATTATAAAGTTCTTTATATATTCTAGATGCAAGTCCTTTATCAGATGAATGATTTTCAAGTATTTTCTCCCCCTTTGTGAGTTTCTCTTTACTTAATTAATAATATCCTCTAAAGCACAAAGTTTCTAATTTTGATGATATGTAATTAATTTATTTTTCTATTGTTATTTGTGGGGTTTTTTATATCTAATAATATTTTACCTAATCCAAGGTCACAAAGACTTACTTGTCTTTGAATTTTGGATGAGTATGGTGTCTCACACCTATTATCTTAGCACTTAGGGAGGCTGAGGAGGAAAGATTGCTTGAGGTCAGGAGATACCAAGAGCAAGATCCCATCTCAACAACAACAACAAAAAAAAATTAGGGGGACACAGTGGCACACACTTGTAGTCCCAGCTACTCAGGAAGCTGAGGCCAAAGGATTGCTTAAGCCCAGAAGTTTGAGGTTGCAGTGAACTGTGATGATATCATCACACTCTACCATGGCCAAAAGAGCAAAACTCTGTCAAATAGTTGTACAGTTTTAGCTATTACATTATTACATTTAGGTATTTGATGTATTTTGTGTACAGCATGAGGTAAGGGTCCAAGTTCATTCTTTTGCATTTGGATACCCAGTGGTCATAGCAACATTTATTAAAATGATATTCTTCTCCCCATTGAAAGGTCTTAGTACCCTTGTCCAAAATCAACTGACCATAAATATATGAGTATAGTTCTGGACTATCAATTTCATTCCACTGATCAATATGTCTATTCTTATACCATTACCACATTGTCTTAATTAGTGTAGCTTTTGAATAAGTTTTAAAGTTGGGAGGCATGAGTCCTCCAATTTTGTTCTACCTTCTAGTGTTATTTTGACAATCCTGGTCCCCTTTAGTTTCCATACTGACCTTCTATACTACAACCTTGCTGAACTCATTTATTATTTCTGATACTTTCATAGTGGATTTCTTAGGATTTTCTATATACAAATTTATGTCATCTGAGAATAGAGATGGTTTTACTTTTCCTTTCCAATATTGGTGCCTCTTATTTCATTTTCTTGCCTAATTGTTCGAGCAAGAACTTCCAGTACAGGGAGGCGCCTGTGGCTCAGTGAGTAGGGCACCGGCCCCACATACCGAGGGTGGTGGGTTCAAACCCAGCCCCAGCCAAACTGCAACAAAAAAATAGCCGGGCGTTGTGGCGGGTGCCTATAGTCCCAGCTACTTGGGAGGCTGAGGCAGAAGAATCGCCTAAGCCCAGGAGTTGGAGGTTGCTGGAGCTACTCCACCGTACTCTACCAAGGGCGAAAAAGTGAGACTCTGTCTCTACAAAAAAAAAAAAAAAAAAAAAGAACTTCTAGTACAATGTTGAATAGAAGTGATAAGAGCAAGCATCCTTGTCTGGTTCCTAATCTTAGAGAAAATCATCTAGTCTTTCACCATTAAGTATAATATCAGCAGTGAGATTTTTGTACATGCCCTTGATCAGATTAAAGAAATTCCCTTGTAGTTCTAGTTTTGTGCTTTCATCATAAAAAGTTGTTATATGTTGTAAAATGCTGGCCAGAGTTCTATTAAGATACTTATTTTGTTTTTGTTTTGCTTTGTTTTTTATTGTATTAGTAGGGGATATTATATTTACTAATTTTCATGTATTTAGCCAATCTTGCACTCCTGGGATAAATCCCTCATGGTCATGGTGCACAATTCTTTTATATGTTTCTGTATTTAATTTGCTAACATTTTATTGAATATTTTGCATTTGTATTTATAAGAGATATTGGTTCATAGTTTTCTTGTGATCTTTGGTTTTGGTATCAAATAATACTGGTCTTATAGAATGAGTATGAATTGCTCTTTTCTGTTTTTTTTATAAGAATGTGAAAAATTGATATTAATTCTTCTTTAAATATTCGTTAGAATCCACCAGTGACGCCATCTGGGCCTGAGTTTTTCTTCATGGGAGTTCTTTATTACTAATTTATTATTATAAGCCTATTTGATTTTCTATTTCTTCTTCATTCAGTTTCAGTAGTTTGTGCCTTTCTGGGAATGTGTCTATTTTAACTAAGCTGTCTAATTTATTGTGAAGAAACTGTTTATAGCATTCCTTTATAAATCTTTTTATTTCCATAAGGTTAGTAATAATGTCCCCTTTTCCATTTCTGATTTTATTGAGTATTTTATCTTTTCTTCCCAGTTAATCTAGCTAGAAATTTGTCAATTATGTTGAAACTTCAAAGGACCAACTTTTGGTTTTATTGATTTTTCTCTATTTCCTGCTCTCTATTTTCTTTAACTCCTCTATAGTCTGGATAGAGATATGGTGAGCTTGAAAGGGCGAGGGGAGGTCATACTTCAAATGCTACAGACTCTCACTGTTCTTACCAAGTTTTAGTAGATTTGATTGCATATAAATGTTTTCCCTGGCTTTGTGCCCTTAGGATTATTTCCAGAGCCTTTAAATAGTTAAAATTTGTATTATGATTTTCATGAGTTTCACTGGGGAGCAGGTTTGTGGAGCTCTTCGTGTTACTATGGAAGTAGAAGTCCTTAGTCTTTTTATAACCTAACACTGAAGTGACATATTCCATCCATCAGAAATGAGTCAATAGGTCTGGCTCACAATTAAGGAGAAAAAGTTACACAAAGGTATGAATACAAGGAGACGGAGGTTAATGAGGGGTCATCTTAGAAGCTGGAGAACACATATTTGAGCAACAAGAAACATCTATGAAAATTGGCCACTGGCTGGTCTATAAATTTAAGCCTCAACAACTTTCAAAAGATAGGTCTTACACAGATCATGTTCTTTAACCCAAAGGTAATTAAGTTAGAAAAAAATACCAAAAGGAAAGGAAAAATGTGAAAATTACACAACACACATAAATAGCATGGAGGTCAAAGATAATTTATGAAATGAACAGGAAACTAACTTAACATCAATGAAAACACTTCGGATTACAACCTATATAATGTAGCCAAAGCAATTCCTGGGTGGAAATACATAGACATTAGTTATAACATTACAAAAGAGAAGACTAAATGAAAATTAATAAAGTAATTAAGTTAAAAATACTTTATAGAACAAACCTAAGAAGAAAATTATAATGATGACAGTAGAAATTCAGGAAATGGAAAAACAGAATTGAAAGGACAAAAAATATCAAGAGTTGATTATTTGAAAAGTCTAAGGAAAAGTGGGATATAACTACAGATCCTACAAAGATTTTAAAAATTACCCAGAGAGTATTTTGAACAATATTATTATGCCAATAAACTTGAGGACTTTATGAGATATACAAATTCTTACAAAACTATAACCTACCAAGCTGTACTTCAAGATAAAATAGAAACCCTATGTGTACCTATAACCATTAAGGAAAATAAACAGTAGCTAAAAAATCTTCCCCCCAAAGCAGATATTAGGCATACATGGTTTTACAGGTCATTAGGTTTTACTAATCATTCAAGGAATATATAGGGGGAAAAACTCACTTCTTGAAGCTAACATAATTTGATACTAAAACTGACAAGGAGAGTTGAAAAAAAGAAAATTATAACACTATTCCACATTAGCATACATGCAAAAATCCTAAATAAAATGGTGGCAAATTGCATTCAATAATATATTTTTGAAAAAGAATTAATCAAGACCAACTTATATTTTCCAAGAAAGAAAATTTAAAGAAAAAAATATGACTATTTCAATCATTCATCTTTGAATTCTTTGAACTTAGTGGAGCCTGGCATATAGTAAGTCCTGATTGAATGGTTGCTGGTTGATTGAATGAATGAATGAAAAAAAGAATGGTTCAATCTTCTTGAAAAAACAGCAGATGCTGGGCATGGGCATGGTGTGGGGGTGTCTGGTATACCTTTTGAGTGCAAGACATAACCACAAGAGGCCTCTACTTTAACAAAATCCAATATTTTGACCTGGTTGTACCCTCACATTAAACTGAAATAAATTTGTTTTAAAAAATTAGTGACTGGGTCACCTGCCCAGACTAAGAGGTCCAGGGTGAAGTTAGCATGTTAGAAAGAGAATAATATTTGGGAATGTGGCTGCAAGACACCAAGAGATGAATGAAAGAGTTCATGAATAAATTGCAAAGTTCAATTTGCAAATATATTAAAATAAAATACAGGAATAAATTCCTTTACTACAGTTGAAATACTGGCTTAACCATGCAACTGATCTATATGCAAGATACTGTGAGTGCTTTAGGGCTGCAATTATTAATAATTAACAAAGACTCAAAAAGAATTTATTACATGTTGTGAAGGACTATCAGCCCTTTACACCTTAGTGTAAACAAAAACTTTGAAGGTAGGAGGAGGGTGCCACCTACTGAGAAAATGAAGAATAACAGCATGGTGAAAGCTTTCAAGGTTCCCACTTTAAAATTGTTCTTAGGAGGTCTTACTTAATTTCTTGCTCTTTCCACCACCTTCTTTAGTAAGTATTTTTTCTAGAATATTTTAAAATAATTAATATTTTTTAAAACTTTACATCTCCTTAATATGCCGTTTGTAAATATGTATCACACTTTGTTCATATTTTTCTCGAAATTTGGAAAGTGTTTCATCTAAATGTCTTTAATTAAAATGTTAAAAGTAAAAATTAATGGACAACACAGCTCCAAATCTAAACTGCTATTTATTAACAGTGCACAATTCTAACAATGTGCATTTAAGTGCAGAGTCAGAGCTTTTAGGTTATCACCAACATCACACAGGTGCAGGAAATCACTAGCTCGGAAGAATGTATTGTCAGTCTGGACAGAAAAATAAAGAATACCCCCTAAAACCCACTCTAGTTCCTCTGAGCATAGCATGAGCAATACTCTATAAATTGCCTGACGTATTTTCTCAAGATCCTTCCTTGTGCACAGAGATTTAGTTATTATTCAGCTAGGGGCTGAACCCAACACACAGAATTGGTTCTGTGGCATTCCTGGTGAGTTCCCCTGAAATCTCAAACAGGAAGACAAAATAGCATTTATTGAACACTATAAGCCCGTCACTGAACTTTTTTTTACCTTACACATGTTGTATCATTTAATCACACAACTATATGAAGTAAGTTTTATATCAAAATTAATGATAAAGAGGCTCAAAGAAACTGGAGAAAAGGACCCCACCTCATACCAGGAGTACAACATTGAAATTCCAAGGCCAAGCTTGACTCCTTTCCCCATTTTCCTAAACTCCTTCATAAGGGAAAAACAGACAATCTAGCTAAGGGGAAAACACAGTGGGTCACATCAAAAGAGAAGCTCTCAAACATTGGTTGTGGATATAGAGGTAAGTGGGTCTGCATCAATTGAACCTCTTTGCAATATCTATAACGTAGTGATTTTTAATGGGTTTGCATTGTAATGAGGTCCAAAAGGTAAAGAACTCCAGTTAAATAGGTTTATCTAAGGTTTCATGCAGAATTTTCTTGGGGCACAGCTAACATCCCAGTGAATACCAGTTAGGAAACGTTTCCCTGGCCAGGAAGCAGCCATTGATGGGTTTTAAGCAGGGAAACAACATGGTTCGATTAACACACTTGACACAGAATTCTGGCAGCAGGGTCTGGGGAGCGGTAGAGGCTATATTTGAATGGAAGCCAGGAGCTGAAGTGGAGTTATCTGGGGGGATAGAGATGGAGAGAGAGGGACAAAGTGGAGAAATATTTAAGAAATAGAATCAACTGGACTTGGAGATGAATCAGATATAGGAGAGAAATAAATATTGAATAACCCACAAAGTTGTTGTTTGGGTTCTTAGGTAAATATTAAACCACAGGAGATAGAGAAATTGGTTTAACTTTTAAAATCCTGTGCTTTGAAGATTTATTTATCAGTAAACTTTTTATTTCTGAGCTATTTCACAGAACTGGTGTTCTATAAAACACACTTTCAGAAACTGCTGTAGGAATATCAGAGAGGCAACTGGCCCAGACACACTGCATGATATCATCCAACTTCTATGGGGAAAATCCTAAGAAAAATTTTAGCTCGTGGTTCCAGTGGGGAGAGAAGGAGGAAGCAGGGAGCGGGGCGGCTGGGGGGGGGG
>NW_003852466.1:3733995-3737179 GCF_000181295.1 Otolemur garnettii
AGGTTTATCACCAGATCTTCAGTCTATGGAGCAGATTCGGCGAATTATGCGACCAACTGATGTACCAGATCAAGGTCTTCTTTGTGATCTTTTGTGGTCTGACCCCGATAAAGATGTCTTAGGCTGGGGTGAAAATGACAGAGGAGTGTCCTTCACATTTGGTGCAGAAGTGGTTGCAAAATTTCTCCATAAGCATGATTTGGATCTTACTTGTAGAGCCCATCAGGTGGTTGAAGATGGATATGAATTTTTTGCTAAGAGACAGTTGGTCACTCTGTTTTCTGCACCCAATTATTGTGGAGAGTTTGACAATGCAAGTGCCATGATGAGTGTGGACGAAACACTAATGTGTTCTTTTCAGATTTTAAAGCCGGCAGAAAAAAAGAAGCCGAATGCCACGAGACCTGTAACACCTCCAAGGGGTATGATCACAAAGCAAGCAAAGAAATAGATGTCAATTTTGACACTGCCTAGTTGGGACTTGTAACATATAGTATATAACCTTCATTTTTAAGACTGTAATGTGTACTGGTCAGCTTGCTCAGATAGATCTGTGTTTGTGGGGGCCCTTCCTTCTATTTTTGATTTAGCAAATTCCATTTGCTGGTTATAACAGCAAATGAAAGACTCCACTCTAAAAAAAAGTGTTTTGTTTTTTAATTCCCTTTTCCTTTTGCAAACAATTTTAATGATGGTGTTAAAGCTATACACCCCAGGACAGTTTATCCTGTCAAAGGGGTAAGTGTACAATTGATCATTTTTTAATTCAGTAAAAACCCATAATAATGTAAATGCTTGTTTTCTTTAGGCTATAATGAGAGCCCTAGGGTGCTCTGAATCTGTACATGTTCTTGTCATAAAATACATACTGTTGATACAAACCACTGTGAACATTTTTTATTTTAAAATTTTGTTTCAAAGGGATTGCTTTTTCTTTTCATTGTCTTGTCATGTACAAACTAGTTTTTATAGCTATCGACATTAGGAATAACTTTCAACCTTGCCAGCATCACTGGTATGATGTATATTTAATTAAAGCACACTTCCCCTACCATATACTTAAAATGACAATTAAAGCCATTCTTTTAAATGTTTGTGACTCTTTCCTAAAGCCAAAGTTTCTGTTGAAATATGTATTGACACACCCCTAAGTACAAGGTGGCATGGTTGTATACATATGCTGCCTTCTTGGGGATTCAAAAACTGGTTTTTGATTTTGAATAGTAGTTAGTAATATAGTGCTGTTTAAGCTATTAATGATTAAAGTTAATAACATTTTGTACAATTTCCATATAGTCTATTCATTAAGTAATCTTTTTACAGTTACATCAGGCCTGAACTCGTCCATTCAGAAAGCTTCAAATTATAGAAACAATACTGTTCTATACGAGTGACCGATTATGCTTTCTTTGGCTACATTCTTTATTCAGCGGTGAAGTTGAGGCTTCTAAGTCAAAACAAAGAAACTAACTTACTATCCACCAATTTATACAGAATTCACAGTATCTATGACTTTTTTAAACTAAGATCTGTTAAAAAGAAATCTGTTTCAACAGATGACCGTGTACAATACCATGTGGTGAAAATGCATTCAGACTTATTAAATGATGAACTTGTTAAAAAAAAAAAAAAAGAAAGAAAAATTTTACAGAGACAAATGAATTTCGCTTTGCAAGTTAATAGTGTAAGCAGCATTTAAAGGGACATACAGTTGTCCCTTGGTATCCACAGGAGATTGGTCCCAGGATTGCCCAGGGATACCAAAATCTGCACGTCCTCCATCCAGGAAGCAGGTCTTGTAGAACTGTGGATATGAAAAGTCAACCCCTTCTATACACAATTTTACATCCCATAAATACTGTATTTTTCATCCACATCTAGTTTAGGATGTAGAATTTGCCATAAAGAAGGGCAGGTTTTATTTATTGAAAAAAAAATCCATATTTAAGTGGACCCTCATAGCTCAAACCCAGGTTGCTCAAGGGACAATATACCTAATATAATAGAAAATCTAACTTATTTTGGGAGATCCACTATATAATCTAGAACAAAGAGTTGGGAAACTATAGCTCTCAGGCCACATCCAGCCAACTACCTGTTTGTTTTTGTAAATAAAGTTTTATTGGAACACAGTCATACTCCTTTATTTACGTGTTCTCAGGGGCCACTTTCATGTGACAGTTGGCAGCCTGGAGTAGTTGAGACAGAGCCTGAATGGCCAGTACAGTCTAAAATATTTACTATCTAGCCTTTTACAGAAAAGGTTTGCCAAATCCTGATCTAGTGAACTGTTAAGAATATAGTAAATGCTTATTTTTAAAAAATAAACAAATTGATACACTGAAATCCACGACTATGAACACAATAAACTTACAACCCAAGTTCCCTCAGGCTATACCAGCTGATGAGTATAAAGGAATTCCAACACAGAAACTCAAAGCGTAAATCTCTGATTCAGCCTTTCACAGAAATTTAGGAGCTCTCTCTCTGCTAAACCTACTAACATTTGGGACCATTGTCCTCCTGATGGCAATTATGTGGCATCTCTCAGTTCCTCCCTACCTCCCACTTCCCTGGCTTCCACTCCCCAAAGAATCAGCTACCAACACCACCCTGGTCCTCATTAGCTAACCCTTCTATTAATGGAGACTTTATGAGTCAGAAGTGCATTTACTGGCAAATAGCAGAAGTTCCTGCTACTGAGGCTTAAACAAGGTAGGTGTTTGTTTATTCATTCAAAAAGAGGACTAGTAGTAGGTGTCCAGGGTTGTTCCAAGAAGGAAGGATAAAGAAGGAGGGAAAGCAAAGGGCTGAAGGAAGAAAAAATTGTCCTTTTTCAAAAACTTTCCTGGTAGTTCAAACTGATGCCTTCCACTTCCACTTCATTGTCTAGAACAAGCGTACATGGAGACTTCCTCCTATGAGGACAGCTGGTGTGAGAGCTTTCTAGTCCCCCTGGAGAGTATGGGAAAGGACCATCAGGCTTTTGGAGCAAATCTTGAATCTAAAGCTTGCCATGGAAACAAAGTTTTTAAGTGCCCCAGACCGCTTAAAGAAAATTCTTCCCCAATCCCTCTCTAGCATTTCATGTTAGTTGAGCTCTGGGTGGTCTTCCATGTATATTCAGACATGGCTGATGTGTAGACAGCATAAAGCCCTGGATGGTCATCCATGTATATTCAGA
>NW_003852466.1:3737661-3778702 GCF_000181295.1 Otolemur garnettii
TGGCTGATGTGTAGACTGCATAGAGCCCTGGATGGTCTTCCATGTATATTCAGACGTGCCTGATGTGTAGACTGCATAGAGCCCTGGATGGTCATCCATGTATATTCAGACATGGCTGATGTGTAGACAGCATAGAGCCCTGGATGGTCTTCCATGTATATTCAGACGTGGCTGATGTGTAGACTGCATAGAGCCCTGGATGGTCTTCCATGTATATTCAGACGTGGCTGATGTGTAGACTGCATAGAGCTTAGGATGCTACTCTTTACAAAGCAAAATGTGAAATGAAAAAATTAGATGGAAATGAGATTTCAGGAATATCAATGCTCAGGGCTCACATGGGGAGTATTTATGGAGTCTATAATTTAATGTAAATATTTTATCTATTTATAAAGCAAGCCAGAAAGAAATTCAAGTTATTTTAGTGACTAGTGCAGCATCATGTTCGGAAGTTTCATAAAAATCAGCACTTAGATAGTTGGATATTAATTGGTTGGTTTCACTATTATTTGTAACTAAGATATATGCTAAGAAAAAAATAAAATATGTAATGTTTATTGAGTATTCTAAAAAGTAACCTAGATTTAAAATCATGTATACAGTTCTAAATTCTCCAAATTAGGGAAGTTATATTCAACTCAAATGCAGCATGAAATGAGTATTTATCCCTTTACTAAATATATTAAGTTGGTCATGCATGAACATTAACTAGAAATCTATCCTACATCACAAAAATAACTGATTTGGGTGTAGAATATCCAAATCCAGTTCATGTACACTATCTCATTTGACTTTCACAATTATGTTTTTTCTTTTTTCTTTTTTTTTTGTTTGGGATTCACCTAGGGTTCAAAGAATTAGGTTACACTGGTTGCATTGGTTAGGTAAAGTCCCTTATACTTATGTCCCACCCCCAAGAGGTGTGCCCTACACCCTCATCCCCCATCACCCTCTCTCTTCCCCTCTCCCTGCTCCCTCATTCTCCTACCCCACCCCACCTGGGTCATCTACTGCCTTCATCTTAGAATTGAGTACATTGGATTCCTGCTTCTCCATTCTTGTGATGCTTTCCTAAGAAGAATGTGTTCCACCTCCATCCAGGTTAATACAAAAGATGTAAAGTCTCCACTTTTTTACTGGCCGAATAGTATTCCATGGTGTACATACATATACCACAGCTTGTTAATCCATTTCTGGGTTGGTGGGCATTTAGGTTGTTTCCACATTTTGGCAATTGGAAATTGAGCTGCAATAAACAGTCTAATGCAAATATCCTTATGATAAATGACTTTTTTTCTTCTGGGTAGATGCCTAGTAATGGGATGGCATGGCAGCCATTACTACACATCAGCCATGTCTGAATATACATGGAAGACCATCCAGGGCTCTATGCAGTCTACACATCAGCCATGTCTGAATATACATGGAAGACATGAAAATGGGAGGTCTAATTTTAGTTCTTTGAGGAGTCTTCATACTTCCTTCCAAAAAGGTTGTATTAATTTGCAGTCCCACAAGCAATGTAAAAGTGTTCCCTTCTCTCCATATCCACAACAGCATCTGCAGCTTTGAGACTTTGTAATGTGGGCCATTCTCACTGGGGTTAGGTGATATCTCAGGGTAGTTTGATTGGCATTTCTCTGATCATTAGGGACAATGAGCATTTTTCATATGTTTGTTAGCCATTCATCTGTCTTCATTAGAGACGGTTCTGTTCATGTCTGTTGCCCAATGATATATGAGATTGTTGGCTTTTTTTGTTGTTAATTAATTTGAGTTCTGTGTAGATCCTAGTTATCAAGCTTTTGTCCAATCCATAATATGCGAATATTTTTCCTATTCTGAAGGTTGTCTGTTTGCTTTGGTTGTTTCCTTAGCTGTACAGAAGCTTTTCAGTTTAATTAAGTCCCATTTGTTTATTTTTGTTGTTGCAATTGCCACAGAAGTGTTCTTCATAAAATCTTTGCCCAGGCCCAAGTGTTTCCCCCACACTTTCTTCAAGAATTTTTATTATTTCATGCCTTGGATTTAAATTTTTTATCCATCTTGAATCAATTTTTTTAAGTGGTGAGAGGTGTGGGCCCAATTTCAGTCTTTTACATGTGGTTATGTAGTTCTCCCAGCACCATTTATTGAATAGGGATTCTTTTCCCCAGTGTATGTTCTTGTTTGGTTTATCAAAGATCAGGTGGCCATAAGAGGTTAGTTTCATCTCATGATTTTACACTTGGTTCCAGATGTCAATCTTTGTGCCAATACCATGCTGTTTTGATCACTATGGTCTTGTAGTATAGCCTAAAGTCTGGTAGGGAGATACCCTGGTTTTGTTTTTATTACTAAGAATTACCTTGGTTATATGGGGTTTTTTCTGGTTCCATACAAACAAATTATTTTTTTCCAAATCTTGGAAGTACAATGATGGTATTTTAATGGGGATTGCATTGAATCTGTAGATTGCTTTGAGAATTATAGACATTTTAACAATGTTGATTCTCCCCAGCAATGAGAATGGTATGTTCTTCAAATTTCACAATTTTTTTTTTTTTTGAGACAGAGCTACAAGCTATTCCCCTGGGTAGAGTGCTATGGCATCACAGCTCACAGCAACCTCCAACTCCTGGGCTCAAGTGAGTCTCCTGCCTCTGCCTCTCAAGTAGCTGGGACCACAGGCACCCACCACAACACCCAGCTATTTTTTGGTTGCAGCCATCATTGTTGTTTGGTGGCCCGGGCTGGATTTGAACCCGCCACCTTAGGTATATATGGCTGGCGCCTTAGCCGCTTGAGCCACAGGCATCGAGCCAAATTTCACAATTATTATGTCACTCACTCCATTTTCTCTAAATTTGTCAGATGCCTCAGAACTATGACTGCCTTAATTATAGGTAGGTTTTAAGGGTCACTGATTAAGGGCACTTTTAGCCCTGAAATATTTTTGCAACCTGTTCACCAATGTTTGACATCTTTTCATAAGAGATAAATCTTTCATTCCACAATGATAAATAAAACTAAACAAAATTTCCATGAGATAGGCAACATATTATTCAATGCCACACAAAAGTATGGAAAGTTTAGGTTCTAAACAGATGTGTCAATGATCCGACATTTGCTTAACCATTAATAACTGTGCACTCTCATCTATAAAATGGAATAATAATTCTTTATTCCCCATGTGGTTTTTTCCTAGGATTAAGTATAACAATATTTACAAAGCACTTAGTGAGCATGGCAGCTAGGAAGGACTAAATAAATGTTAGCTATTTTCTTGTAATTGTTTGTTTTTGCTGCTGTTGTTAAGACTAATGAGAAAAGGGGACACAGTACCAAGAGCACCAAATTATCTGAAGGGAAGGGGATACACATTCCACAGTAAAGAAAAGAAAAGAACACCAAAGGAAGAGAGATGTTCCTGTGGCACATAATGAACAAATAACCCAAACTCCACAATTTTTCACTTTGGCCCTCTTGGGCCAGCCAAAGGGCTGTGGGCAGAAGAGTAGGACTCACCGAGGCAGGCAGTGCAGCAACATACCACCAGATGGCAGCATAGAGCCACGGCCATTTTCACCCTTGGGCAGCATCGCGGCTTCCTGGTGCTGAACACCACAAGGTTCTGAAGAATTGGTCCACGCCAATGGAAATAGGAATTCTCCCAGCCAGACTCCCTCCCTTACAATCTAGGTGTATCTTGTGTATCTAAAACCTTATTTTTATCCACTTTCCCTCACTTCACCTTGCAGTTCTTGGGACTGGAGAACAGCTAATAAATCTGACTTACTACAAATTCTCTAAAAAGAGAAAACATTTCACACCCAAAGAAATGAATGGCAGGTCCCGCTCTTGAGCAAGCATCTGGCTGTTCTTTCTAAACCTGTAACGGCTCGTCTATGGCTAAAAGTGTTATCAAAATAAAATACCGTTTGCCACACTTTTAGTCAAATCACATTTTGACAAGATTAGTTCAAAGGAAAAAAATGCTACACAAATCTGATGGCTTTTTTTCCCCAGAAAAGTGTTCATTAACATCTAAGACCAATTTCCAAATAATGAATAGCTTATGAATGGATTCATACAAATAAAGTATATTTCCTCCAAAAGGCCAAAGTCTTCATGAAATTTCATCACTGATCTAAAGAAACAGGTCATTTTTCCTTTATAGTTATGAATAACATTGAGGTGATCCATTATAGATTAAAATAGTATAGGATTGTTCTGAATCCACGCATTTTTTTAACTAAAAGTTATTCAAGAAGAAGGTCAAAAGTATACATAACGTCCCCTCGTGCTATAATTTACCTTTGATTTACAGATTTAGTGAACAGATCAGAAAAACATATGTATCCAAATAGCTCCCTAGAAAATATGCATATGCAAAAGCTGAAAACAACAAGTGATCCCTGCTTCTGTCAGCACTTACTTATACTTGAATTTCCCCAATCTGCTTTTTTGCTGTAATACAACCTGGCCTGGTGTTGCAATTATGTGTGCACCCCTTATCCTGGGAGGTATGCCTAACTTTAATGTGGAATAAATGAGAGCCCTTGTTAATGTAAATATTTTAAAAACATTGTTTAATAGTGATTCTACTTTGAGTGGGAGAAAACACAAATAGTAACCATTTAAAATATGTATTCTTATCTTAAAATTAGTACCACCAATAATTAATTTCATCAGTAATATTAACAACCCACATCATGGGTCTCTGGGTATGATGCATAAGAAGGACACACAGGCTAGACAGCACTCATGCCAAAAGACCATAGCCTGGATCCCATGATGAGGAAAGCACAGATAAGCCCAAAGCGAGGGAAATTCTACAAATAAGTGCCCTGTACTCTGCAAAAACACTGGTCAAAAAGGAAAAAAACAAATAAACAAACAAAAACTGATATATGTGCTGGAGAGAAATAGAGACAGAGAGGGAATGTGCAGACAGAGCAAAATAGTGACTGATGGACCAAAGCAAAGTTCTTTGTACTATTCTTGCAACTTGTCTATAAATTTAAAATTATTTCAAAATAAAAAATAATGCATTAAAAAGTGATAACAAGACAGTCATTTCAGGCTAACAACCAGTAAAGAAATTTTTACCTTATTTTATTAATAACACAACATTTTGCCAAAAAAAATTTTTTTAAAGAAAATGAAATTGCCCACAATCTTGCCCCCTATTCTCCAAGTGCCACATGCCTCCAGGCTTCCTCCACTACCTGTATAATTGTCTTTTGCACAGTCTTTCCCAGCTCTCCATGACCCCTTGACTGGAGGCTGGGCTCCCACCTTCCACCGGTCCCCTCCCCACCTGGTCTCTCCAGGGCAGCTCACCTGTGACTTTTGTGGTTGTCACTGAGCCACTGTGCAATGAACATTTGCTGAATGAATGAATAAACAAATAAATTATAGTGAAAATATCATTTTCTTTTTTGTAAAGCAAATTTAATGATACTCTACACATTTACCTTTTAAAATAGAGATTTTGACAAAATACATCATGAAGTGTCCAGCTGAACATTTTAGTATTTGAAAACATCCAAATGTTGTTTAATCCTAGTTAAATTCTTTCTACTCTAGTTCATCCCTAGGGTCCACCTTCTGCCAAACTGAAAAGGAGACCAAGTGCTCCCCTAACTCTTCCCTTATTCTCCCTTTCCACCCCTGTCTTAAGCAAAGCTGGCGGCCCAAATTCTGTCTGACACTATACTTCCCTACCTGGAAACCTCTGAGACCAAGTGGCTATATGCAAATCTCTCGAATCAGATCAGACTGAGCTCTGCCTCTGGTTGAAGCCCAGCACCCTGAATCTCACTGAACTCATCGGGTTATGGAAATCTGGAGGTGTGAGGCTGGGGATCTGGGCGAGCGTGCCTTCTCCACTAACCAACTGTGGGCTTGTCACAAATGGTTTACTCTTTCTTGTTCTCAATTTTCAAGTGGGCAAAACAGCTGGGATTAAATTATTTCTAAAATCACCTTGAGTACTAAAAGGCTGTGATTCTATGATTCTATAGCCAGGAAAATAGAAATAATCATGTACAGCGTAACAGGAAATCAGGAGTGGAGAAATTTTGAAACTCAACGGAACATAAGGATAATGATCATGAATAATAAATTACATGGGTTATTTTGGGGTTTTGATGCAGAGGACAGAAGAATAAGGCTCCCCTCATACAAATTAGTGGGATAGAAGTAGATGATCTCAATAGACTGATAGTTATGGAAGACAATAAATGACTTAATAAAACAACCAGGACTCGTACCAGCTCTCCTTGAATGACACATCTCCAAATGCTGTAATTAAATACCTCGGAAATGAAATTCTGGCAATGAGTAAGCTTTTCTTCCTTTATACTTTCAATAACTTAAGTACAGTAGTTTTTTAGGTTACTAGATCAATGTTTCCCAAAACACGGTCTACAAGTCTAGACCAGACATCAGAGCATTTCAGAGTAAGAAGAGAAGGCTTGATGAACAAGTCCAACTTGAGGAAAGTAGGAATCCACCTGGTTGAGTGGCTTGTCAAATGTCACACATATGGCACAGTGGGCTCACTCCTGGGACTTCCAGCTGGGCATCTCACCACCAGGTGGTCATTTATAGAACCCTTCCAACCAGCCAGCAACAAGCAGGTCTCTGGTGCTCTTTTTGAAGCAAGGGCCATATTTAATCCCTGTTCATGCCTTTGAGACAGCTGTCACCTCAGCTGTCATGTACAATGACACCCTTTGCAGTACTAGAGTCATTTCACCACCCTGGCATGGGGGCCAAGAAGGACCCCGTTCCTCCCTGGTGTGCGTCCCTCTCCAAACACTCTAGTGAACTTAGTCTCAGGCAACTCACCCGACATGACCATTCACTACAAGTGTCTATTTTTTGAAACGGTAGCAGAGCAGGGCTACATATTCCTCCTGGGACTTCTATCTTCATCAAAGTATCCTCTGGAAATTTGGAAAATAAAAAAGTCCTTGCGTTATAGCACCTCAGACATGCTCTGAATTCAAACTAATAAGCTGGAAAAAAAAAAAAAAAGCCAATCCTCCTACACAAACACTCAACAACCTATCTCTTCTCTGACCTTGCCCAGGTAGAGAACATGAAGTTAAGGCGTACTTCCACAAGGGAAGATAACTCCCTCCATTCTAGCTATTGGCAATCATAAAGATAGGATATTTTGCCCGATCTGGTCATGGTGGGTTTTGTGTCATGCCTTTGTTAGCCTCTTGGGTTAACCCTTCAGACCCAAACTAGATGAGAGCTAAACTTGTGCATTTCCCCTCCTCTGTGTAAGACCATTCAATCCAAAACCTCGGGATTCAGATAGACAGCAACAGAACCTGTGGTCACAGAACTCTTGCAAGATTTTTAATGAAAATAATGCAAGGATTTTTACCCAGTATGAAGTAGTATCTTCAGGACAAACAAGAATGTGATTTCCCAGATCACAAGGTCAATAAGTCCTTGCTAATCATCTGGAAAGTTCTTTAAGTGTGACTCCAGGCTTCTCAAGGTGCTTTTATCATCCAGAGTAGTCCCATGAAATGAAAGTGATTCCTCACCAATTCAAAAGTTGGAGAATTCCTGACCTGGAAATTTGGATTTAGAGACATAACATCTTAGCCCTTCTTTCTAGAGAGTCAAGACCTATAATTTAATTTGTGAGATCACTCACAGGAAAGAGAAATGGTAGAGTCATGAGTTTTGTTTTCCTGGTTGGGAAAATCAGATTATGTAAATCTGGATCCCTATTTTTTAACTTACTAGCTGTGTGAACTTGGGCGAGTCACTTTGACTTGAAATCTCCTTTAGTGTGTTTGTGAAAACAAATTTGATAACTAATTTAACAATAAGAAATCAATATACTTCAGCTATTATTATAGGTTCTGCTGGGAAGGTAATGTCACATAAAATCTAGGCTTGGGAGTTCTGAAATTATATTGCTTGAGTTAAAATCCTGGCTTCATCTCATACTAATTATGTGACTATGGGCAAATTATTTAACCTCAAGTCACAGGTTTTTCTTCTATAATTTGAGAATAAAGATTGTTATAAGGAATAAATAAGAAGAAAAAGCAATGTATCCACAGAAAGTATGTGGCACAGTGCTTGGTGTCTACTAAGCATTTTTCAAGTATCTGTCATTGTTACTAACATTAATGTAGTAACAGCAGTGGCAGTAGTGGTAGCAATATTGCTTTCCTTGGTACACAACTCATAATTATTAACTGTGGAATATCGCTGAAAAATGTTCTTGGCAGGATTAATGCCCCCATTCCTGTGTAGAGCTCATTATAAATACCCATCTTCACTGAACAGTGTAAGTACCTTTGAAAAAATGTTCTAAATGAAACGAAAGTGAACTACATTCAGTAATATTCTACATGGGGACACATTTTTCCCCTCTGAGTTGTTCCATTTAATGTATTAAAATCTTTTTCACACTGTTTTAATAGTTGGGATAATTAAAAACAACAATTCCTGCCAATGTTTCTAATTTAAAATTTTTCACTGGCCTAATATTATAAACTTTATAGTATTTACCTGAAGTCACTTTATTCTTAAAGGGCCTTATTATGCAACAGATGCGCACTGAATTTGAAGTCAAAACAACATGAAACAAAATATATGTTAATATCTCTTCCATCTACTATCTTGGGAAGGATATTGTGACCCTGGGCCATTGCTGAATAAGTTTTTAATCTCAAATTTCCTCATGTGTGAGAATAGGGACCTAAGTATCTTCCCTGTCTATCTTCCAAAGTTATTATTGGAGATCAGATGAGGAAAACTTGGATTGAATTGTAATTGAAGTCATTATACAAATTTAAGTTATTCTTATTTCAAAATGTGAGCTCACTCATCCACACAAATGCTAGTTGTTGGATTTTGTTTGCACTAACTGAAAAACAACTTATTTGGTTATCTTTTAATGATACCTTTACCTTCCTCAGAGCCTGAGTTTGGCTTTTAGGGGCAGTTTCAGAGTAGGCCTTGAGGTATTCGGGGTGCAGATCCACACTCTGAGAAACAGGGGCTGAGCCTTTCACAGACTCCTGTAAGGAACGTCAACAGGCTTCCTCAGAGCCGTGCATTCGCCAAAATACATACTGACGTGATGAACCACAATGGATTTAAGTGTTTGAAGTCAAAAATACACTTTTAAAAATAAGTACTTAAGTTGGCCGATTGAGTAATTATACCTAGATGCTGAATTAAATTTGTTCAGAATAAAACACAGAGTGAACTTCTTCATTTTAACATCATACACTAAAAGCAAGGAAAACCAAAAAGGAAAATTACAATTCCATGGAACATTTCCTCCTTTCTACATTATGGAACAATTGCAACTTGTAGCTGAGTTATACAGGCAAACCAACATACCCTGAGGTCTCTGTGAAAATGTTTAGATTCAAATTAAAATTGAATATACTTTCTTTGCTCCTGGCTCTGTCTGCTTCTTTCTGACTTATACTTACTTTTTATATCTCCTATAGTCTGGTGACTAGAAAGTCTTCTGCAAAAGAATCCTCCAAACTTGAAAAACGATTGCAAAAAAAGTCGGTGCCTATTTTCCACTTTTCCTGTGTTTGCTTGTCGCTGTTGAGTGCGACACTCTCTTCTTTTGCTGATGCCCAGTTCCTGTTGCACTATCCAGGTGTCTCCACTGTTTTAATTATGAGTGGAATGTTGTGAAATATCTGGATGTGAGCAACTTCTTGTGTCGGTGGACTATGTAGGGTGAGCTCCAATGTTGTGAAGTGTGGAGGTGATGATGTCTCGTTCACTTCACTCGTTCAGACATAACTGCCTCCAGCATATCCTGAGAAGAACATAATATACCCGTCAGCTACTTGGCAAGCACCGCCTTGGAGCAGCAGAGGGGAGAAACCCTGTTTAACCAGACAACTGGTTCAGAGGACTCTTACTGATATCATGTCTCCCCATGTTCACAGTGCCCGGATGAAAGGCTGACATCCCACCACAGGCAGCCAAGGGTCCTTGCTCCTCCTGAACTGGGTCTTTAGTCTGGTGGGAACTGGGGACAGTACCCCAGTTTGGCATCAATTTATAGCAGTAGATCAGAGGTCGACAAATTCTCCCTATGGCTGAAAGGGCCCTCCATATTTTGAAACTTGGCTCACTTAGCATGTTTGCCTCTGGAAGGTGAAGGTGCCCTAAGTGAGGGGGTTAGCACAGTGTGGCCTCTGGCAGCTGGAGCAGTAAGCAGCATGTTTCCTATACGGGAGGGAAATATTTCTTCCTTTCACCTAAAACTGCATTACTCCAATTTCAAACTAGTGTCTTGATTAATTCACACCAGCCCTCTGTAATCACACATGCAAGCTTGATCCTGATTACTGAGGGCAACATCCTGGAGAAAAGTGAGAAACAGGCAAGAACTTGACCTCATAATAGAGAACAAACTGGATTCTTAGCATCTTACAAACCCCTGTGGGAAGAGATTATTCTTCAACGATATTTGATGTTCTATAGATTCAAAATTGAAAGTGATTTTGAACTTCATGCACGGTATTTACTTATGTATGACAACACACCCGTTCATGTCCTGCTATCTGCTGGCTGTCGATGTAAAGCTCATTGCACTTTCCTGGTCCTAACATCCCTCATATGCTTTGCTGCCTGGTCCCTGGAAAGTATTGACACTGCCATTCACTGGTGCATTTTCATTACCTCAATAACTATGATTTCCAAGTTTTGCAGGGTTTTCTGGGTTTTTTGCTTTGCTTTTTTTTTTTTTTAAGACTGGGTCTTGCTCTGTTCCCCAGGCTGGAGCACAGTGGCATGATCATAGCTCACTGTAACGTTGAACTCCCTGGTCAAGTGATTCTCCCACTTTAGCTTTCTGGGAAGTTGAGACCACAGGTGTGTGTCACTGCACTCAGTAAATTTTTTAAAATTAATTTTGCACAGAGGGTGTCTTGCTATATTGCCCAGGTTGGTCTTAAACTTCTGGCTTCAAGCAGTCCTACCTGCTCTCATGGAGATATATTCATATGACCTCTTTTATTTCCACATCCTAAAACCCAGGAGACATTCATTAGATAAGTAAAATCAGAATAGTAAGAAACAGAGTCCTCCTTTGGGGCAGAGGCCCTAAGTACTACTTCCAGGGAGGAATGAGCTTTGCTGTTCAATACAAACAACCACAACCCTCACCCCAACATCCTGTAAGCACCCACCCCAGATCCTTTTATCTTGCCTTATGGGCAAGATAATCCCAGCACTCAGAACTTCCTAATATGTTATTTAGCTCATTTATTGTGTTTATTGCAAATTATCCATCTGTCCTCTATCATCTAAGTTCCACAAGGGCAGGGATCTTTGCCTATTTTGTTCAGCAATGAATCTCAGTTCCAAGGATGGTGAAACACACAGCAAGAACTCAATAAATACTTGTGCACAAAAGAATGACAGGTGCTGAAAGACAGGTGCTCTTCTTACACTCAGATTTACCCTGCTGACTGCTGAATCTTTTCCTTGCATGCTTGCTTGCTTGCTTCATCTATAGGGTCAAAGCCTTGGCAAAACTCTACATTTTGTCCATGTCATTCTTCTCTCTTTCTTTACCTTCTTCCCACATTCCCCATTGCCCAGAACTTTGATTTAATCTGAGCACACCCATTTCCTTGACCCACTCTAACCCATATTCTTCCAGGTGCCCTCATTTCAATATATAATGTGTTCACTCTCTTGGTTACATACCCTTGCTAAGTAAATCCATCTCATCATTTATTTGATTGTTTGGAGAAGTATTAAGAACCTCATTTCACTTACACACTGTTGGTGGGATTGCAAACTGATACAGACATTTTGAAAAGAAGCACGGAGAATCCTCAAAGAACTAAAAGTAGACCTTTCATTTGATCCCTTAATCCCTTACTAGGTACCTACCCTAAAGAAAGAAACTCATTTTACCCTAAGGACATTTGCACTAGAGTGTCTATTGCAGCTCAATTCACAATCACCAAGATATGGAAACAACCTGAGAATCCAAATGCCCATAAACTCACACACGGATAAACTATGGTATATGTATATCACGGGATATTGTTCAGCCATAAAAAGATGGTGAGTTTACATCTCTTGTGTTTACCTGGATGGATTTGGAGAACATCCTCCTAAGTAAAGTATCCCAAGAATGAAAAGCAGCATCTCATGCACTCAATACTGATATGAAACTAGTAGATGAGCAATTGCTGCCCACACAAGAAAAAAAACACAAAATTACATTCAAATGGGGGGGGACAAAGGGGAGGAAGGAGGGAATCTGGATGTGCACAGGATAGGGGGGCATTTGGCACACCTCCTCAGTGAAGAGCTCAAATACAACTTGGACTTTACCTACCAAACACAAACAACATAACCTAATCATTTGTACTCATACAGTAATGTGAAAAAATTTTTAAAAGAACCTCATTCAGAAGGAAGATCTCTTTCAAATTAATTACTATCTTTGGAAATAAGTTGCTGTCTTCAAATCCTTCTAGAGGATTAATGAGCTTCCAAACCATACAATCTTATCCAGCTCCCCTCTCCCTTAGAGTATTCAACTCAGTGCTTAAGAATTCTTACTCCGAGGATAGGAGGAACTCAACAACAGAGGAAGGTGGTACTGATCTACTGTTTCAGCAAGTAAAAAACAAAATATAAGACCCCTGACTTTCTAAATTCAAACCCTCCTGTTACTCGAACAGAGATTTCAGGAGCATCTCACCATTGCTGAGCAGTATGCACTAGTGATTCCAATGGTCCAGGCACTGTACTAAGCTTTTTACAGACCTTATTTTACTCAATGCTCATAGTCACTCTCTGATGCTGGCATTTTATAGTTGCAAAAACTCGAGACTTTTCAATGTAATGAATTCGTTCAAAGCCCACAGTTAGAAAGAAGTAAAGTGGGATCATCAATCTAGGCAAAGAAACACCAATGACACACCTCCCATGTTACACCTTCTATCTTCAGCTTTCCACATCCTCTCTCCCATCCCTCTATGGCAAAGTTAAAAACAATTAAGTAATGGAATTGAAAAGGAAACCCAGGAAACTGACCCCAGCACTAATCTATCTTGTACCAGGTATGAGGCATCATGAAGGCTGTGAAGGGCTGCAGGTGCACAGCCGAAGGTCAGTGGGACTGAAGAAGAGCCATCAGCCCGGGGTGTTCACTGTGTGGTGGTTGTTTGGTTTTCCTTCCCGGAGAGGTAGAGACTGTAGTCTATTAGAGTTGTGAAAGACATTCTTCAAAAGTGGGAATTATACACAGTGGCTGTCAAGGGTTTGGAATGCTGTTCTGCAAGATTTCAAACTATATATTCACAGTGAGAGAAACAGGGAGACAAGATAACACTCAGGTTGCCCCATGTGTGTACTATAAACCCAAACCCACCCATGTAGGTCCACAACTCCCCAGGGCTTTAAGGTGCTCATGTATGTGTGAGGACGCTTTTTAATAAAAGACAATGACAAAACCCAGCCTTTTTATCCAGGAAAAAAGTCCACGTTGTAGACAATCAAGGCCTTTTGCCCTATGTTTTCTCAATATTTTATGACAAAGAGCGTCTGTCATCCCTCCCTAATGTCACTATTACTTCAGTAGCAGAGGACGGGGGGTCGGGGGGGGGTGTTGACAGGGGTCACAGAATCAATATTCTGAAAGACTTCCTAGAGTCTATGGAAAGGTTTGGTGGAGAATCAGTTACCCAGTTGATGGTACTGGTTAATTTGTAACTTCCTCCTAGAGCACGGTTCTCAACCTGTGTGTCGCGACCCCTCTTTAACAATGAAAATACATTGTGGCATTAGGAAGCTTGAGAACCACTGTCCTAGAGTATAAACTTTCTCTCCTGCTTTTACATCTCCTACAAAAGCCCTTTATAATACCGTAGCACCTCCATAGTTGACCACCTCCCTATACTATCATCTCCTTAAGTTGACCTGATTTTCATAGACCAAATGTGCACCACACGTATGTATCAGTACAGGAGGTCTAGTTCCTTATCTTGACCACCTCCATATGTTGACCAATTTGTTACAGGCCCTGAGTGGTCAACTTACAGTGGTTCTACTGCATGTGTGTATAAACTGAGTAATAAACAGTAATTTGAATTAACAGCCACAGTCAGGATCTTCAAAGGAAATGAAAGCCAAGAAGGGATAGAGTCTCCCACCTGAGAAATGAGGGAGGCAGACTACAAGGGCGTCCAACAGGCAGGTCATCTAAGCTTTGGGAGTCACAGTCCTTGCAAAACAGGAAGAATACAGACTTCACGGGTTGTGGTGAGTTTTAAACAGACTCACGCTTCTGACATCTTAGGAAATGCTGCAGGTACTACACAGCGATGAAAACCCAACAGCCTCTGCTTTTGCCATTTAGTGGGCATGACAGGTAGAGCCCATGTCCACATGTGGGGCAAAATGTCAGGCGCCAAAATGAGGGAGTCACCAACAGTTCTCTGCACTCAGTGCAAGGGCACAGGGTCATGGGAAGGAAGGGAGAACTGAGTGAAGCTGAACAGTACTTCAGGAACTGGACCAAGACAGGCAAAGTTCACACAGAGAGATTCAGTGGAAGTGGGAGACTTGAGGGGATTCTGAAGAGGAGAGAGAAGAGAGGGGAGGGGTGGGGGGACAGTCTAGCTGAGAGTCTACCTTACCTGTGTGTCATGCCCTGACGTTGATGGATAATATGGACTTTCTTCTCAGTGACTTGGTGAACAGGTCCTGTTCCTTTTATGATCTCTCTACCTCCCCTAAGCCCTGTGAAATTTTTCATACTTGTCATTGGAGACTTCAAGAATATATGAAGGAACTGGGATAATGGGGCATGAATGAGGAGAAAATTATAAGGGGAAAATATTCTGGACCAATTTTTGTAATAAACTGTGAAAGTAAAGTAAGTATAAAATAAAGAATAATCAATTTGACTTTTTTATAACGTTTCTTACCAGAGGTAGAGAAGGTGTTTTTTTTAATTGATTTTTGGGGACAGGAGGAGGCTTAAGAGGGGATTGAGTAAGAAGAAGTTGGTAGTAGTTGATGTTCTGACTTTACCAGAGCTCACCAAGAATTACCTGAGACTTTCACTTATTACAAACAAATCCAGTATCTATATCAACACATTTCAAATATTAACAACATCTACCTGCACAGCACATGGGAAACCTTCTTTGGGTTTCACAACAACCTACAGTTTATTTTTTAAACACGTATGTCCCAGAAGGAAAGGAGCTAAGTGATGTTTACTCAAGACCATCCAGGTATTTTATAATAATAGGCAGGACCAGTGCCCACACCCAGATAAGTGAGTTGCAAGCACAGCACTCTGTCCACACCCTGCTGTGTCTTACTTCTGTGTCTGAAGGGGGACTTTTAATTTAGATTCTGGCATCAGGACTTTCAAGTTCATTGTGAGTGATTGTTTATCCTTCAGGACTCATTGTCATCCATAGCCACACCTTGCACTCCACTGGGCCACACTTTCTTTTTCTCAGTGTCCCATGAGTCTCTATCATTTCCTCTCCTCTTGCTTAAACATTCTCATAACTTGCTCCCTTTCCCTCAACACAACATTAATGAAGCACAAGGCTTTGAAAATAACCTGACTTCCAGTTGGTCATGGTGGCTCATGCCTATAATCCTAGCACTCTGGGAGACCAAGGCAGGTGGATTGCTGCTCAGGAGTTGAAATCAGCCTGAGCAAAAGTAAGAACCCATCTCTACTAAAAATAGAAAAAAGTAGCCAAGTGCAGTGGCCCACACCTATAGTCCCAGCTACTCAGGAGTCTAAGGTAAGAGGATTGCTTGAGTCTAAGAGTTTGAGGTTGCTGTGAGCTATGATGATGCCATGGCACTCTATCCAAGCTGACAAAGTGAGATTATCTCAAAAAGAAAAAAAAAAAAAAAAGAACCTGACTTTCTTTTGGTTCCTTTAGGAGTACTCCTAGGGCTTGGGGGAGCAATGTGAATCCATCTCAAGTCTGCTTGTTTGTGGTCCCTAAACATAGTGCCATCAGAAGCAGAAATACTGAGCACACAGCCCCAGGTGACTTTTGTAGACTGGCAAAAGGTTTTATTAGTGAATAGATTTTTACATGTAATTTAAGAGTTTTTTAAGGAAAACACATGGTTCCAAAACAGATTTTGCCTTTGCTTGTGCAATAGCACCATCCAGTTGTCAGAGAAAAAGCCCAGCAGCTCCGAGAAAAATCTCCTGGGCTCCCCAGTCTGAACCTGGCAGGCAGGCTTACTTCAGACCTCACAGATACCGCCCTCCACAGTTGCCAGACTGTCACAAGCTGATGGACATGAGTAACCATGACAGAAACCACTGGTAATATGGAAACTTACCAATGAAGAGTGTTACTGAGTTTATCATTGAAAAGTAAAATAAGTGTGTCTCTTTTCATCTCCTTTTTGCAACAAAGCAATTGACAAAAACTACATTTTATTCTCTTATTTTTTCTCTGCAAAATAAAAACTGAAGGTGAAAAATTAAAGAATACATTTTAGTGACTTGATTTGTTTAATTTGATCACATCCAGTTATATACCCAGCTATTCAAGGTACACAAAATGAATGCCACAGAAGAGAGAAAGGGGCATGAATTCTGACCCAAGATTCTAGGAAGGTTTCTGAGAGATTGATTGCATGGAGGTTGAGCCAGAACAGAGATATTTCACCCAGGGCATTCAGGTTACACGGGGATGAACACTCAAGATCAGAAAATAGGCTACATTAGGAACGGTGTGTATACTTGCAAGGGTTATACACAGAATGAGCATCCCAAACCCGAAACCCAAAATCCAAAATGCTCCGTTTTGATGCCAACATGATGCTCAAAGGAAATGTCCAGTGGAGCTTTCTGGATTTCAGATTTGAGGTGCTCAACTGGTAAGTATAATGCAAATATTCCAAAAATAAAAATACAAATACTTCTGGTTCCAAGAATTTCAGATAAGGGACACTCAGCCTATAGTTATATATTTTTGTTTCTATCCCTCACTAGAAGTTGAGGTCATGGGGAACAGGGGCTGAGTCTCGTACACCCCAAATAAATCCCTCCAAATTTCCTCAAATTCGTCCCTTCATAAACGTGCCAGAACTCAGAGGACCTTGTAAACCAAGAGGAAGAATTTGGGTGTTAGCCCAACACAGTGATCCGGTCTTGGGAGTTTTAGGCAGGAAAATTATTTCATTTGCATTTCCTAAAGATTTGCTTGCCTGTAGTATAGAGAAGCGATTGGCATAGGGCAAGAATTTGATAGGGGAAATCAGACAAGATGGTTGTAGTGTGATCCAAGATCATTGTAATAACCTGCCAGCCTCAGTGCCTCTAGATTTCTTACTTTTTATTTCAAAATATTACGGGGAAGAATTATTTTCCTAAACACAAAATACATTGGCACTGTCCATTTTAAAACCCTTCATGACTTCCTCTCATATACAAATTCTAAAATACCAAACACAGCATTCAGGGCCCTTCATAATCTGAACCTATTCTACCTAACTAGGGTTTTTTTTCCTCTTCATACCTCTTCACTCTGGCTTTAGTCTGTAAGGACATCTCCTCCCTTGTGGTGGGCATATATGCCCTTTTGTATTTATGAAGACTACGTACCCTCTTAGAAGTTTACTCTTCCTACTATGGTGCCCATCTCATTCTCCCTTCAAGCACAGTGGAGGGCAGTGAGGGTCCAGATGGAGACACATTCATTCATGCTCCTCCGTGGTGTCAGTCTAGCATAGTGCATACTACAGACATTTGGCAAATATTTGTTTAGCAGAATTGAACTGTAACAGCAGTAAGTTAAATGCTTTTGTGTTCGTTTAATATTTATTGAGCACTACAAGCAAAAAAAGTAGGTTCATTTAATTCCATTGAAAGGTAAAATGCTGCACAGAAATTTTTAAAAAGCCAAAAACAAGATAAACTAGGGAAAATATACAGAATATATGACAAAAGGCTGTTTATGTGAGAATAAACTGACCTGGTACTCTTCAGAAAGTGATTGATTTATCAATATCTTCAAATTTTTAAATACAAAATCCTTTAACCTGGAAATTCCACTCTGATTGGCCAGGAGTTCCTGGCCCACTCCTGTAATCTCAGCACTCTGGGAGGCTGAGGCAGGAGGACCACTTGGGCTCAGGAGTTCAAGACCAGCCTGAGCAAGAGCAAGAACCTGTCTCTACTAAAAATGGAAAAATTGGCCTGGCATCATAGCATATGACAATAGTCCCAGGTACTCAGAAGGGTGATCACTTTCAGCCCAGGAGTTTGAGGTTGCTGTGAGCTAGGCTGATACCATTGCACTCCAGCTAAGAAGACAGAGCAACTCTGTCTCAAAAAAAAAAAAGGAAAAGAAAATTCCACTCTAAGAAATTCATGCTACATATAAAAACACGCACACACAAAGACCCAAGTACAAAAATTATAGTTGCCGCCATGTTCATAATTGTATGGTCATTACCAGGTTCCCTCCATGACAGTGTACCACACAAGTGGAACTGTAGCCACTGAAAGAAATGGAGTAAATCCACAATTGTAGGCAGAGAATTATTCCACTTCATATCATTAAGTGAAAAATAAGAGGTACCCTATAGTTCATGTACCATGGTGTTCATTTTGTGTAAAACAAGTACACACAGATAGGCTTGTAAACATATGGAAAATCTTGAAAACTCGACATTGGCTGTTTCTGGGGCAGACTTATTATACATTATATATATCCTTTTACATTGTTTGAACCTGGTTGTTTTTCAATGTGTTCAGTGTTTAAAAGCCACCACCTTCCCAAACACACACATTTGTTGATCATTAATTACACAATAGAAGCATACCAAGCATTATGACCTATAACGCCATGAATGATATAGCTTATGTCCTCCCTAAGTTACAAATACTGTACAAGATATGACGATTCTCAGAAGGGTTGCTTTTACATGCAGACACAGTGCACTGTCCTTCCCTATCCCACCGAGAATCTGTAACGAGATGCTTCTTACAAGAGAAAGATGCCCCTGGACACAGTAAAACACCTTCTGCACATTTTACTAATTGATAGTTAAGATCCAAGGCTTATCTGACACCAGAATTTCTTATGGCACCCACTACCATCTTTTTTTTTTTTTGAAAGTCTTACTATGTTGCCCTTGGTAGAGTGCTGTAGCATCACAGGTCACAGCAACCTCAAACTCTTGGGCTTAAGTGATTTTCTTGCCTCAAGTCTTCCAAGTAGCTGGGACTACAGGCACTGCCACAATGCCTGGCTATTTCCTTTTTATTGTTGTTATAGTTGTCATTGCTATTTAGCAGGCCTGGGCCAAGTTCAAACCCACTAGCCTCGGTGTATGTTGCTGATGTCCTAACCACTGAGCACCAAGCCCCACTACCATCTTAATTAATTTATCAAGTCAATCCACTTCACCTCTCCTAGAGTAGAATCCTGGAAAGAGAAATATCAGTGGAAAATTTAACAGTGATAAGAAAAACTCCTGAGACTCTGCCCCTCAAAAGTGGTGCAATAAAATCTTGAACCACCAGGTTATAAGAAGAACACACTGAAGTTGTCAGTATACGTATGAAGAAGCAAACACGAAATTAGAGAATTACTATAGACAAATTTAAAGTTACATATAAATACATATGTAACCATTACATGTGAGCCATTACATATAAATACACATCAGCAAGGATTTCCTGATCAAAATTCCCCAATAATCAGTTTAAAAAGCCCATCAAAAGCACTTTATAATGGATTAACAAAATGTGGCAAAGGTATACCATAGAGTACTACTCAGATATATATAAAATGGCTGCCTTAGTATATTTTCTAATAACCTGGATGGAAATGGAGACCATTTTTCTAATTGAAGTATTGCAAGAATGGAAAAACAAATACCACATGTCCTCAATACTATATTAAGATATTTATTAATTAAATACCTTCATTAAATTAATGTATTAATAAACTAGTTTATTAACATTTATGTTTATTAACATTTGTGTGCATATATGGAAGTAAAACTCAAAGGGAATCAAGTCGGAGGGTGGAGGAAGGGTGGGTAAATTAACACCTAACTGGTACATTACACATATTCTGGGTGAAGGGCACACTTACAATTTGACTTACAAAAAGTACCAATGCAAATTATGTAACCAAAATGTGTGTAGCCCTGTAATATTCTGAAATTTTTTTTTTTTTTGAGATAGAGCCTCAAGCTGTCCCCCTGGGTAGAGTGCCGTGGCATTACAGCTCACAGCAACCTCCAACTCCTGGGCTCAAGCGAGTCTCCTGCCTCCGCCTCCCAAGTAGCTGGGACCACAGGTGCCCGCCACAACGCCCGGCCATTTTTTGGTTGCAGCCGTCATTGTTGTTTGGCGGTCCGGGCTGGGGACTCGAACCCGCCACCTTAGGTGTACATGGCTGGCGCCTTAGCCGGGTGAGCTATAGGTGCCGAGCCAATATTCTGAAATTTAAAAAATAAAATTAAAACAAAACTTTTTTAAAAAGCACTTCATAGAAAAATCACAGACACCAATCATCAGAGAGCGTTGCCATTACTACAAAGCTACAGTAATTAAGACAGTGTACTGCTGACATGAGAATAGGTATGTATAGATCAATGGAATAGAGTTGCAAGTCCAGAAATAAATTCTCCCAAATACAATCTGTAGATTTGTAACAAGGGTGCCAAGATAATTCAATGGGAAAAAAGAAGTTTTTTTCAATAAGTAGTGCTAACTGGACAGCCATATGTAGAAGAATGAAGTTGGGCTTTGACCTCATACCATACACCAAAATTAACTCAATAGAACAGACATAAATGTAAGAGCTAAAATCATAAAACTGTTAGCTGAAAACAGGTGTGAATCTTTGCGACCTTGGATTAAACAATGCTTTCTTAGATAATGACACCAAAAGCAACAAAAGAAAAAATAAATTAGAAACAAAAGTTTCACACAATTTGCGCTTCAAAGTACACCATAAACGTAAAAATACAAGCCACAGAATCAGAGAAAAGTTTTACACACCATGTATCTGATAGGAGACTTGTATCTAGCGTGCATTTTACAATTCAATAAGTAACCCCATTAAAAGCAGGCAAAGGAATAAACATTTCTCCAAAGACCATACCCACAAATGGCCAAAGTGCTGGCCAATATGCATATTACCATGCTCAACGTCCTGAGCCCTCAGGAGAATGCAAATCAAAACCAAAGGGAGATACCATCCACACCCACTGGGATGGCGATAATCAAAGACAGATAAGTGTTAGTAAGGATGCAGAGAAACTGGAACTCTCATACCCTGCTGGGGGGACTGAGAAATAGTGCATCCATTGTAGAAAACTGTTTTATTTCTCAAAAGGTTAAACGTAGTTACCATATGATCCAGCCAATTCAACTCTTGGGTATATGTCCAAAGGGAAATGAATGTCTACATAAAAACTTCTACAAAGTGTTCAAGAAACAGCATGACTCTTAATAGTCAAAAAGTAGAAACAATCCAAATGACCATCACCTGATTAACTGATACATAAAGTGTGATACATCCACACAATGGAACGCTCTTCAGCAAAAAGGAATAGAGAACTAATGCATGCAATGACATAAATGAACCAGAGAACATTAGGCTAAGTGAAAGAAGCCAGTCATAAAAGACCATGAGTCCGTGTACATAAATGTCCAGAATGGGCAATAACATAAACAGAAAGTAGATTAGTGTTACCGTGTGTTGGGGGGTTGCTATAAGGAGAAAGTGGGAAGGGGTAATGGGTGCAGGGTTTCAGGTTGTTCTAAAATCTATCATGATGATGGCTGCACAACCTGTGAATACACAAAAGACCACTGAACTACACACTTTTAAGTAGATGATACAGGTATATATATGAATTACATCTCAATGAAGCTATTTTTTTTGTTTGTTTGTTTGAAGTTTCTTAGAGTCAAGAAGCCAGTCTGTTTCTGTGGACTATTATGGGCCATAGTCCTAAGAGTTGGGCTTTGGTAATAGCTTGAACCCTTGGTCTGAGCCCAGAAGCTCCAAATCTACAACTCTCTGCACAGCCGCTGGTCAGTGAGCTACAGTCTTTGAACCTGAATCACCCTCAGTCCTGAGGCTAGTGAGCAGGAATACCTGGTGGTATGGCAGACAATAAAACAAAGATGGTTAAAATAAATAAAACATTTAAAAAGCCAGGCATGGTGGCATGTGCCTGTGCCTACAGTCCACTACTGGGAAGGCTGAGCCAGGAGGATCCCCTGAGCCTAGGAGTTCGAGGCTGCAGTGAGCTACAATGAGCTCCAATCCTGTCACTGCACTCCAACCTGGGCGACACAGTGAAACTCTATTAAAAAACAATTTAAGACAATTAGCGACAGGATAAATGTTGATACTGGTATGTACATCCAGACGTAACATTAAAATTCCTAACATGGGTTAGGTTTTCACATGGTATATGTTAATTCTTTTCAGTCCTATTTTAATCCATCATATTTATAGCAATCTATACAAATCAAAAGAATTTTGAAACAAATCATTTTTTATTCAAATAAAATCAATTTAACAATTCAGGTCATAAGGCTTAAAATCTTCTGAGCTGGGTTCTAGACTCATAGATAGTTTACTGTCAACAGCCATTAAGATAATACTCTTGGCTGGGTGCAGTGGATCATTCCTATGATTCCAACACTTTCAGAGGCCAAGGTGGGAGGATCACTTGAGGCCAGGAGTTTAAGACCAGCCTGGGCAACATAGCAAGACCTCTGTTTCTATAAAAAAATAAAATAAATAAAATAATACTCATGATCTAGGACCGGATAAAAAGGAGGAACAGGAAATTTGTTTTCAAGTACACATATTTTATTAAATAACATGTCTGTACAAAACTATTTTGCAAATAATAGCTGGATTTTAAAACACAGTTGGCACAGAGACAGCTGTTACACAATTTACCTCCAGTCATCGTACAGAATAGTCCTTATTTTTATGTCATAAAGTGAAGTTAGGCTCTAGTCTCCTACCAGTGCTGAGTTCACCTGATGAACCCCCTTCCCACATCCTTCCTTGCTTAATTCATCCTGCAAATAGAAATCCTACTTCCAGCAGTGGTGTCCAACCTTTTTTCTTCAGTTTCACACTCTGGAAGAAGAGGTATTGGGGGCTACACATTAAATATACAAACACCAAAGAAAGCTGATGAGCAAAAAAGAAAAAGGAAAGAAAACAAGGTTTCTGCATATTTTGATATTTGATACCACAAACAAGTGTCTGCAAATAATCTACATGTGGCCTATGGTCACAGGTTGGACACCCTTGTGAGGGAATCATTTTCTCTTTTTCACATTAATATAGCTCAAGGACTGATACTATGGCTTCAGAAGACTATCCATTAATTAAGGATATTAGTCACAGAATTTTGGAACTAAGCCCCTTGAGCATAGAAATAAAAGGAACCCAGTTCTGTTTCAGGCCATTTATTTTGGATAACACATCCCCGTCCCCCTGTTCTTTGGCATTAGTGAATGTACTAACCTCACTTAAACAAAGATGAGTAAGCTGGATTTGAGGAGTAAGCCTGTGATGTGAGGCCCACCACACATCCTTTACCCTCAGCTTACCTTTCCAGTCTTGCCCCATCACTCTTCCCCATCACCTGAAACTCTAGATCCAACGATCTACAGGCTATTCTTAAGCATGATTCAAACTTTCCTTCCATCACATCACTGCTACCACCATTTCCTTTATTGGAAACACTGCATTCCTCTCAGCCCCATTCAGTCTTTACTTGTTCACATCTTCCTCTTCTTTTGAGATCCAAACGCTCCCTTACCTCTGGGAGGCATGTGAGCTCAGTGCTGCAGCACTGCCAGGAGCACCTACCATCATCTTGGCACTGAGAGCAAGTACCCAGGACGCCGGCTGACTTAAATCCATCTCTCCTTATAGAACATAAGGTCTGTAGGGTGAGGCCTGTAAAGTCTTAAAAGAGTACCTCAATCATTTATTAAAAATAGTCATCTGGGCTCAGCACCCGTGGCTCAAGCAGCTAAGGTGCCAGCCACATACACCAGAGCTGGCGGGTTCAAATTCAGCCCGGGCCTGCTAAACAACAATGACAACTGCAACCAAAAAACGGCCAGGCGTTGTGGTGGGCACCTACTTGGAAAGTTGAGGCAAGAGAATCACTTAAGCCCAGGAATTGGAAGTTGCTGTGAGCTGTGATGCCACAGCACTCTACCCAGGGCAATAGCTTGAGGCTCTGTCTCAAAAAAAAAAAAAAAAAAATAGTCATCTGCTTCTAAGTTACATGATCAATTTTAATGCAACTTCAATAGGGCATCTTTCCCATTGCTCCCAAGATTTCGTCTCTCTCTGCGGCTGTAGGCATAGATGGCTTCACTCCATTCTGTCTTCTCTGGACCATGATAGAATTCTGTGTATAAGTATAAAAAAAGAAGAAACCAAGATCAGTCATGTATTAAATGCTAGTCATTTGCTAGTGATCTGCTTTGCTTCCTCAAAAAAGAAATTCTAAAAACCAAGTTTAAAAAAAATCCAAAACCTAGACTCCAGATAAATGTTTTCAAACAATTAACAATTAAATAGAAGTGGTTATTCCTACAGGAATACATTAACAGCAATTGGGTTGAGATTATACTACTCAAGTACAAAGCACAAAAATATATAGATTGCACTAAGCAATGTCACTAAATAATTGCTAAATGAAACCAAAAGTGCATCTAACAAAGAGAAAGGAAATTGCTAGGTTCAGTGCTCAGGGAAACAGGAATTATATACCAATATCTTAAGAGAAATAGGACCAGTTTAGCTACCATGATGGCAGAGAGAAAGGAGGAGGCAGAAACAGAAGCCTACCATCATTCTGTAATAGCAGGGGAAATTACACATTTTGTTCATCTCCAGGAAACTAAATTCACAGCCAGGCCTTTGTGATAGTACTACTTACACACCTAGAAAGACCCACCTATGTTAAAATTGCATTCCTGTAGCTTACAGTAGGGTGAGGCTGCTAACAAGAGCTCTTGAGGACCCTCTCGATTACCAACTAAAAGTACACACTGGATAAAGCTGAAAGGCTCAGTTTCCCTATGGACATCACTGGGGAAGAACTGTGGGTATTAACTAATTTCAGGCCTCAGTTTCAGCCTGAGACAGGTTTCAACACAGAGCTAGTCAAGCAAGGCTTACCCAGAATTTCCGACAGTGTTTGTATTTCAAGAAGTAAATGGAACACTTTTCCCGGTCATAGTTATTTTCATCCATACATCTGGTAGAAGCATCAGATTCCTTAAATACATAAGAGAGGCATCATTTAAAAGGTAGAATGAGATCTAAAAAGAAACAAAAAACTGAAGTTGCTTCCCCTATAGCAAATAATGTGAAATAGTTCACTTTTGTTCATTTTCTTGGGTAGACACTAACAAAAACTGAACAATCCTGCCAACGCACTCTGCTCAGGCAGACAGCTCCCTTTTCAGCAGAGCCAGTTTTCTGAACATCTGATCCAAACCATTGACTGCGATCAATTAATCCAGTAACCATTTAATAAGGAAGTGAGACAGAGTATATTATGTCCAAAATCACCGCGGTGCAGCCAGACTCTGTTTCCCGACTCCCAGCACAGCCCTCCTGCCTTTCCAAATCCTCACTCGCACTGGAATGTTTGATTGTAATGCTGGTTTCAAGATTCTAAGTAAATTGCCAATAACTGGTATACAGCAAGGCAACCTACATTAACACCATTCATCTCAATGAATTTTTGGCTTTCATTTACTCATTACACAAGTAAATACACTATTACGTACGCAAATTTTAATAGACATCATTAATATCACTTCAAAATAAAAAGTGAGCAACACAGGGCTGTGCATTCGAAAGGAGGGTAGTGCCACCAGGGGATTAAACTTAAGTCGTCTGAACTGAAAGTAGATTGAATAACAAACTTCAAAGTGACAGGTAAAACTCTGAGTCATCTAAAGAAAGCTTTCACTAAATAGGTAGGGAACTGCTTCACAGATCTAAGAACATTTTCTATCTAAAGAGATTTATTTACTAAAGCTAGCTGTTGAAAACTGACCTAATATCCAGAACAAAGCTAAATTTCTATGCCAAATATTTAATGAATGTATCTATTTGGAAAATGCATATGAGATAATGGAGCGTAATTTTCACAGTGCCAGTATAATAAACACATTATTCAAGTGCAGCAAAGCCACAGTAAGTATTGCAAGTTGTACCAATAAATGCCAATAAAAGCTTATTAGTAAAACAAAATATTACGCTGATGAGACACCTTTGTGAAAACCTTCAAGCTCTGAACAGGCTGATTCTATTATCAGCCCCTTGCTCTCAGCCAGGTTATCTCAAGGACATGATGAAATTATTGCTATTAAGACAATAAATTTCAGTGACAGTATAAAAATGTCATACCTTCCAACTTTCCACGTTTGGACTAAAGATTTTCCTCAGTGTTAACTAGACACTTGTTTATTATACAAATATAAGAAATGAAAAGATGAATCTTTGTTACCAAAATCATGAATATCTAAAAATACTCTAGTGAAATAACATGCCAGCCAGCAATATTTTTTTATGTAGAAATAAAAATACTGGCTCAGCGCCTGTGGCTCAAGTGGCTAGGGTGCCAGCCACATACACCTAAGGTGGCGGGTTCGAATCCAGCTCAGACCCGCCAAACAACAATGATGGTTGCAACCAAAAAATAGCCAGGCATTGTGGTGGGCGCCTGTGGTCCCAGCTACCTGGGAGGCTGAGGCAGGAGACTCGCTTGAGCCCAGGAGTTGGAGGTTGCTGTGAGCTGTGAAGTTACAGCACTCTACCCAAGGGGATAGCTTGAGGCTCTGTCTCAAAAAAAAAAAAGAAATAAAAATACTCATGAAAATTAAAAGCAAATCAGCCTACCAACAAGCAAGGATTTACGTCAGGATCTCTAAGCCTCCGTGTGACCATGGGCATTGTAACAGTTTTCTCACTGAAGATAGAGGAAAAAAGAGTTATACAATGAATGACAAGAAATCAATAAATCTCAAAAGCCCAAAAAGTACTGGAAAATTTAATTTGGGCACAATAATCATATGGTGAGGAACATGTATTCTCTGCATTTGAGAATAAAAACTTTGAATTTTTTTTTCCTTGCCTTGCCATGATGTTTCAACACAAAGGCCATATATTGAAATTCACCTATAAAAATTTGATTATAATATCCAATAAGAAAGACAGTTCAATTATAACTCAGTTGTAGTTTATTCTTAAGTTAAAGCAATTAAGTGTACTAACAAAAACTAAGAATACAGCATGCATTCTAACAATTACTTCCTTATTATACACTGATCAGTATACAAAGAAAGAATGAAATAATTTAGGACAGCCCAAATTTTGCAGAAGTACTCACCAACTAAAGTATAAGAATGTCTACTGTGTGGCCTATACTAGGATAGCTAATACGCCTAAAAGCCAACTTATTGTTTAGTCGACATTTCAAAAAGCCAAATGACAGTTCCCAAAGAACCAATTCATTATTCCAGGTTAAGTCATATAGTTGGGTAACGGGTATGCAAACTACATCTCAGAATATAGTTGTTCTCTATAACGGAATTCAACTGAAATTGATATGCTTATTGTCTCAAAGGAATGTCGTGGAAAAGACAAATTCAATAGTGAAATAATTATTTCAAAGTGACTTGTTTCAACATACTGGTATACTATTGATGAACCACCCATAAATATTTTTAAATGCTCTTAACTAATATTAAGGAGCTAATCTAACTTGTACTCCTGAATCCTGTTCTACCTTAATCATTCTTCTACCTAAAAAGACTAATGGAGAAGCCAGCAAATAATGCAGTGTGACCTACAAAATCTGACTGAATTAAATTGGTCAACGTAACAAGACAGAGGTCAGAATTCTTGTATGAAAGAATTCCTTGCTCAAGGAGAGTCCAGTGAAAAATAACAGTTATGTTAAAAGAAATAATGCATATTCAGGAAAAACAACCAAACCTGGTAAAGTCCTGTCAAGTGGAGGTATTCTCAACCAGAGCCACCCAGTCCAATTTCTTCTATTATGGGAAAGAATAAGATGTCTGGGCTAAAGGAAACCAACTAAACTTTGCTAAGGAGGATGGAAAAGCGTTTGTTTATTTAGGGGTACTTTACTTTGTAATAGCCACTAAATAATCAATCATTTTATGATTTTCATTGAGCAATACTTGATACCCAACCAAAAGAAACACATTGGCAAAAAGGAAATTCAAGCAGCTGTTCAATTTTTATATAAAAGTTTCTTCCTTTCCTAAACTTAATTTTTATTTATTTTTTTGCCAGTTTAACTTCTTCTAAGAGAGATGATGGTACTAGGTAAACTCACGGCTTTCTTCTTCACATCTGTCCTATGATGTGTGAACAACTATTAGAGGCAGGCAAACTTATATTGAAATTCAAATATTCTACCCTGTATTTTACCATCATTAGTTAGAAAAAAAACCCACCTTGGATCAGGCCTGCTGCTTGAATTTATTCACATTTCCTTTACCTTCTGGATTCTAAACACAAGTCCTCCCAAGTTTTTATTTCCGCAAGTTCCCTCCTTTGCATGAATTCCTCATGTGTTAACTAGACATAAAGAGGAAATGTCAATTTACAGTGAAGAGCCAGGCTGAAGGACAAGATTGAATGTTCTGTTACAGAGGCCTCATCTACTTGCTTTTTGAATGTACTAAACCAATGTTACAAGAGTCTACCACTAGCAGAGGAGAGCCAGAAAGAAAGCCAAGATCTGAGGCAGGGGCCGCTAAAACCACAGCACATTTGAGAAATGACACTAAAATCCACTGCACAGGGCAAACTGCTTAGTCAAGCAGTTCTTCATTTCCCATCCACAGGTTCACGTCCCCACTCTTCCAGCAGCTTAGAAAGGGAAGCGGGAAGGGAAGGTAACTGGCCACGTCCGCGCCTACACGCCGGTTGGAGCCCACACAGGGTCCAAGGCTCTGCTAAACCAGGAAGCTGACACACCCCACGCCGTTAACCCACTGCTGGGTCCAGAGGGGCAGGGGCAAGAAGTCAAGGGTGGCATACCGAGGGGGGCGGGGAGATCGAAGGAGAACCTGGAGAGAGGCGAATCCTAGGCCTCGTAGCCTTCCGGGATGCTGCCCGTCAGCGTCTAATCCTGAACGGCGGGCACAGGTGGACACACCTTGCTTTGCCCTGCGACGGTGCGAAAGGGGCAGGGGGTGAGAAAACGCGAGGTACTGGTGGGGTTGGGGACAGGCGATTGTGCTTCAAAGGCTGGAGAATAGGAAGATGGAGGACGAGCTGGTGGTGTCCGAGCGAGGCAGAGGTCACCTTCCTCGCCCCCAACCGGAACAGACCCGTATGGCCGGTGGAGAAGCTACAAGAAGGGCCCGTGCTGCGGCGCACCCTGTTGGGGGCGGCTCTGCGCAGCAGAAGTGGATCTGGGCCCTGCTGGAGCCCAGGTACGCCCGACTTTTCCCGCTCGCCTTCAGCCGCCGCGGAGGGAGGGGAGGGGGCCCACTCACCTCCGGCGGCCGCTTCGCCAGCGACCAAGCAGTCTCCAGCTCCAAACACGTCAATGGCTTGCGAAGCAGGACCTTAAGTACCGCGCATCCGAACATGCTGCCCCCGCGCCCCGGCGGCCGCTCACCCAATCGGTGCACACCGCTGCCAGACTGACAGCTGCGCAGGGCTCTGCGCGGCAGGGGCGGGCGGGCCTCGCCCCGCCCCATCGGTGGAAGGAGGGCCGAGGAAGGAGGAGTGGGCGGGGCGGTACCCGGGGCCCCGCCTCTCCCCACCCAGCCGCGCCCCCCCAAACAGGGGCCCGCCTCTTAACACTTCGGTTTGACGGACGGCACTACTGACCAATCGCCTGGCCGCATTCTAGCGGCGGCGTCGCCTAGTGGCAGGCCCCGGGGCAAAGCGCGCTTGGGAGGCGGGCCCAATGGCGGGCGGGGGGCGGGGGCGGGCCAACAGGAGGCGGGGGCGGTGGCAGAGCGGGCGGGGGGAGGCGGCGGTGGGCGCGACGTCGGCGGCGGCGGCGGCGGCGGCGGCGGCAGCTGCAAGTTGGGCTGCAGGGGCAGCGCATACACTACAATGGCTGCTGGAAAGAGGCGTAAGGAAACAATTTCCAGGCCCGCCGCGTCCAGCCCGAAATATGAGAAAAAAATTATTAGAAATTCCGCGGGCGGTGTAAAGGCGGCGGACGGGCCGGAGGGAGGATGTTAAAGCCCAGCGGTGAGTTCTCCCGGGGTCCGGGGCGGCGGAGAGGCGTTTAGCGGGAGAAATATCAGGGTTATTTAAATTATGGGACTAGCCGAGGGGGCAGAGGAGCAGCGGCGGCGGCAGGAGGAGGAAAAGTTTGTGCTACTCTCAGCCCCTGCTCAGGACCCCAGAGAGAAAAATAATAATAAAAAATAAAATAAATTAATTCCGCGGGGCTGCGAGGACTCCTGAAGTCGCTTCTGACAGGGCAGGGGGCGATGCGGCTGGGGACCCGAAGGTGAGGTCGGTGGGAAAAAAAAAACACCCTTTATTCAGGGTCTGGAAAGTTTGAAAAGTTTTCCTCCTCCTCCTCCTCCTCCTCCTCTCTGGTGCTGTGAATATTGTGACAGCGGCAGCGGCAGCAGCGAGAGCGGAAGACATTAGAGACCCGAAAAATAAGGGAAAAATTAATATAAATTCAGTTTTGAGAGTAAACTCTCCGCATTTTCCACCAAAACATCCCGGGGGAAGGTCGCTTCCCAAAGGGCCTGGCGGAAACCCTCAGTCGGCAATATTTGGGGGCCACTTTGAGTGACTTGGGGTAACTTTGCCCCTTTTTCAAAAGAGGTTTTTCTTTTCTGGAGAAATGAATTTGTTTTTGCCTTTTCCTCAGGTGGGCGAGCCGGGGTCGGGGTGCGGGGTCTACGGGGAGGTGTAAGCCCGGGGTGTGTGGCTGCGAGGGGGGGTAGGGGGAGGGGGTGCTAAATGAAAGCAGGAGATCGGCACAGAGCAGGGACAGCTTGTTGTCAGTATCATAAACAACCAAAATGGAGGGAGAACTCAGGCATATAACCAAATAAAAATTTTTTAAAAATCGCAAAAAATCCCTAAAAATCCGGGATGCTCCCCCTTTTCTCGCTAAAGGTAAAAGTATGTACCGCTTTTCCCCTGAAGTCCATTTTGACTTTGCAGGGACCAAGGAGTTAATATTTATTTATTTTTTAAAACTTTCGAAGGGCAAAAGCCTTTTATAACTCAACCGACAATGAGAAAACGTGAAAATCCGATGCAAGAGAAGCAGGGGGAGGGAGGGGGGAGGTGGAAGTGCAGAAACTACTAAACTTATGGTAATGTGGACTGATCTGAGATAAGATAAACACTATATTTGCTATTTTATAACTCTTTTTTAATGATCTTTACGGGGTTTTTTTTGTTGGAAAAAAACGATGCCATTTTCTTAATAGAGTTAATGTGTGTGATTGGAAGAATAACCCTTCCCGGCTTTAGATTGCATTTTCGTCGCATTTATGCTTCAGGTTTTGTTAGTGGCTCCCTCCTTTCTTTAAACTGGGCTCTACAGAGGAGGGGTAGGGAGGTGATGTTGCACAGAGAGACTGGAGTGCAAGACTCGAGTACCTTTTGGGGAGGGGTGGGGAGTTGCTTGGTTTCGCCCTTCCTGACACGTTTGCTTCACCTGTTCATCCTTACTCAAGAAGGTTAAGCTGAAGTTTTCTGGGTTTACGTATATAAAAGGATGGTGCCTCTTGCATCACATTGATGTTAATGGGAAAGTGCTGCTGATGTTGGTTCCACGTGGGATATGGGACAGAGCAGGGCATTTTAAAGGGACAGCTTCTCTTTTCTTATGGTTTTCATCACCTACACAGAACCACTGTCTGAGGACCAAAAGCCGAGGTGCTGGGGGTGGTGGTGATGGAAGAGCCTTCTCTTTCCATTACCCCAGTGCACCCACCTTTAGGAGTGATGGAGGGAGGTGAGGGATAAACAGGCTCAACAGGAGATGGAGATGTGTGTAGATTAGTTTGTTCCAAGCTGTTCTTTTGTGTGACAAGCCCTCCCAGGAATTTTTCATGTTACATTGCTTTGCTTTGGAAGCTGATTTTGGAAGGAATTTTGGAAAAATGGAAATAGTTTAAGGTGTGTGGTGTGATGGTATAGCACTATTGAACAGTTATGAATTCTGTGCAGTGAGATCAAAGAGATGTGTATGCCCATAATGTGATTTTACAGCCATTTTGCAGAAGCTGTAAAATACCTAATATTCAGTTTGGTTTAAGGCATATTGAGGGCTTCTGGTTGAAAATTATAGACAGATTTCTTAACATTGTAAGTAGTAGGCATTTCTTTGGAAGGGGGAAGCACACACACCAACATGGAAAAGTTTACATATATATCCATTTTTAAAGCCCATCCTGTACACGTGGTGTGACATTGCACCTTTGAAATGAAAAGACTTTAAAATCCTGAGACCTATCAGTTTGCATCTTCTCAGTTGAATTTATTTGTGTTATTACACAGAAAGTGTTTACAGATCATAAACTACCATTGACGCTTATGTTTTCAATTTTCACAATATTTTCAAAATTTAAAATGTATAAGTAGTTAGCCATAGTCTGTTTGAGAATAAGGTTGATCTTGAGTAGAAACTAATGTTCCATTTTCCACAGGCATATGGAGTTTCTGAAATAAATCCCTATTTTTCTTTGCTTTTATGATTTTATAGAACTGGATTAAAATTAGAGCTGAATTTTTAAACTTCTTACACTGTTTCTTTGGTCATACTCCACAAATTATTAATTTGTAGTCCATTGTATGTTGACAACTGAGCCCTTCTCTCCACCTTTCTGTGAATATCTCCATAACAACATGATGTTGGCATAGTGTTTGAGTACATCATCTTGTGGTTTCTGATTTTGGAAGCAATTACAACTTTCTAAGAACTCATTAAAAAATGAGTTAATCCCATGACCCACACATAAATCAAAATTGATTGAGCTATAAATGGAAAAAAGAAACTACTCCCCCCAAATAATCTCCAGTCCAGAGGATTCAGAATGCCCTAATACTTAAAAATTCTTTTGAAGTTTAGCTTCCGTTTTCACTGCGTTTTGGCTCAAGACAGTTACATTGACTACAAGTAGTCAGACTTATTCTATGCGTTTAAAATAAATAAGTTTTAGATCTCGAATAGTTGCACTTTGACAAACCAGGTACTAATATTAATAAATTCAGTCTTTATAAAAATGAAGGAAAAGTATTTCTTCTAGTTGTATTTAGGTCATTTTGTTATTCAGATTGTTCAGACATGATTGGTTTATTGTGAACCTAAATAAAAGTGCTGGTATTGTCATTTTTTTTTCTTACTACATGGGATGGTATAAAACTTCGTTCATGCTTGGGTGTTACACAACTGGCTACTTGTCTGTATTAGAAAATGCACTCAGTGGGCAAATATAAAATCTGTATGCCTCAGAGAATCTTAGAGTACAACACAATATCTAATCTGAATTGATGGTATTGAGCTTTTTGATACCTTAGAAATACTACCTGTTGAATATCCTTCGTCTAAAGGTTACTATTAAATTATACCAATTTATAGAAATAACGTAAGGTTGTGTACTTAAAAATCTCTATTTCAGTTAGAATCAGAGAAACTTCATGGATTGAGATTCTTATTTGAAACTTAAGTGCTTAATTTTGCTATTTGAAATTCTATAGATAATTTTAGCTGCTGTGGAAGATAACTTAGAACTGTGGTTTAATACTGGTAAACTTTTGTATCTGGATTTTTACTACAACAAAAATATTTTAATAAATAAGGCATTTTACAACTAAATAGATTAGTGAATTTGCTTTTATCAATGTAGCTTAAAATTTTAAGAATTTTTTTGTGTTTTAATATATAAAACTGGAGGGGGGTGTTCCTTCATTTTTAACATGATCTTTACATACATTTTGGTTTGGTTTTCTGCACATTTTTCTTTCTGAGGATTAAACTGTTGTTTCCTAAATTAAATGCAATGCTCTTGTTATAACTGAGATTTGGAAAGCCAGATACTAAAACATATCTGTAGCTATCTTTGATGCTTTGTGTGAGTAATCATTTGCCTCTTAAGCTGTGTAATCAAAATGATCATTTCATCTAAGATTATTTTAGTATATTTTATTTAGAATCCTATTCTTTGGAAAATTAAGATCTGTGAAAAATTACCTGTTATACTCATACACCTAAGGAAAAAAGTTTTCCTGAGGAACTTTACAGTACCTGGAATACATATTCTTTTTGATGTGTTTGCAAATGTATAAGAAATAAATAGAAATTTTTTTCTATTTATATTGATAACATCTCAGATTGTTTAGTTAGTTGAGTGAGGGAAGAGTTTCAAAAGGAGAGAACTGAATTGGTTCTACAAAATCCAAAATAGTGAATGTGTTCAAGGTAAAAGAGCTGTAAATCATCTCTTAAGCCATTTTTAAATCTTTTAAGAACCTGATAAATGCCTTTTTTCAAACATAGAATGCTTTCAAAGTATATCAGTCACTTCTAAAAAACAAAGGTAAACCTTTAATTTCTTTAGTTTTAACAGGAATTAATATAGGCAGCATATTTAATCAATTAGTAAGTGTTTAGGTAGCCATGGGAAAGTATTTACAAATAAGTTAAATGTGAGGGCAGGATACACTGGATTGATGAAATTTAAAGTTAACTGTGATTTTATAATTCATACATGGGAATTTATTTCTATATTAACATAGGAACACTTTGGAAGTAACTATTTTTTGCTTTTTGTATTTATTTCATTACTTAAATTTTTTGAAATTCCCAAACCTGAAATCCACAGTTAATACTGTTCATTTTATATCAGGGCAACTTTTTTATTTCATTGTACATTTCATTTGAAAATTTAATTTGAGAAATTAAGGGAAAAATTTAAATTATTTTATAAAAGTATTGGTGTATAGTTATTGATGTTTGAAGTTAGGAGAAATGAGTATATGTGTATGAAAGGCTAGAAGAAATTTTTACAGAAGCATAATGTGAGTTTTACTTTTCAATCAGTTAGCCTGCTGCCAGTGGTTTGCATTTTCCTCAGTGTATCCAGTTGACCCTGCCTCCTCTTTAGAAGGTGGTATTGGTCAGGATTTGATGGTGTGGTACTACCAAAGGCACTTGGGTGTTTCTGTTTTCTGATTTTGTGGGTGTATTGGTGTTTGTTGTTGGTAAGGATTTTGCTTCTTTAAAAAAATACTCATCAGAATATTTTTAAAAAATTATAAAACACAAATATCTCATTTTTGAAAAGTGAGGTGGTGTGATCCTGTATTAAAATTGTTAGTATTTAAAAGTCCCTGGATATCTTATAAACAGAGTTACTGCTAGATCATGGTATTAAAACTAACCACAGTGTGTTCTGGGAATTTGAGATGACTGCCTAAGAAATGTATGTGCATATGTAGAATTATAACTAGGCAATTATGTCCTAGGTTAATAAGACAATTTGCTGAAAATATTTTCTTACATTCAAAAAGTGGAATCCCTTCCTAATCTAAAAACATAGAAAACCTAGAAATGTGAAGGTCTTAGAAAACCAAAATGGTTTGGGGGTATCTTTAAAATTAAGAGTTTTAAACAATGAAAATATATAACAACAACATCAGTGTGGACCAAAATGTCCAAAATTGATGGTAAAGAAGTAGGTAGATAAGAGTTTCAGAATAAAATAACAATTATGATACATTGAGAATTTAGCTTATATGAATTAAGAATAATCAACTACAAAGTAAAAATTATAAATATACTTTTAAAATGAGAGGATTAATTGGAAGAACCTATCAGAATATTTTAAATACAAACTACTGGTTTTATAATAACCTTTAAAAAAATAAGTCCCCTCCTTATCTTCTTAGATTTGGATTAAATTAATTTAAAATTCTAAGAATAATTTGTAGTGGTTATCTGGAATTCTTTTTTAAAAAATAAGAAAAAATCATTTTTTGCTATTTTTAAAAAAGATTTTAAAGATTGTTTTACGTGTGTACCTATGTAAAGTGTTCTGAGAACTTTAGAAACTATTGAACATTGCTTTCTTCATTGTTCATCAAAAAGCTTAAACTTTCCTTTAAGTTATTGATACAAATTTTAAAACCTCGTTCTTAGAATAATTTGCTTTGTGGAGTTTTTTAGAACAATTTAAATAATTTCTTACAGACTTGATAACATTTAAAAAGCTTTTCACAAGATAAAGATAACATTTCACCAACAAAGTTCTTAATTTCTGGAATGTTTTTAGGTGTATGCTGCTGATAAAAGGAATTTTTCTTTCCCTTTAATTAATTAGTAATTGATTTTCTAAAGAAGAGTCTAAGCCTTTGAGTGTTATGTTCAGGAATAGAATTTGCCTTTAGTATTGGAAAATATTTTGAGAGTGGAGGAGGCATCTTTTCTTAAAGGCAGTAGTGAGTCCTCTACAAATTGTGAATGATTGCCATTGCAGAGTCCTCACTTCTGCCTTTTTTGAGAGAAAGAGCCTCATTTCAGACTTTTAGTCATTAAGTATTTGAGTTACCGTCTCAAACCATCTTTGGAATTGCACCCATACAAAGTGGTTATGAGTTGCTATCTTTTAATTTCTGAATATGAGAATATTCTCTGAATAAATACTGCAATTAAAGGGCTGCCATCCGGCTTTAAAAATACATACATATTTCTTTAATCAATAATTAGACATTAAAACCTTTAACTTTAATACACCTTTTGGCGACTGTTAAACTAGAAATCAATTAGAAAATGAAGAAGTTAACCCCTGTAGCTAAAGGACAGAATGAGAAAGTGTTATCAATTTTGTTCCCTTGAAGATACATTAATAACCATTGATTTAATGGTTCTTGATCAGAAAAATTTAGGAAATTGAACTTGGAAGCTTGAGACCGTTCAAGTGTACAGGCTCAAAGTAGCACCAGTTAAATTTTAGTCTGCAGATTTTCCCCAGTAACTTAATTTTATTCTTTTGTATTATCTTAATACTGGTATTACCTAGAGCCCACAACACTTTTCATTATACCCTAAAAGAGTTATAGTAAGTTTTATTTTTATCAACTTTAGGCAGTGGAGTGGAAATATTGTTTTGTATGAGAGTACATTTCCTTTCTCAAGCTACTTTTTATATTTCCTAACATAATTTCTCTAAGTATTGCATTCTAATGAAGAGAAATTAGCTCCATTACTTTAAAACTAAATTTGTTATTTGCAATTTATGGCAGAGTTTTCACTTTGTGTATTTGTGTAAGATCTATTATAACTTTAAAACTAAGTGTTAATATGACCAGGGTATCTGATGATAGAATACATCCACTTCCCTTGTACCTTTAAAATTGTTTTCTAAGTAAGTCTGAGAAAATGTTTTTCATGTTTTTCACTAATTGTTATTCTCTGAGGTAATTTAATTGAGGAAAATTTCAATCTAGATTACGTTTATCTTCTAAAAATAGTACTAGTGTCTTTGAAGAATCACTCTTGGAATTCATATAATAAAATGGGTTAATTCTACCAAGAGCAGCAGAAGCAGCCCTGCCTGTTATGTAAAGTCAGGAAGGTGCCTGTGAGACAGGACACTGGGGACAGGGGCTAGTGGCATTTGATGCTCTGCTTTTTCTTGCTTCATAAAACCTGAACAACCTCAAAGCTAACACGCAGACAGGTAGCCGTCTCAGCTCTGCTCTGTGTGAAGTACCTGTATCAGGTCCAGCATTTAGTGGAATTTACTTCAGTTTACTACTAAGAAAAAATATGAAAGAAGTATTTTTCAGCAATAATTTGGCACATATCACATTTTAAAAGATACTATATGTAAAATATTTCATCATAATTGTTTACCCAAATCAAAATGAAAGCAAACTATAAAGTAATAGATTTAATTAGATATAAAATAAAGGCTTTAAAAATTTAACTGAATAACTGGATTTGCTGTTGACATACATGGAATTTTAATTGAATAGTTGTTTTTGTCTGTGAATCTATATTGTATGCCTTGAAGTTTGTAAACAGAGTTAATGTACGTAGAAACAGTGTATAGCCGTTCTTAAGTATCTATCCTTTGACAGTTAACAAAAATATTTTTTTTCAAATACATGGCCAAAATTACTTCAAAGATCATAGTATCTTCAGTTATTTTAGTTGTTTTTCAAAGAAAAATGGTGAAAAAATGTACTAATTACTCAGTTGACTATTGTACTTGAAAATTTTAATTACCAAGGATTTAATACTATTTGTGATATTTTACTTTTTTTAAGTACTGTTACAGATGTTTTCCTTAAAAAGCCTTTCTTTTTGGACATGATAACCTGATGCCTGCACTTCCTATCCCATGATTGCTCTTGTGAGATTGCTAGTAATCAGACAGTTATTTTAGAACTCTAACTGTATAACTGCTTTTATTTACTAGGAGTATTCCTGTTCCTAAGATCACGTTATTCTTGAAAGAAATTCCTATCTTGGAGCACTTTTAGTAGAGCTTGGGTTATTTTTTAAAAATATACTAGAGATACAACTGCTTTACGTAAACATTGGATCTGATGTGATGCCTGAATTTAATCATACCCAGGTCACCTTTTATTGGTCAGTGCAGAAAAAGGAAGAGAAAGCAATTTGTTATGAGAGAAGTGCAGCTGATCACATTCCGGGGCTGACTCACAGTAACTTTTCTACAGTGCCTGCTACCTCTTCCAGAATTCAAAGGAACTGCCTAATTAAAACCAAAATACCCATATGTCTTCAGAAGTTGTTTCCCTAATCAGGTTTCAGGCGCACTCGTGCCTCCCCTGGCCCTCCCAAGTGTCCTTGCTGTCCCTTCTGTCTGTTCTCAGTGCTGCCACCCTGTGTATGGCAGTGCCTCTACCGCATGTACTAACTTCATGGGCTTTATCATCAAGCAGTAACATCCAAAACCACCTGTGGGGAATGAGCAAACATGTTAAAACTAACATAAAGGTATTGTGGTATGCCTGCTTCTGTGCTTGATGCTGTATACTAAGTCTAGATTTTTTTTTTAATTGCACAGTTCGAAGTGTGGTATTTAACATCTGGAGGTGAAATTTAGAAATTTTTAAAGTAAATCCCTTTATCTGTTTCATCCATCATTTCTCTGAAATAAAGTAGAATTGGACGAGTATTTTAAATCTAGCTTGAAATTGATCAAAATTAAAGCAGATGTTGTGATCCTTTAAAGAGGAAAGATGTTACAAGATTTTAATTTTAGCCAAGTTTTAGTTAAAAGTTTTTCCTAGTAAAAACAAAACCAAAAATGAGCCCAAAAAAAGAGACTGTTTCTGTTTTAAAGAAAAAGAAACTTAACTTGATTGGTTGAATTTTCTCCTGAATCATTAGCCAACATGACTTAAATTTTATCACCCAAAATACTTTGATTATTAATGCTATGCTTCAGCCATAAAATAATTACTTTAGCTGGATCTCAGTCTTTCCTTTTACCTATATTATCTCATTTAATTTTCACAGTAATCTTGTGGGACGGGAAGTGCAGGGATAATGTGTATATGAGAAGCAGTAATGATTTCAGAAATCGAAATTCTGTTACTTTTTATACATAAATCTTTAGAACGGACAGATCATAGAATTATCATAAACTAATTTGCTAGCACAAACCTGAACTATGTCCATATTGAGGTAATATATTTATAAAGTAATACATTTGTTGCAAAAATTAAAAATGCAGGCATAATGTTGACAGTAACTCAAATTAGAAAGTACTATATGTCTACTTATTTTTAAGCTATACAAAAAGAATTAGGGCAAAAGTAATAAACTTACTAAGTTAAAGGAGATTTTGGAAAATATAAACCTAAATTTTGTTTTATAGTAAGGACCTTAAATAGGCACAGTTTTAATTTTTACTTTACACAAATTTATAGCAAAGCTATCTGAACAAAGAATATACTATTTTTTCCTAATTATTGAATGGTCTTCATTTGATAAACAATGTAATTCTATGTGATGATAATTGAAAATATTGCTTACTTTGGTTAATTTTAGATGTTAGGCAAAAATATCACTGATGAACTTCCCACATAGGAGAATTAAAAAGAAATCAATGTAGTATATTGTCCTGATTACTATAAAATTCCAAGTTCTGGATCTCCATGTTATTATTCATGTGATTATTTTCACAGGTTTGGGGGGTTTAGAGATCCTCTCTGTTTCGTTTTCTGTGTCCCCCACAACACACACACTAATACTAACATTTTTTTACACTTGATTGACATGAAAAATGTAATTAAATATTGAATCAAGAGAGAAAAGTTATAAAAATTTTTCTGCTTTATTCCATTATTTAAGATTGGGTCTGCTAAACTTATTTTGATAAATAAAGCAATCTGAGAGTTGTAAGAACTTGTCTAAACTCTTGTGACAATTATAGCCTCCAAGTTTCTTGCTTGTGTCCACCTCCAGAGAACTGTGCTGCTACTTAGAATGATGAGTAGTATTTTATCAGACATTGATGTCTTCTGCAATAAGACAGAATGTAGTTTGTTTTTGTTCTGTGTCCTGTGTATTAAAGGAGCCAGAAGTGGGAGAGAGTCCTTCATGCCATTCTAAGTTTGCTAATATTTGCCCTCTACTTTTTCCTTGTCTTCTTTTATGCTTTTTAGATAGTCGGCTAATATACAAAAGAGATCACAAAGTCATATACAGGAGAACCTCTATAGTTGACCACCTCCTGAGGGTGATCTAATTTTCATAGAGGAGGTGGGCACCATGTGAACATGTCGGTACAGCAGGCCTGGTTCCTTACGCTGACCGTCTCCTTACACTGGCCACATCTCTTTACGCTGGCCATCTCCTTACACTGCCCACATCTCCTTACGCTGGCCATCTCCTTACGCTGGCCATCTCCTTACACTGGCCACATCTCCTTACGCTGGCCATCTCCTTACACTGGCCACATCTC
>NW_003852466.1:3779629-3779952 GCF_000181295.1 Otolemur garnettii
GCCACATCTCCTTACGCTGGCCATCTCCTTACACTGGCCACATCTCCTTACACTGGCCACATCTCCTTACACTGGCCATCTCCTTACACTGGCCACAACTCCTTACGCTGGCCACATCTCCTTATGCTGGCCACATCTCCTTACGCTGGCCATCTCCTTACACTGGCCACATCTCCTTACACTGGCCATCTCCTTACACTGGCCACAACTCCTTACGCTGGCCACATCTCCTTACGCTGGCCACATCTCCTTACACTGGGCATCTCCTTACACTGGCCACAACTCCTTACGCTGGCCACATCTCCTTACACTGGCCACATCTC
>NW_003852466.1:3781712-3783359 GCF_000181295.1 Otolemur garnettii
CTGGCCACATCTCCTTACGCTGGCCATCTCCTTACACTGGCCATCTCCTTACGCTGGCCACATCTCCTTACGCTGGCCACATCTCTTTACACTGGCCACATCTCTTTACGCTGGCCATCTCCTTACGCTGGCCATCTCCATATGTTGACGGGTTTGTTACAGTCCCTTGGGTGGTCAACTTACAGAAGTTGTACTGGATTTTAAAATGTCAGATGAATGGCACAGATAGTAAAAACTACATATTTAAGGGAGATGGAGGTGGAACTTGAGATGGACTTTGAAAAAGATGTGAGTTAGGACTAGGCATAAAGAAAGGGGATGTTCAGGAGAGGTGAAAGGAATGGTTTTAGCAGAAGTTAGGAGGCAGAAATACCCTGCCACAGCCACCAAGACCAGTCTAACAGGAGAGGATGGTTCCTAAGGGAATAGTGCAGAGCAGCTAGAAAGTATGCTAAGGCCGATTGTGAATGAGCCTGGACTGCCGGTCTGAGGAGTGTGCACTGTGTGCCGTGGAGGACATTTTACCTTTTTTGAGCAAAGGCAGATAAGTTAGGAAAATTTAAGTGAGTCTAGAATTACAGAAATGCGAACATATTCCACATTTGAAGTGGTGGTCTACTGCACAAGGAGGACCCTGGTCTTTAAGCGTTCTCACTAGCACTTCTGGACTTGATTTTCAAGTGCCTGTCTGCCATAGTCTCCTGAATGGGTGATTCACAGCTCTAACGCTCAGCATCCCTGCAGCTAGCAGTTCAGACTTAGTAATTTTATAAATAGCCATTTCATTCTTTTAGGCCCCCAATCATGAAACCAGCTCTTCCTTATTCATTTGGAACTTTGGTTGTAGGTTTAATACTACTGCTATAGAGATATTAACAAATTGGACACATAGAAGGAGGAAGGACTGATGGATCAATTAGCCTCACAGAAGAGGTGCGGGTAGAGCAGGGGCAGGGAAGGGAAGGGTGCATGGGCCGAGCACCAGCAGACACACCGCGTCCTGTCCGCTCGCTGAGCAGCAGGGTGTCCGGGGTGACAGTGATGGCAGAGAGGGCTAGAAAAGAGACTGGGTCCCAGATGCTGGACTTAGATGCCGCACTGGAGAGGTCCTATTCTGTTGAGAGAGGCACCGCCTAAGATTCAGGGTTGGGTCTCTAAGGATGTAAAGCCATCTTTCTCTTGCATCTCCGTTTAGCCCCTCTTATTATTCCTCTTACCACCGTATTTTCAGCATTTTAATGTTCTTTTGAAATCCTCCTCCCCCACTGTCTCATCAAATTTTTGCCTAGTTCCCAGAGAAGTCTGGGGCCGCCCAGCGCCTCCTTACCTCTGGGTTCTTCTGTGGTGGTGCCCAGCCCTCCTATGGGCGAGCATGGCAGGTTCGACTAGTTGGGAGCCAGCTGGTTGCTCCAGCCCCTCTTGGGTCCCTCTATGGTCCTTCATCCCCCATTCTGCAGTTTCCCATCTCTTCCTCTCCTACCCTCTCCCTAAGTATCTTTCTCCCATTGGGGCCAGACTTCCTGGAAGAGAGGTCTGTGTGCAGTCTGTTTCCCTCATCTTTCCTTACTCCTTAACCATCTGGTACCCTTATTTTGAGCCTGCATTTGAAGAGAACATCTTCAGCAGTTAGCCCCACCAAGTCCCATC
>NW_003852466.1:3786824-3788995 GCF_000181295.1 Otolemur garnettii
GCCTTTCTGTCTAATGCCCTTGTTCCCCCTTCTCCTACTGGGCCTTTCTGTCTAATGCCCTTGTTCTATCTTCTCCTACTTGGCCTTTCTGTGCTAGTCCACACGTTCCGCACACTCCTGCCTCTCTGGTTCCTCTGGCTGTGCTGTTCCTTCTCTGGTACTTCCTTGACACTTTCCTTTGATGGGACCCTTTCTTCCACTGGTCCTCAGTTCGCCAGCGTTTTGGCATTTCCCAGGGTTGGCAGGATTCCCTGGTCCACATGTTCTCTCAGACGCCCACCCACCCACAGTGCACTGACTCCCATCTGCATGTTGCCTTTAACTTGCAGCCCTGTGATAGAGCCTCAGTGTGTACCTCTCTCTAAGGCTCCCATGCCTCTTTTCTGTTTACACTAACTTCTCCACACCTGTGTACAGCACACCTTTCCTTCCATCTCTTATTCACTCAGCAAACTTTACAAAGCCAGATCCCACCCTGACTGCACAAAGCAGACAGTGGTGAGCAGAGTCCCTTATGTCATGGCCCGGGCATGAAGGAGGTGAGAAGGAATGCTAAGAGAAAGTTCTGGGGCCATCGGGGGTAAGCGACCCCAAGAAACAGTGGCTAGAGAAGACCTCTTGTTAAAGGAACCTTTGTGTGGTGCCCTGAATGATAAGGAGCCAGCCAGAAACAGCCTGGAGGGAAGCTTCCAGAAGGAAGTTCTGACCCCCTGTAGGAGGAGCTCTGCATACTGAAGGCACAGGGGTGAGGCAGGGGATTGGGCCAGAGAGCCACTCTGTGGGAACGGCTTGTGCTCTTTTTGGGCCCCTAGCCCAGAGCACTGTAGAGCTGCTGAGCAGAGCCTGGGTTGTCCTTTGCGGGCTGGCAGTCGCCTCCAACCTCATCCTCATCTGTGCCATCCTCTGCATGTGGTCCAAGGGCCTGGGTTACTTTCCTCGCTTTCCTCCTCTGCTCCTTGGGGAACTGTGTTGCAGCCTCGTGTGATAGAGTGACAGAGCTCTGTCAGGTGTTACCAGCCTGCCTGCCTTAGCTGTGGTGACCCCTCCATGCCTGCAAGCCACACCCTTCTCACCTGGCCTAGAGCTCTGCTCTATCCTACTTGGATCTGGGCTGACCCCTGGAGAATAAGGGCCACACTGCTATCCTCCTCACTCTCTGCGATTGGGCCACCTAAACGCTTGGAGAGGAGTACTCCATTTTCAGGGATGATCAAGAGAGCCACCTGTAGTGTAGAGAGGCTGCAGGAAGCCTGGAGCAGCCGTCAGGGCTGTGTGATGAGAGTCGTCCATCCCAGAGGGTGTCACAGGAAAGCATTAAGTCCCCCAGAGAGGGCAGCAAGAAGAGACCATTTGGTGGCAGCCAGCCTCCTGCTAGAAGTGACGTGCAGGACAGCAAGGCGAGGAGGTGTGCACGGCTCAGCTTGTCCCTGCTGCTGCCCACCCTGCACCTTCCTCCTGTCATGGCTGAGCCATGCCCACCACCAGGCGAGACCCCCCCCCCCCAGCAAGCCTTGCCATGGGGCGACAGAGAGAACTACACATCCCTCCAGACACAAAACAGGAGAGGATACACATACCCAGAGCAGAATCCCAGAGAGAGGTGCTGATGAGAGGAACATGCACCTGGGCGATGGCATGTGTCTGTGCAGGTATCTGCTCTGTGTTCTTGTTCATGTTTCAGGAAAGAGACACACACGCCTGCTCACACCCAGAGAAGGGGGTAAGAGCAAGCAGCTCATAATGAGTCTCCCCTGCCTGAAGGGACATCCCAAAGAAGGAAGGATGCGGATGTGCTCGCTGGGATGGGCCCTGGATGGGGGTGAAAGAACAACACGCACCTAGACGGTAGAAGGTGGGAGACACACAGGCCGACTGCAGAATGGCAGGAGAGATAGTCACACTCACACAGGATGAGAGGAGCAGCCCTGTCCCTCGGAGTGGAGGACAGACTCCTTAGGGGGAGAGAGATACAAAGAAGCATTCCAGAGGTGGGAGAGACACAGACAGCCCTTCAGAACAGAAAGAAAGACTCTCAGAGAGGAAAGAGGCATGCCCAGTACAGGGAGGAGAGACTGAAACACGCACAACCAAGGTGGGCCCTCAGAGCTCGACACGTGTGCACACGCATCCTGAGGTGGGGGGAAGTGAGAGAGGAGGAGAGACTGAAACAC
>NW_003852466.1:3792192-3802050 GCF_000181295.1 Otolemur garnettii
CACCAGTGAGGTGGGCCCTCAGAGCTCCACATGTGTGCACACGCATCCTGAGGTGGGGGAAGTGAGAGAGGAGGAGAGACTGAAACACCCACCAGTGAGGTGGGCCCTCAGAGCATCCCGAGAGGGGGGACATGTGTGTCCCAGTGGGAAGCAAGACAGCAGGGCAGTTCAGCAGGGGGTTGGCACACGTGTGCACGCATGGCAACACCCACTCCTGTCAGTGGAGGAAGGCGTGCATGTGTGCGCAGGTGCTGTGGGGAAAGGAAGACAGGCACACAGCAGGGAAGGAGGCCACTCCCCCCAGAAGGGGAGAGACTCGGCCCAACTAAGGACAGCACGTTGAGGGCAGTAAGAGGAGACACTGGTCGGGGAGACGTTTGCAGGCAGCTCACCACGACTGTGGCATTTGCACCGTGGCACCTGTAACTCTGACTGTAAAATGCCCATGGTGCGATTCATTTCCTGGCTGTGATGTGTTCTGATGTCTCTGCTAGATTTAGAGAAACCTAAGACAGAAGTCAGCAGCTGGCCACTGAGTCAGCGCGTGGTCTCTGCGCAGCCTCACTGAGTCACACATCCATCTGCAGACAGAAGCTCACTCTGCCTTCCTTCTGTCCTGAGTGAAATGCTGGAAATATGCCATGTAGGTACCTTACATTCAAATAGAGGAGTTTTGTTCTCATAATGTATACGTGAATAAACCATTTTGAGAATAATGATAGTAATTATCAGAATTCTTTATTCCAGCCCACACAATAGGTTATTACTGGGAACACCAATACTAATACACCACTAGTTGCTGAAGTTGTCAGCCCAGCAACCAGTCTTACTTCTTCTGACCCCTGACCATGCCTATCCCCTGTCCTGGGAATATTTGGATACAAAGCTGTTTTTGTCTTGTGTGTGCTTATGATTATGTGCTTTGACTTCCCAGTGCCCTACTTGGGATTCTCTCTTCTCCTGAGAAGCATCCTTGCAGGCCAGCTCAGTGGTACCTGATAGCCCTGAGCATATGTCTGTCTCCTGTATCCATGGGACTAGGTCTTACTGGCTTGGTATCACCCCTCACCTGCACGCAGCAGGCACTCAGAAGGTTTTGTGAGGCTTAAGCAGCCTGAGCTATAGCAATTCAGAGGAAAGACTTGCATTGCCGGTCCTTGGTTCTGTCTTCTCACAAGCCAAGGCTCCTTGGTGGCTGGTTCCCTCCCGTTGTCTTTTGTTCCCCACAGAAGTTGGGTCCTTCAAGCTTTAGGACCTCCTGTTCCCTTGGAGTTGGGCTATGACAGCCACAGGCAGGGGAACCTGCTCAGTGCTTCCTCTGGCCACTGGGTGAGGACGGGGGGGCCTCCTCCTGTCTCTCTGTCTGTCTGTCTCACCACCTGCAGCCTTCACCAGTCCCCAACACTGGCTCCTGGGTTGTGGCTCCACCACTCTACCCCATCCCTTCTGGCCACCTGTCCCCTGCATGTTTCCCCCCAGACTCGCCGAAGGAGGCCGCTTATCTTCTGTGAAGAGTACAGGTGGTGTGCCAGCTGGCTAGGTGACTGACCTGGTAAGCGGAATAGCGCAGTTACCTGGAGCAGTGTGATGTGCTGCCCTGTGCTTGCTGTCCAGCACTTATGTAGTGATGCCTTTACTCCTTGTCTTGGCTCCCTAAAATGAGTACTATGGTTTTTTTCTGGTTCACAGAGGAAGAAAACAAGGCATGGACAATTTAAGGCATATGTCTTAAAGAGATAATGCCTGGAAAATATTCTCAGTGTAGCACCTTGTCCATTTAAGTGCTCTACCAGGGTTTTGTGTCTGTTCTAAATACTTCTGTTCCCTCTATTTTATGAAATTCTAGATAACAATGATAATGGTGAAAATAGTTCTCTAATAGAACAATCTCTGATATTAAGTGCCTTTGCCCAAGTTTGCTGAGAAGATTGAGTCTATCAGCAACACACTGTCAGCAGTCAGCTCTCTGACCAGCCACCCTGGGCACGCTCACCCCTACTTTTTTGGCTGCTGAGAAGCTCTGTCCTCCTTCCCAAGAGTCATCCTCTCTTCCCTGCCCCATAAAATATGAGACTGTGTTCGGCTCCACTGGCTTTGTCCCTTCAGCCGGTGGAGATGTTCAAGATAGTCCAGATCAAAACAGCTCAGAGCCTTCACTTGACTTTGCCGTCTCTGTCCAGCCATCCTGTTTCTCCTGTAGGCCTCCAGGTGTTCATCTCCTTCTCCCAAACCACACCAAGCCAGGCTCTGGCTCATCACTCCGCCGAAGCAGCTTTGGCAGTGGTCCCATTGGTGGCCCCTGCCCTACACGTGCATACGTGTACGTGGACACACACACACACTCCCCATGCCTTGCCTGCTCCGTGATCTCGCCCACTGCCCCACGAGCCACCACGTTCTGACCCTCACTGCCTGACACAGCTTCTTCATCTTGTCACGCTGGTTTGTTCTCCACCCTTATTTCAGTTAAAAATTACTCAATCCCTGGATGCTAAATAATTGCTTGTTAGCCTAAAAGTTAAAAGCCCACTCAAAGAGTGTTTATTTCAGTACACTAATTCACATGCTGAAAGGCCAGGACTACTAACGGTACTTTGTACTGTGTTACTTGCATGTCAGTCTTGAACTCAGAGAAATAACCAGCTTCAGTGGCGTACACTGCCATTTTATCAGCTTGTGGCCTTTGTGGGATAGTTGAGGGTTCAGAAGTCCCCGGAAGTTGAAAGCCTCCTAAGTCATATGTAAATCGTTTCTGACCGTGTCACCGCCAGCTAGTTTTTATTAAGCACCCACAGACTTCATAGTACATCTGTGTCTTAGTTAACTGTAGGGTTTAGTGTGGTGCTACATGGCGAAAATTTGTAAACCTTTTATTATCGAATATTTTAAAGATATACAAAAGTAGAGAAAATAGTAGAATGATCCTCATGGCTCTCACCAGTTTCGGCAGTCATCACTCGCCAGCCAGGTTTGTCTGATCTGTCCCTTACTCCCACCCATCCCCTCTCCTGTAGACTCTTGGACTGTCAAGTTATTTTATATCATTTATATATTTTTTTGTTATTTCCAAAAAGTACAGACTCTATTTAAAGACATGTTCTCATATAATATAATTATCAGACCTCAAGAGAGCTATAGTTCCTTAGTATCACCAAATATCTTGGAGTGTTCACGTCTCCACGTATCTCTTAGTTTGTTAAAGAATTTGCATGATCCAAATCCAATAAGCCCCGTGTCTGCAGTTAGAATTATGTCTCTTTAAGTCTTTTTTGACCCACAGGGTACCCCTTCTCTCTCTTACCCCTTAAAATTTATTTTTTGAAGAAATGAGGTGTGTTTGGGACTTTTTTTGTTCATTTTAGTTTCTGACCTGTAGCATTTTCCGCAGTGTGAGTTTTACTAATTGCATCTCTGAAGTCTTTTTGGCATGCTCTGATGGCCCCTCTGTGCTCCGTAAGATTCAGGTTCTTCTTTTCGTCTGCACATGTGTTATAGTCTCCCAGAAATAAAAGTTGGAAAGATTGAAAGTGGAAGAACGTATTGAATTCAGTATCGTAAGCAGTCAACATAGTGTTGATCCAAATACAGTAAATAGAGCAATATGGTATCTTATTTCTGGTGTAGCATTAGTGTTCCTGTAATAAAAAACACATTAAATACTAACAGATATTTCCTTCTGGAATTTTCTTTTTTAAAATTATGTAATGCTGGCGAGGCACAGCCAGTGCCTGCAGAGTACAACCCTAGCACTTTGAGAGGATGAGGCAGGAACATTGCAGGGACTGAAGAGCAGCCTGAGCAACAAAGCAAGACCCCATCTTTCCAAAAAAAATTTTTTCTTAAATTAGCTGGACATGGTGGCGCACACCTGGGATCCCAGCTACTGAGAAGGCTGGGCAGGAGGATCACTGGAGCCCAGGAGTTTAAGGTTGCTGTGAGCCCTGACTGCCACTGTACTCCAGCCGGGGTGACAGGGTGAGAAATTGTCTCTAAAAAATAAAAATGAAACTGTGTAATACTTTTAAAAATTAAGTTGGGTTCATCTTTGTTTCACAGTCTACTTTTTAAAAACAGCAGTGTTTAAAAGGTTATTTATTTCCCATGTACTTAAATGTCACTTCGGTGACACGCTGGACCTTGCGCGAACACTGATGTTATTTAATAGCCTCCCCCAGTTTTTGGCCATGTAGGTTATTTTCAGTTTAATCTTTTAGTAATGCAATGATGAATAGCCTTGTGCATGAATGTCTATGTGTATCTCAGGTTGTTTTCTTCAGTTAAATTCTTAGGTGTAGAATGAATGAGCAAAAAGGTCAATGCCCTTTTTTCCCCCCGCTTTGGTTTAGCGACTGCCAGTTTGTCTCCAGGGAAGGCTCCCACTTGCCAGTAGTACTTGGGAATGCCTGTATCCTTAGCTTCCCAACCTGGGCCATGATCACTGAACACAACCCGGCCTCTTTTCTGTGCTTTTTGATTTCTCTTGTGTGCATTTATCTTTCATTTATTTTCCCCTCTTAGCAATCACCCCTTGTTGGCATCATTACATTTGCCTTTGACAACTGGGGCTGCTAATCTTTATTGCAGCAAAAATTCCAATAACCCAGCTTGCTGTAGTTTTGCCCAAAAGACTGGTACCAAGTAAGAGCCCCTAGTTTGCACCTGGCTATAATATAGTACATGGTGTGTGTGAATTCACAATACCCACCTTGGCTGTTCAGATCCTGTGCCCCTCCTTTGTGATTTTAACCCCTGGACAGTCAGTCACTGACATTGCCAGGTAAGTGGAAGATCACTGTACATTAGTAGGGACAAGCTCCCCTTGAGGTGTGCAGGATCTGGGGGCCCTTGTTGCCAAACTCTGAATTAATCACAATTGGTAAAGTAGTTAAAGAGGTAATTATTTACATTACCCAGTAATTTGCCTTTTTAAAAAAATAAGACTTCAAATTAGCACCTCTTTTTGTACCTTGAAGTATTAACTATCAGTTGAGAACTCTGAAGCACTGAGACTATGAAGTTAGAATCAAGATGCTCTGAGATTACAGTCCATTGTAAAAATACCTCGTGTTTGCATAATGCTTCGCAAAGTGCCATAATCACTGTCACCCAGCCACCCCACCCCATGAATTTGAGCCCCAAATGGTCCTTGATGACCATAGCCTCTGTCTTCACCTCTGCTTACTCCTGCACTCCTCTGACTTCCTCTGCCCTCCTGCCATGACTGGTGCCTCTGCGCCCCTTTTCTGTTGCTCTGTTCCTCTGGTCTCACTTGTTCCCTGCTGCCACCCCTGGCTCCTGCTAGTGCTCTAGAATGTTCTGCTCCACCACCCACCTGCTATACCTGCCTTACAACTCCCAACCCTGGAAGAATCCTCTCCCCTTGTCTTTCTTTGCTTGGGCCTCCAGATGACGGGGGACAGTGAAGTAGTGCATGTAAAGTACACCTTAATGACAGCATGAATCTGGGGCCTTTGATTTGGCCCTCGTTTACTCTTCAGCTTTTGGGAGTGTTCCCTCCCCTCACCCTCATGCCACATGGCACCAAACTCCTGAGTTCCTCAGCCCCACACTCTTCATTTCCCGAGCTGTTTCCTCCAGTGGGATGTTCTTATCTGTCTTAAGCACTAGGTCAACTATTCATCCTTGAAGACTGTGCTCAGGTGTCACCTCCTCCTTGAATCAAAATTAATCACTCTGTCCACCTCCTTTGCCTTGAAAGGTCTTCGGCTCAGCATCTGCATAACCCCGTCATTCTCTATCTCTTCTTGTACCTTGGTCCCCTCTGACCCATTCTCCTTTCTTAGGCTTTCCCACTCCTTCAAATCGTCTGTTATCAGTATTTCAACATGACAAACCTTGGGGAAAGAATTAAAAAAAAAAAAAAACACCAGGACGGCTCCTGTGGCTCAAAAGGGTAGGGCGCTGGTCCCATATGCCGGAGGTGGCGGGTTCAAACCCAGCCCGGGCCAAAAATGGCAAAAATAAATAAATAAAGCTTATCTTAAAAAAAAAAAAAAAACCCACCAGTGACAGCGCACCCTGCTGGGATGTGTACCTGGTGCCTCAGATTTCTCACAGAACAGCCTTTCTTCATTCTCAGGCTTCCATTCTGGTTCCCCTGAAATAGTTCTTTCCAAGGTCACTAAAACTTACACATGACTCCATCAGAAGGGAGAAGGGCTTAGTGCTTACCCTGCCACCGCCTCTGCGAAACCTCCTCATCCTTCAGCTTCCCTGACCATAGCATGTCCTGGCCTTTCCTCCCTCCTTCCTGCTGACCTCCCTCTCTTGTCCACTCTCCTTTCCTCTCTCCACACTCCTGCCTCACCCTGTGGTATCTTCCCATTGCCCTCACCCTACTCCTCAGAACTGTGGCCGGGTTCCCACTGACCTGGGAAGCTGCTGTCCAAGGCCTCACAGTTGTGGCTGTGGCTTGGCATTCCTGAAATTCTCATTGAGTGCTGCTCAGTGTGGTATGTGCTTCACACACAGTATCATTTATTCCTCATACGTATCATTATATCCTTGTAACAACCCTGCAGGGCTTGAATGCCTCACTTTATAGCTGAAGAAACAGAAGCTTAATAAACACAAGACATTTACCCAAAGCTGCAGAGCTAGTCCACCTGACCTGTGGTCACCAGGAGAGATTGCTTCCTCACACCCTGCTGAGTCTGACCCTCCACAGCCTCTTCCTTCTGTTACACACGCTAGAGCCACAGCCTCCTCTCAGCCTCCAGTCTACTCCAGCCTTGCCTTTCCACAACCCTACTCCGACTTTTTTCCTCAGGACACCAGTCATGGGAAGAGAAGCCATCTTGCCCTGATCTGTACTGATCCTGCTTCCTCTGCCCTCTGGGGTTCACGCCTTGCCTCCTCACCCTTCCCGCGTGGGTCTTCATCTTACCTCCATCCCTGCCCACTTCAGTGGGCCCGTTCTTCCCCAATTCTCATCACCAGAGCTTGCAAGAGTCTTTATGTTCTTTATATTCTGTGAATTCCCATTGTACCTAATGTATTTTGTGGCATTTTCTACCTTCTGTTTTGTATTACCAATAATTATAAATTATGAATATCTTTTTGCAATACTTTCCCTACTAGACTGTGGTTTCTTGACAGTAAAAGTAGTGACTGATTAATCTTGATAGTTAAACAAAATGATAGAGATTTATTTATCCATAAGTTTGTTCATATAGCCCATTCCCAGACCCTCTGTGCAGGTAGAGGGGCCTCTGCGGGTCTCCAGAGGAAGACGAACTTTCTAGATATGACCACAAGATGGCAACAGTGACTACAGTGTCCTGGTATTTGTTGAGGGTGCACGGAGTCAAGAAAGAAAACATCATCCTGATTACTGGATACTCAAAGGAAATCTAAGAGATTTTTCATATTTAAAGCATTTTGTCAATTCCTAGTCATCCACAGAGGTAATTGTACAGATTGGGCAACTCTTCTCTTCCGTGGATCTATCTGGCCAGTGGGATGGAACGCTCTCCTCCTCTCTTCATTCAGCAGATATTGGAGTGCCTTCTGTGCGCACCCACTATTCTCGGGCGTTGGGATACAGAAACGGACACTAAAAGGCAAGATCCCTGTTCTGATAGAATTTATATTCTGTGGCCTTCATTGGGACCCAATGGAAGATACTGACAACAGAACCAAGAATTTCTTTGCTGTTTTTTTAATTTCATTTCATTTCGTTACTTCTGAAGTCATCTTTTCACCTTTTTCCCAGAAAATGGTTTTCATTTCAACAAACAAAAGAACCATTGACTAATTTTATTTAAGCTGTGATTATCTGTGGCCTTTTCCCTGCTTCCCACTTACCCAGAAGTGGGTAATCAAGAACTGACTGTGTGTTCTCTTTACAGTTACAGATATTAAGGTTCTGAAAGGTCAAAAATTCTATCTAATATAGCACAGGTAAATATTTGACAAAGTACATACTCAGGCCTAGGTCTCATTCATTCCTTTATGAGCAAGTGCAAAAAAGAATTTAAAGCAAAAGAAAAAAAAAATCCAACAGGTGTTCATAGGTAACTTTGACGTGCTCTGTGTTGGTGCTAAAGGTAACCATTTGATAATATGTACCTAAGGGCGATTTACTCAGTTAAAATTATGTCTAGTGTTCAGAAATAGTTCTTCAAGAGGTAAGCAAGCTGTGTAGAGATAATACATATATAATAATTTAGAAATACCAAATGTCACTTCTTGCTTATTTTAAAACTAAGACAAGTAACTGTCTGTTAGAGCAACCTGCTTGTAGCATGAGTCTTCGTTGAGTGGTCATTTTTTTCCTGTATCAGATCCCCCTCTCCTCGTTAAGCCTTGCCTTCATACAGAATCACTCCTCCAGCCTGGATCTGCAAGGAGCTGATGGGATTTAGTTCCACACAACCTCTTGCCAAATTCCCCTTCAATTTCAGGGGGATGAGAGTGGAGGATTAATTTGAAAGGTTGGGATGGAGACTTCCCATGTTGCAGAACCCACAGGGTAGAAGTTTGGATTCAACATATGCAGTAGTTTTTGTTGTCGTTTTTTTTTTCATTATGTAACTGTTTTCTCTGGTTTTTTGTAGCCATCATATTTTCACTGTGCATTATAATCTTTTATCTACCACAGTTAATTGACAGAGGCCAATCTATCCTTGGATAGTCAAAAATCATTTTAGCCCAATTACTGTTCAATTTAAAATCCAAAATGATTACTATTCCGCATGGACAAGCTTTATTTTTAGCTGTGATTTGCGTTTATGTATGACTATGGCCACTATAAAGTTTATGATAAGCCCTGCCTGTGCCCCAGAGATGGAAAGATCCAAAGTCTGCGACTTTACCAGATACCACTTTCACGTGAAGTGTGCTCACTGTGTGTCCTTCAGAGATTCTATGGACTGTGATTCCATATAAGAACCTGTGCTGGGCAAAAAGCAACTTTTATTTTTGTAAGTCGACATCAGACCATTTCTGGACAGGACTTATTTGTGAGTAACACCCTGAATAGAATAGCTTTGTATTTTGAGCTCTCAGAACCATCATAGACACTTCATACATTACATTCCTTTGTTTAATTCTCATAGTACTACAGAGGAAAATGCTCAGGAAAGATGAAATTGTCCAAAGTCACACTAGTAGAGTCAGACAGGATTCAAACCCAGTGCTAATGATTAAAAAGCAAGTCCTTGGCCTCTGGGCTACTCTCCCCTGTGCTTCAGGCTCTGAATCAGGGTAAGAATTTGTGTTTTGAAGCCCTCTCCAAATTAAGAGTTTTGAGGAAACAGTGCAGAGGCAATTTCCAGAATAGTATAGCCTAAGATTATTGAAAGATCTCTCTGTAACACGTCTCCATATCACGTAGAGAAGAGGACCAAGATCTGGGGGCAAACCAAGGAATGTGTCATGTGGTAGAGAAGGTCTGCCCGGGTTCTGGCACGAAGCTTCAAGAATGACAATCCTGGAACTTTTTATTGACGGATTTGAACCCCCGCTTTGTTAATTACCTGTCAGCAAACATTGCAAAGGCTTAAGTGAGTGTTTAATTTAGGAAAGTCAAGTTTTGTTTAAAAAAATACTAGCCTGGGTAAAGTGGCTCATTCTTGTAGTCCCAGCACTTTGGGAAATTGAGATCGAGGATCTCTTGAGGTCAGGACTTTAACACCAGGCCCAGCAACAGAGTGAGACCCTGCCTCTACAAAAATAAAAATTAAATTAGCTGGATGTGGTGGCATAGCTACTCAGGAGGCTGAGGCAGGAGGATGTCCTGAGGCCAGGATTTGGAGGCTACAGTAAGCCATGATTCTGCCACTGTACTCCAGCCTGGGCAACAAAGGGAGAACCTATCTCTTTAAAAAAAAAAAA
>NW_003852466.1:3802070-3806157 GCF_000181295.1 Otolemur garnettii
AAAGAAAGAAAAAAGAAGGCAAAGAAAGCAGTTTTTCTTAAGTAAAAAGTTTTAAAATGCTAACCTAAATAGAAATTGAGAGAATAACCATTTAATTCTGTTTCAGAAAGCAACAAAGGCACACAAAGATGTAAATGATCTAAAAATGAGGTCAGGTATGGGAGTAAGGGGAACAAGTTAATTGTCACCTGCATTTAGGATACTTTGTACATTATTAGAGTAATGCAAAACCTTCTCTTCTGGTGGTATGACTCAGATAGGGCTCCTCCATCCAGCTCTGATCTCACAGCTCCAGTTCTTCTCTCTTTCGATCTTTGCTCTAAAAATAGCACAGTTCTTGAAGTTACCCAGACCCACCAAATAGTTTCTGACTCCCTCTACCTAGAATACCTGCCCACGCGTGGCTGATAGCTGAGCGAATTAATCAAAGGCAGGCCTACCAGTTAGCATAGGACTGACTGCTTTCTTTTTAAGGTGACTGCTAATGAATATACTTGAAAGGGCTGTGCAGAGATTGAATTGTACTACATTTCAGTAGGTGCCTTCTTTGGTATTTGATAAATGGAACTTACCCTAGAACTATTTATTATCTGTAGGTCTCAGTTGCAGTTAGAGTGTATTCCTGGAATCTAAGTCGTGTAGTATGATACGCCAGTCCATAAAGTAACAGGTGAGCTGCCTGGCTTCTTCCAAGTTCGACAGCTGAGAATGTAGCTCTAAAAGCCGCCTCAATATTTATCCTTCCTGCTAAGGATTGGATGCAACTCAACATTTAGGCCCATATTCCTCTCATCTTTTTTTTCCTCCCTTTTGAATAGGAAGGAGTAACTTTGGCACGGTCCTTAAGATTTTGGCTTATCAGCTCCCATAAAGTTTATATACTTCAGTAAATTCATACGAAGATTTGTATCATCCTCATTAACTTTGTTTTTCTCAATATGAAAACTCTGCCATTTTGTGGGGTTTTTTTCTAGTTTTTTGAGGTATAATGTTTTATACATGACACACATGTAAAGCATACGGTTTGCACAGTGGTGACATACATGTCCATCCTTGAAGCAGTCACCACAGCCAACACAGTGAGCATTTCCATCAGCCCAGACGTTTGCTCAGGTCTTTTTATGTTACCTCCCTGCCCTGCCTTTTGTACCCAGCCATTGATGTGCTTCCCGTCACTATGCAGTAGTTTATGTTTTCTACTCATTTATGTAAATGGAAGCCTGCAATGTATACTCTTTTGGCCTGACTTCTTTCATTCAGCCTAATATTTTTAGTTTCATCCATATTACTGTGTGTATCTATAATTTGTTCCTTTTCACTGCTAACTGGTATCCTATCATATGAATCTCCACTTTTATTCATTTACACATGATGGACATTTGGTTGTATCTAGTTTAGACTGTTAGAGACAAAGCTTCTGTGAATATTCATGTGCATAATTGATGTCTCTGTGAGGACACGAGTGAATACATAGATGGGAGAGGGCTGTTCATATGGTAGGCATATGATCAGCTTTTCAATACATTGCCAAACTGTTTTCCAAAGTAATTGCACCGTTTTTCACTTTTCTGTTCATGGTAAGAACTCATTTGCTTTCCATCCTCACCAGCACTTCATGCAGTCTGATATCTAGTCTCTCTAGTGGGTGGAGAGTATTATTTCATTGTATTGATTTGCATCTCCTAATGACTATTGATGCTGAGCATCTTTGCATGAGTTTTTGGCTGTCCGTATAATTTCATGGGTGAAATAGCTACACGGATCTTTTGTTCATTTTTTAATTGGATATTTTATTTTCCTACTGTTGAGTTTTGAGAGCTCTTTATATATTCTGGATACAAATTCTTTATCCGATAGATGCTTTGCAGAAATGTTGTTCTAATCTTCCAATGACTTGTCTTTTCATTCTCTTAACATTGTTTTTTGAAGAACAGTTTTAAATTTTGGTAAATTTCAGTTTATCAATTTATTTTATGGGATGTATTTTTGATGTTGTGGCTAGGGAATTTTTAACTGAATTTTTGAATGTCACAGTGATCTTTTCCTGTTTTCTTCTAGAAATTTTCGTTTTAGGTTTTACATTGAGGTCCATGGTTCTTTTAGAGTTAAGTTTTGTCTATGGTGTGAGATACGGTTCCAAGTTCATTTTCTTGGTATATGGACATTAAACTTTTCCAGTAGCATTTGGTTTTTAAAAAAAGCATTTTTTTCCCCCTGAAACAGTGTCTAGCTCTATTGCCCAGGCTGGAGTGCAGTTGGTCAGCATAGCTCACTGCAGCCCCAAACTCCTGGGCTCAAGCAGTCCTCCCACCTCAGCCTCCTGAGTAGCTAGAACTAAGGCCTGCATCACTATTCCTTTATAGAGGTAGGTCTCACTATGTTGCCCAGGCTAGTTTCAAACTTCGGACCTCAAGTGATCCTCCTCAGTCTCCCCAAATGCTGGGATTACAGTTATGAGCCACTGCACCCAACCTAAGAAAAGGCATTCTTTTAGGTAAAATTTTTTTTCAATTATAAAAGAAAACATTTGTGTAATACAGAAAAGTATAAGGCCTATATCTTGCTAATCTTTTATACCTTACATTGTAGGGGAAGGGCTAGTTTTAAGTGCATAATATGCGAAATTGGAATCATAGTAAATACCCTTATTCTGTGTCCTGCTTTATAAAAATTTAACATTATATCTGTTTTCCCAGGTAATTTAACATTCTTTAGATGCATGGTTTTTAACAGCTGCATAATTATTCTATCATATAGACGTTATACTTTATTCCTTTTTTTAGACATTATCAATTTTTATTCTTACAATATGTTTTGAACATCTTTATACTTAATTTTTTTTCTTATTTTTGCTTAAATTTTTAGAAACGAATTATCAGTTCAACATATATGAACTTTTAAAAGGCTTTGATTACATATTTCCACAGAAGTTTCAACAATTGGCTTGGTGCCCAGAACACAGTGGTTACGGTGCCGGCCACATACACCAAGAGTGGTGGGTTCAAACCTGGCCCAGGCCAGCTAAACAACAATGACAACTGCAACAAAAAAAACAACTGGGCATTGTGGTGGGCGCCTGTAGTCCCAGCTACTTGGGAGGCTGAGGCAAGAGAATCACCAAGAGTTTGAGGTTGCTGTGAGCTGTGATGCCACAGCACTCTACTTAGGGCAACATGGTAAGAGTGTCTAAAAATAAAAGTTTCAACAATTTACTCTTCTACCAGCAGTCACTAAAAGGTTTAATCCTTTATGGCAAATCTTGTTAATTTGCCCTGGGATCGCTCTTCTTCTAGTGGCTACTGTGCCTTGCTCCTTTCTCCTGCTTTCCAGATCTAGGACCCTTCTACCCAGCATGGGCCGCACTGAGCAAACTCCCTGCATTTCTTGCTTCCGTTATCAAAAACTTTATCAGGATGAACACACATCCCTCCTAAGTCCAGGTCAGTAAAGAAGCCCCTTTTCTTATTCAAGGCAGACACTTCCCTTTCCTGGATCTCGTTCTGCCTTGTTTCCTCCGGAGTCCTCCACTTAACTTCCTTACCTCTTCATCCTCTTACTCTCCTTAGCTGTCTGTTTTTCTTGCTCGCTTTAGGTACAAAGTTCTCTCTTTGAAAGGAAGTATCCTCTTGTTAGAGTCATTTCCTTATCTCCCAGTGAGCTGTCTTCCCTGACATTTCGCTCTCTTCCTCCACGCTGTCCCTTACTCTTTCTTGCTGAAATTTGGGGTCTTCATGCCTCAGTGACTAACCTTTCCAAGATTCTGGGGTAGTTTTCTGACTCTTGGCAGCTTTATCTTTGTGTCTTTTATGCTACCTTTTCCTTTCTATCTCTACCCCTTCTCCCTTTTACATTACCTGGTTTTGTCTCTGAGTGGTAGCCGTGAAGTTCTGACACAGTTAACCAGTACTTTGGTTTGACTCCGTCTCTGTGACAGTAGGCTGTGTAACTGTCTCTGTCTTCCTTCCTTTGTGAGAGTAGGCTGTGTAACTGTCTTTGTCTTCCTTCCTCTTATCCCTTTTTTTTTTTCTTTTTTTTTTTTGAGATGGAGCCTCAAGCTATCCCCCTGGGTAGAGTGCCATGGCATCAC
>NW_003852466.1:3807089-3842522 GCF_000181295.1 Otolemur garnettii
GGCTATTTTTTGGTTGCAGCCGTCATTGTTGTTTTGGCGGATCCGGGCTGGGGATTCGAACCTGCCACCTTAGGTGTACGTGGCTGGCACCTTAGCCAGTTGAGCTATAGGCGCCGAGCCAGGTGTATTTCTTAATGTGAAATTTCTTAATGTGAAATTCACCTGTTAAAACAATATAAGAAGGTGTATATTCTGCAGCCACATTTAGCTCATGTGGTCCTAGAGAACAGGGATCATGTCTGTTTTCAGCCATAGTAATTTAGATCCATGCATCTGTAATAAGTTGTTGGTAACATTTATTCCATCCATGTCATAGATTTACCTTACTAGAGTGGTAACCATGTATAACTGAGCATTGACTCTCTCCTTTGAGGAGATAAAGCAGGTGATTCTCTGCTTAGAACTTCTGGTGTCCCTTTTCTCTCTTGGTTAATATCCCTAGAGGTTGGTCTTTATAATCTGCATAAAACAGAAGGATGCTGAGGATAACCCAAAACATTGAGTATGTTTTGAGTTTTCTTTGTGTTGCTGAAAATGGACCTGCCTTTGGGAATTCAACTGAAAACAAATAGTATTGGCTCGGCACCTGTAGCACAGTAGTTATGGCGCCAGCCACATGCACCAAGGCTGGTGGGTTCCAGCCCAGCCTAGGCCAGCTAAACAACAATGACAACTGTAACCAAAAAATAGCCAGGCATTGTGGCAGGCACTTGTAGTCCCAACTACTTAGGAGACAGAGACAAAACAATCGCTTAACCTCAAGAATTTGAGGTTGCTGTGAGTTGTGATGCTACGGCACTCTACCAAGGACGACATAGTGAGACTCTGTCTCAAAAAAAAAAAAAAAAACAGAAAAGAAAATAAATAGTATTCACAGCATAAAGACTAACCCAGGAGACCAGGAATTGTCCCCGGCTCCTTTACTCTGCTGCTTCTTTAGTGGTTTACTGAGTCCACCACTCAGCAAACCTGTGCTGAGGTCACTTTGTGACCTGTCCAGGCCACTCTGGACAGATGGCCTGGTCTGTGACCCAGGAAAGAACTCAGGGGGCAGGATTTCTCCCTCAGCTATTACTCAGAACAAGATAGATACCACAAAAAAATTTTCAGAAAATTGTGTTATTGGGAAGGTAGTGGATGTTTGTAGACTATAAATAAAGAAAATAAACAGCAAATTTAAGAAATGACAATGAAGTAGACATATTTTACCCAATAAAAATAGGTGACTGTTATTCAGGGAATAAATATGTAATGTAGGGCTATTGGTTTGTTTATCTTTCATTTTTCAATGTGCTATAAATATTTTGTTTGTAACAGAATCTAAGCTAGATTTTTCAACAAAGTACAAAGAATATGTATAAGTGATGCTGAATAAAAAACAATTTGGTTCGTGTACCATTAACCAGATTGGTCTGACTTTTGGAATTTCACACTAATTCTTCTTTTCTTTTTAGGTTGCCTCTTGGTGCTGCCTTGGCCGTATTTGGCACCCAGAATGCTTCATTCTGTGACGGTCTATTAATAAGGTGCCTTGCTAGAGTGTGGAGCAGGGCTTCAGGTAGGTGGCTTTTACATTATATGGCATGACTTTCAAAGTGATCAGTTATTCCAGTTTCTAAGGAATGTGAGATATAATATTAAAAGCTTTGAAAAACATGCCACATAATAAGCATGCCACTTACGCTCTTAGGGTCTGTCACCTGTCCTGTGTTCAGCAGGACTGCGTTCCTAATTACAGTCTGATGGAGGCTTGGAACACAGGCAAGGAGCAGTCTGCCTCTCGGTACAGCATGCATAACTGCTAGAGAAGCTTATTTGCTCCTGTTTCCCAGATAGCCCACAGATAAACACTTACGCTCCTCCTTCTCTGAATCTTGCGCAGTGATAGACTATCCATCCATGTTGCCACTGTATTTTTTTCTATCTTCTGGGAAGGATCTGATTACCTATGGGCAGGTGGAGAATGGAGCTAGATTTGTCCATGGCGATGGGGCAGATATGAGAATAAGGAATCCAGTGCGACAGGAGTAATTTGCTAGTGTTGTTGGAGAGAGGACACACACAGTCATCTAGATTTCCCAGCCTGTAGATGCGCAGTGGTACAGAATCAAGGTGTACCAATACTTGGAAATCCAGGCACACATGGATTTGGCACCAGGTAAGTCTGTCAGCAAGACACTGAACACAGGGTAGGGGTTCAGAGGCAAGGACCTCCAGCTCTACGATGGGGAGATTGGAAAAAGCAAAAAGGGCTGTGTCAGGGGATGGGCTCAAGCTTCTGACCTCTCCATTTGATGGATTTGACGGCAGACCAGGGCCCTTGCCCTGGGTCAAGAGGACTTGGGCAGGGACTCACAATATATGTAGACAGGACTTTACAATCAAATTAAGGGTACACAACTTAACCTGGTTAAAAGTTTCCAATAAGCATAACATTCTATGGAGAGTAAGCAAAAAATTAATTACCAAGTTAGCATAAATTTGTAGTCATTTATATAATATAAATATTGTTTTTAAATAAATAAAAAGATGTTAGTGGGTTTTTATGGGTTATGGATCCTCTCCTACTTAACTGTAGTTTTTAAACTTATTTTTAGTAGCTAGAAAAAGGGCAAAAAATTAATTACTAGACCAAAGTATATTTATGTAAGCAGTCAGAAATTTTCTTTGATCTTTTCAACATCATTCTCACATTTTAATTTCACTTGAAAAATGTCCTCTTTAAAGATTTTGAATTTTACTTTATTTCTTTTTCCTTTCCATAGAATTTCATTGGCTATATGTAAACAGTAAATCCTGACCAGTACAGATTCTGTGTGTTTAAGGAGCCCTGGAGTAGGACATTTGAAGGCAGAAGTGTTCTGAAAACCCAGGCTGGCTGAGTGCAGCCCAGGTTTGTCTGTGAGCCCGTCAGTCTTCTAAGTAGCATGTGCTTAAGGCTCCCGAGCTTTCCAGGTCCAAGGAGGCAGGTTCTGCTTCTCCCAGGGACACAGCAGGAGTACAGACTCCCAGGCGGTGATGTTGCTTCCTTAAGTTCCTACCCCTCCTCTAAAACAAACCAACCATTTAATTCTGTGGGTCTTGTCTTCTGTGCTTGCTTTATAATTCATTTGAGATTTCAGGAGCCCTGAAACATTTAAGTACTAGCTTTGATGGACTACAGTTCTGTTTAGCAAATGTTTGTTGGATGTCTGTTACATCCCAGGGCACTGATCAGGTGCTGGAGTTACAAGAATAAATAATAGTCTCCCTATAGATGGATTTATGGTCACCAAGGGAGAAACAAGTCAGGCATGCCAAAAAAAAAATTCTAAATTTCAAAAAGAGTTTATAGTCTATGATAGAGATAAAATGTTTGAAGAGGTAAGGGTTTTACGGTCATTCTTGCTCAAGTAGAATTGGTCAAGGAATATATAAGTTATCAAATGTCTTCTAATTGTGCCAGCTTGGACAGTGCTTGGGTTCCACTCAAGGAAAGAAGAGAGTGGCCACCCCTGACTTGATAGTTCTGCTTAGAACTGATCCTGTTTATTTTCACCTAGGTGGGAATAAATGAAAGTGGTTGTTTCTAGAAGTGATTGTATCCTGGACAGCCACCTTGGCACAGCTTGGGGAGAACAGATTGATGACACATGCAGACTGGGACCTAGATGTGAATTCTGTTTTCATTACAGTTTTTCCCGTTACTTACAAGCATCAGCACATACACTCAGCAGCATTTATACCACAACACAAGCCCACATTTAAACTTCACTTTCCTTTAAGTTGGCTTAAAACTAATTCTCTGCTTTAGCTTTTTTAGCTAATTGGAACTTCCCTTACACTTTTATTATTGCATTTAAGTTCTACTTTTTGTTTGAATTTATAGACAGATTTAGTTATGCTTGAGATGCTTGAGAGTTCAAAGGTGAAATCTGGATTATTCTTTATTTGTGACTTTAATATTCAAAGCATTAGGCAATTAATCATACATGAATGGAGGTATAGTCTCCAAACACTTAGGGTCCTTTACCATGAAATTTTTATAGTTGGTGTCACACATCTTTATTGCAATCCCAGAAATTTAAGGTGTTAATAGGAATAAGATAAAGAATTCATCACAGTTGGAGATCTGTGCAGTCTTCAGGTCATGCTGACCTCGAGGCTCCCTACTTTATCAGCCAGGTCACTAATATTCTGAAAATGTTGTATGCAAAAAAAGCCCAGGAAATCTTCTAAAATAGTTAGAGTCTTGGTTAAGTGCTTTATGTTCAAACGTAATCGCGGCTCTTTGCTCTCTGTCAGCATCACTGCTTCCCTTTTGCGCAACTCCTCTCTGCCCTCCTGTTTGCAAATACTGATTGCCCTGTGTGAAGAACATGAACACACCCCAGTGTGGGACCATCTCTGTATTTGTTAGTGTGTTTCTTTTGAAGAGAATATACAATAATAGGTACACCCATCCTCTAAAGGGAAGGTCTACATTATAGATCATTTTAAAACCTTTTTAAAAAGAAGAAAACTTTTTAACTTAACTTGACATTTTGCTCCATTAAGATAAGTAAATACGGAAAATATTTACTGAATTAGAAGATAGAATTTATTTGGTATGCCATCTCCATGGGGTTATCTGGGTGCTCTAGAAAGTGAGTGGCTTGAAAAGGAAGGTCCTAATTGTACAGATGTGAAAACTGATGTTGGGGTTTCCTGCTTCCACTTTGGAACTTGTTGAGTTTTTCATATTGGTTCTTAAAAACAAGCAGATCTGCTATTTTCCTTCACTTCTTTATTACTTATTTATTTAATTTGCACTTTAAATATAAGGTATTTCTAAACATCAAGAAGGCTCATTTTTATGGTAAATTTTATAAAGATTATCTTAGAACTACATTTTAATGAATTGCTCAAAATAAAAATATTAAATACAGTAACTTAGAAAGGGTATCCTTTTTTGATTAATTTTAGTTAACTGTTAATATATGAAAATAAATATATGAATATAAATAAATTCTATATTCTAGTTATAAAATGAGTTCTTAGGGAGCCTGCATAACTCAGGTGAGTTGAGCACACCTCTTGGCTGTGTCTCCTACCTCTCAGTGGGTGCTCCTCCTGCTCTCTGCTTCCCTCTGTCGAGATCAGCCCCATTCAAGGGACTTACCATCCTTCCTGCTCCATGCCAGGCACATCAGGCACCAGGCATGTTTTCACTTTGGGACTTTTTATTAGGAATTTGGGTTTAATTAATATTATCTACTGGTTGATTCCTTAATAATAAGATCAATTAGGGAATGCCTGTTCTCTGAAGCAAAAGTAACTATTTTAGATAGCTGTCTATTATTTTAATTGCTATTATTTTAATCTAAGACTTCAAATAGCTGCTTAGTTTCAAAAAATAATGTTTCTTTTAGCTTATTCAACTTGTTGAACCAAACTATGTCCCTACCACATATTATCTTTGACTTGAACGTACATATGTACAGTAATTCCTTGGTATCCATACGGGATTCGTTCCACGACCTCCCTGGTAACCTGGGTTACTAACCAGAGTCTGAAGATTGTCAAGGCTCTGAAGTAAAGTGGTGTAGTATTTGCATATAACCTGTTCACATCTTCGCCCTGTATGTCAAATCGTCTCTAGATTACCTGTAATACCTAATACAGTGTAAGAGCTGTTATAGTGTATTATGTTGGGAATAATGACCCTCCACCCCCCAAAAAAAGATGTCTGTACATACTCAGTGCAGATGCATTTTTGTTTGATATTTTTGCTCTTGGTTGGCTGAGTCCCCAGATGTGGAACCCTACACATCTGCAGGATCGGCTTACGTTCTGTGGTGATTGAGCAAACCTGTCAGTATGTTGCCAGGAAGCACTTCCCTGTTTTAATATTTTCATTCATTGCATAGTTAATAGCTGCCTTTCATGAGAGACATCACTGAATAAAACTGACACAGCTCCTTCCGTTGTGCTATCTTTAGTTGATTTTTCATTCTCTTGTAAGTTTTTATAATTGCAAGATAGATGTTTTTCTTTTACTACTACTATCATTTTAATAACTAGTAAGTGATTTTATAAACCTATATAAATTGAATACCATAAAAACTTCCAAATTATCATACAAGCTCTTTGAAGTTATTTTTTTTTAAATGTTCTAAGTATGCTGTTGCCCTAACTTCAGAGTTGACTGTCTCCGGTGATGTTAACTTGTTAGTAGTTTCTTCCACATTATTTAAAACTCTGTTGTGTTTCATACACACAAAATATTAACAACTGGTAAGTTTCTTTTTGCAACCTACCTTATTTACTTTATATGAAAAACATGTTTTAAGGAAATTTTGACATTTTCTAAATTGTTTATTAATGGCATTTCATGATCAGCGTGAGGGAGAATAAAGCTTTGATGGCTGATGGCATTTTCCCTTAACTAATAAAATCTGTGTTTGACTTTTAAATATGAAAGCATTATTGATGTGCAAGGTAAGTATAAAAATCCACAGCTGTTAACAAAATGATTGTGGTAACTATGGAATTTTAAAATATAGAAACAGTTTCAATACAGGCCTCTTTTGTTGGCATCTCAGAGGAATTGGATTTAGAGGACTCTGATGTGATTCATTTTTGCTTGTCTTTCTGAGTCACTGTTTTAGAATAATGAGCACATTCCCTCTAGCTATAATTTCTACCTATACAAACTTGAAGTTGTTCTGGAAACAAAATATCTCTTCTAATACCAACAAAAACTTGAAGGGTATTCTAAAATGCTGTTTTGTCCTACAGCAATTTGAGATGACTATATGTATTAATTTTTTTATGAGTCACAGTTCTTCAGACCAAGGCAAAGAAGAATTTTTATCACTTGAAAAGCACAGTAGTCAATCTTTAAGATTATTTTTTTTAAGTAGACAAGAAAAACCTGGGCACATTTTCACTACAGACTTTTCAAAATAGTTAATAGTTTCAGTAATTTAATTTTTTTAATACTGTAAAAGAGAAAACACAATTTTAGCTAACTTTTAGTTAGTATTACATGAATACAGTGGGTATATTTATGTTTATTATGTCATTCTAAATAAGTATTAATTCTGACCAGCTCTTAATTTCCTTTGGAGAAATATTTAGCAGTCCTTTGAAATTATTATATTTGGCAACTTATAAGAACTCAAAATGGGTTGAATTTTAGGAAGTTAACCCAAACTCTTATGTTTTGTGATAAAATAAGTTAAAATGATGGCCTTATTTATTGTTTTAATTCAGACTGTGAAATATTATATATCTCAGGGGTAATTTGTAGACTAGTCAAAACAAGAAACATAATTTTTTTTTTCTTTTTGAGACAGAGTCTCACATTGTCGCCCTCAGGAGAGTGCCATGGCATCATAGCTCACAGCAATCTCAAACTCTTAGGCTCAAGTGATTCTCTTGCCTTAGACTCCTGAGTAGCTGGGACTACAGTTTTTAGAGATGGGATATCTTGCTCAGTCTAGTCTCGAAACTGTGAGTTCAGGTAGTCCACCTACCTTGGCTTCCTAGAATGCTAGGGTTATAAGTGTCAGCCACCACGCCCAGCCCCAGGAAATATAATTTTAAACTATATTGAAATATTTAGATGTTCAAGTATTTTTATTATAAAATGCCATTGAACAGTAAGCATAAGTATTTTATAAATTTATTTGAGATGCAATAAAATTGATATTGATTAGAGAAAGAAGGAAAATACATAAATTTATTGTTTGCTAATTAACTTTAGTTTTATAATTTTTACTTCTCAAATAGTTATATAGTCAGATATACTCATTATTATTTAATAGCTGTTTAAATTATGCAAAACTTCTTTGTAAACTCTCTTTAAATGCTTTGAGTCTTAAATGTATTTCCTTTTGGAAATCATATTTGGTAGCTCTAATAGAAAAAGTAGACTCTCTTCCTGTTCTGATCTTTTAGTGACAGGATTTATTTACTTGAAAATTGGTTTGCTAACCTGTCTTGTCGTGGAGTACAGTCAAACAAAGTGAAACAGAAGTTGAGGGCATATACCCCTTTTGACAACACCTGTGATGTCAAGTTGTTCCATTTCTGTGGTCCTCTTCCCTTATTAAAATGGCAAAGATGAAAATTGCATCCACCTCTCAGGGCATTGAATTCCAGGGAGATAATAGAGATGAAAACACTCTGAACTTGTAAGGTATTTATATTATTAAAATAACAATACACAAAATGGTCTTTCATATACTTATTTATACTATCAAAATCTCAGTATGTGCCCTGGGCAAGTAAGTATTTACAAAGTTAATTCTGATATGCAGAATTCAGTTCTTCTATTCATGCATGTCCTGTGCTTTATAAAAGAATGGAGCTTTTGCTTTTTTTAAAATATCTTTTATAGGCCTGAATTTTTATTATCTTTTAAACTATGAAAATAATGCTGCTTCAAATATACCTTTCGTATTTTTGTAATGATGCTTGAATGCCTTCTTTTAAATACTTTATTTAGACACCTTCAAATTCTTAAATTATGTTAAAATTTTATTTCAGGAGAAATTATATTTGTGTGTAGGACTTTAAACTTATTTAATGGAACCTGTCATTGATGAATCCTTTTGTTTTTGTGTTATAACTATTTGATTTATGCTACTCCTCTCAATTTACATTATTCTTATAATCATGGTTTCTAAATGTTCATCTTTCACATTAGAGTTTACTAATCTCTCTATGCCTTGTACTCTATAATAATAGATAATTTTAGATTTTTCTGCCTTTTTAACATTTTTACATTTATTTTTGTGATCAAGAATTATTAACAGTATTTTTTTCTGGGCACGTATGTTCTCATATACTAATTATGATGCTACTAGGTAGACATTTTGAATCTATTTGAAGATTTTTTCAACAGTGATCTCTTAAAGCAAATGATGCTTTCTTCCTAAAACCCCCTTCTCCTGTAACAAACTTATATTTAACTTCTCTTTTGTGCTTTTGAAATCTTAAAAGTGCATACTTTCTACTTTTAAGCAATCCTTGCAGCAGTCTAAAAAATAATTTGGCAGGTATCACAGGTAGCAAAGTGTAGCTCCGAGAAGCCCCAGCTGCACAGGTGTGTGCAGTGTGGGTGTGAGTGCTTTCCTCAGGAGCCTGTGGCTCTTTGGTGAGGTTCCTGATGTTCATCCCAAGAACTAAGTGTCACATCGATAATATTATAAAGCATAATGAAATTTTGATCAGTTTGGCTTATAACATGTAACCCTAATATCCGTTTTTCTCAGCAAGTAAGTTAGATTTTTTTAATTAAATTAAGTTTGGGAAAGATGTGGGGAGTCATTCAGCATCACGAATTGCCATTTATCTAGGTAATACTATTTTACTTTTTATTTCTGCATTTATTTGGCCATGTAAATGTGCTTAAAACTAATAAAAATATGCAATTGGTGACAATTAATGCATGTCTTGTCCGCAGAGAATAGAATATAAGCATGTGCCATGAAATTGCAATTCTTTTATGCTGTATTTTCTGTCAGTTACACACTGATTGCATTTAGAGGATAGTCCATTCTTACTTTTTTTCCATAGATTGGCCAAAATGGGAAGGATTGGATTCCGTTCTCTTCCACGAAGAGTCAATGGGACTGGCTAAGATCAAAGTCTGAGGCTTTTTCCATCTGTAATCAGGTATGCATTGAACAAAAATCACTGTAATTCTATGCATGTGCCTTTAAAGTATTTGATATGCATATTTTGAATGTGGTCCTTTATTATATGTTGAACGCACAGCCTTATCTTATGCACCTGTTATAATTAATTTGAGTTATGTAACATATTGAAATTAAAAAGTATTATCAGATGTGAAAAAATTTTCAGCTGGTCTTAGAAAAGTGTAATATTTGAAATCAGTGCAATTCTTCATTGCTCAGTATGTACATCCAGAGATAACAGAATTAATTGTCAATAATTTAATTTTAAAACAATCAAATGTTTGTGTTATTTCATGGTATGCTTTTAATATTTTTTTAAATAACTTAGAAATTATTTTTTCTCAGCTAGAATTGTCTGCCTAATACGCTTGGATCTTGTAACACCATAGCAAATATGACCAGTCTCTGAAATATTTCCAGATATTAATTATTTGCAGGGACACTTTGCATTCCATTTTGGTTTTGGAATAGGAAAATGATCAGGTTGTTTCCCACAGTGTTCTAAATAAGTGCATAAAAGCATCATGTTAGGAAATCAAATACTACAAATTAGTTTTTTTTTTCCTGCCTTGGCAGAGTGCTTTATAACGTCATTACTGGTTATAGCAGAATAGCTGTTCAGGTATTTCTGAGGGTGGCAGAGGAGCTGTCTTCTAAATGAGAATAAGGAAAAGAGCAAGTCCTCGAGTTGTAGAAAATCTAAAACCAGAGGGAACCTATTATGTTAGCATCGGTAATGTCAGTTGCATTGTTAATGTCACTTTTAAGCTGTAAGAGGGACTCCTAGACAATTTGATCAATACGCAGGCCTTGCTTGTATCTACCTAATAAAGATGAGAGGACACTGATGAACATACACAAGTGCTTTATAACTTTAATCAAATGAGTGGATAATTGCTATATTCTGCCTATTCAGGAATAGCCTCTGCACTAAAATACAAAAGACCTATCATAACATGCACTTAATTTTACAACAGTAGGTATTTAGAGCTCTTACAGAAGTATTCCTAGAATCTATGAAAGTCAGTATAATAGACCTAGCTTGTGAAGGCAAGGGTCAGTCTCATGCAAAAACACAAGGGATATAAGGAGGTTGGTTTTTAAAATACGTAGTGGGTAAAAACTTCAATTGATTAGTTGATAAAAGTCATTTAGCCACGTTCAGCTTTTTAATTTAAAAATCTTACCTTTTAAAAAGAAGGAGCAGGTATTCTCACGTCTGTGGCCTCTTAACGTGGAGAACATTTAGCTTGACTACCATTCACAGTCCTTGAAGAAGCTTAACTCCTTTTGTCAGTTACATATACGGGAAGTTGGCTTTCCTCCTGTGAGAAAGAAGAGTTGATAAATGTACTACGTCTTGTGTATAAATTTTCAAAGTTCCGTTCTAAATTTTTTGTTTAGAAAGACAAATTCTTTCCTGTCCAGTATATACATTTCATACTTTCTCACAGCTCCAATAAATTGAAACTTTTTACTAAGCTGAAATCCCTTTTGAATGATAGATTCTTGCATAGGTGTTGTGTACTAAGTCAGACGTCTCAACAGGTCTGCTGCACACAGGTTGCAGGTATGTCAAAAGGCTGACCCCTCACCTCCCAGAGAAGCCTAATGACTCCAGCTTATCTGCTGACTTCAGTGTGCCGAGGGAACACGGTCATTTTCTATGAGGTGAAAAGCGTTGAGGAAAATTACTTTAGGTATATCTTTCCCCATGTTCTTTGTCTACTATAGCATCCAAAGATTTTACCATTTCACGAGTGCATATTTGTTAGGAAGATAAATCGTTTCTGGTTTTGGCTCAGAAATCCTTCAGAGTATGATGACACTGGTATAAAGAGTAAATTTGCACCTTAGGTGGTGCATTCAACTCTTTCAGGCTTCTAGTGTCTATGCATGAATTGCTTCTTCAGTGATTCAGTGGTTCACAAGGTGCCTAAAAGAGTTTTCAGTTGTTTATCTCTATTTTCTTACCATTCAGGGTCTGACTAGAGCTGATGTGCACAATCAAAATGATCTTTAGACACTGAAGTATTTGCTGAAACGTCATTGTTTTTAGTCACATTTATGTTTTCTAATTCCTTGTGAAAATTGAAGCTTAATAATGCCACTTTTAGAGTTATATTTGATGTTTCGCAAGAGTTCCTGAAATCACTACTACCATGTCTAAGTACATTTGTCAGGTGGAATTTCAGGGTGTGCATGAACTGTTCATTCTGAGCAATGCATTTATATGTGTTTTGACAAATATAAAGAAACCTACAGATATTACATTAGACCAGCTGAATCCGTTTTATTGGTTTCTTTTTTAATTCAAAAGCATCACATAGCAAATAAAATTTTTAAAAATTGAGTTTAGTTACAAACTAGTTGTTTCTTATTTTTTTTTCCAGTCCCTTTTTGCTTTCTTTTACGACCACATGAAACTTGAGAAGCCACCTAAAGCTATATCATTTAGTGGAGTTGGGCAGTTCCCAAGTGTCCAACAAGAAGGCCTGGTTTAGGCTGCGATGGCCACTGTCATTCCTGGTGATTTGTCAGAAGTAAGAGATACCCAGAAAGTCCCTTCAGGGAAACGTAAGCGTGGTGAAACCAAACCAAGAAAAAACTTTACTTGCCAACTGTGTGACAAGGCCTTTAACAGTGTTGAGAAATTAAAGGTTCACTCCTACTCTCACACAGGAGAGAGGCCCTACAAGTGCACACAACAAGACTGCACCAAGGCCTTTGTTTCTAAGTACAAATTACAAAGGTATTCAACTTATTTGTCTTTCAGATTATATTTTCTCTTATGTTGGCTATTTGAAGCCATTGTAAACGTATGTATTTGTATACACATTTTCCGGCTGACTTGCAGAGAGGAAATGTTAAGTAGATTAGACCTTGGCTAGCTTTTAATATTCTAAATCACATACTTTTATGTTTTAGTGTCTTTGGATTTTTTAAAATAATATGCTTAATGAGAATAGAATTTCCATTTGTAGAAAGAAATTGCAACAAGAACAGGGTATGGACGTTACGTGAGTATATTCAGTCTTGTTCATTTGGTTCTATAATGATAGCTAAAAATCAGCAAAAACTGAAGTGGCAACTTAAATGGCTCAAGTTTTGCAGTGTATAGGTGTATTAACTATCCTTGTGGTATATGTTAAGTTAAAGTTTCCATTATTAAGGGAATTCTGTGTTAGCATAATAGTTTAGCATCCATTTGAAAAGTGAATACATGCCAGTTTTGTCATGATAATTACTTACAGAATATATCTGTGTTTAAAGGCACATGGCTACTCATTCTCCTGAGAAAACCCACAAGTGTAATTATTGTGAGAAAATGTTTCACCGGAAAGATCATCTGAAGAATCATCTCCACACACATGACCCTAACAAAGAGACGTTTAAGTGTGAAGAATGTGGCAAGAACTATAATACCAAGCTTGGATTTAAACGTCACTTGGCCTTGCATGCTGCAACAAGCGGTGACCTCACCTGCAAGGTGTGTTTGCAGACTTTTGAAAGCACAGGAGTGCTTCTGGAGCACCTTAAATCTCATGCAGGCAAGTCATCCGGTGGGGTTAAGGAGAAAAAGCACCAGTGCGAACATTGTGACCGCCGGTTCTACACCCGAAAGGATGTCCGGAGACACATGGTGGTGCACACTGGAAGGAAGGACTTCCTCTGTCAGTACTGTGCACAGAGATTTGGGCGAAAGGATCATCTGACTCGACATATGAAGAAGAGTCATAATCAAGAGCTTCTGAAGGTCAAAACAGAACCAGTGGATTTCCTGGATCCATTTACCTGCAACGTGTCTGTGCCTATAAAAGATGAGCTCCTTCCAGTGATGTCCCTGCCTTCCAGTGAACTCCTGTCGAAGCCATTCACAAACACTTTGCAGTTAAACCTCTATAACACTCCCTTTCAGTCCATGCAGAGCTCAGGATCTGCCCACCAGATGATCACAACGTTACCTTTGGGAATGACATGCCCCATAGACATGGATGCTGTACACCCCTCTCACCACCTTTCTTTCAAATATCCATTCAGTTCTACCTCATACGCAATTTCTATTCCTGAAAAAGAACAGCCATTAAAGGGGGAAATTGAGAGTTACTTGATGGAGTTACAAGGTGGCGTGCCCTCTTCATCCCAGGAGTCTCAAGCATCATCATCTAAGCTAGGGGTGGATCCTCAGATGGGGTCCCTGGATGATGGTGCGGGGGATCTCTCCCTGTCCAAAAGCTCCATCTCTATCAGTGACCCCCTAAACACACCAGCGTTGGATTTTTCTCAGTTGTTTAATTTCATACCGTTAAACGGGCCTCCCTATAATCCTCTATCTGTGGGGAGCCTTGGGATGAGCTATTCCCAAGAGGAAGCGCATTCCTCTGTTTCCCAGCTCCCCCCACAGACACAGGATCTTCAGGATCCTGCAAACACTATAGGGCTGGGGTCCCTGCACTCACTGTCCGCGGCCTTCACCAGCAGCTTAGGCACAAGCACCACCCTCCCCCGTTTCCACCAAGCGTTTCAGTAGGTTCCAGGATGAAGATTTACCACAGAAATGTTTGTGTAGCCCTGCCCGAGATGACCGTTTTTATTTTAGTGCCTACTTTAAGGCAGCATAAAGATTTCTGCTTTTGTATAATACCAGTTTTCATTAAGCCAGTATAAAATAGAAACTAGCTTTTTAAATGAGCTTTGGAACCATTTATGTTCAGTTATGTTTACCTGGGTATTTTGTCTTGATTCACTGCCAATTGTCATATTTTACAAGGTTTTTTTCATATAGGAAAGCCATTATTATTAGGAAAGTTTGATAAATCTCATGTTCAAATTACTTTTAGATCTTAAAATTTTCATTTTTACCCAATAACAATGGCTCTACCTTTTGACATTTGGCTCATTAAAAAAAAAAATTGCAACAGAATGTAAATTTTATAAAATGTACGTGAGTTAACTCAAGATTTTTAAAATTTTCACTAGCCTCATAATCAAGGGTTTCAGATGAGTTCAGACTTCATTTTGGGGAGATACTGTCAGGTTTCTTAGCTGTACCATAATTTCAGGTCAGTATGTTTTGGAGACTCGCTATTGTCTGGCTAGAGTATTTGCTGTCTTTATTCTGAGCATATACAAGGAAAACAAACCCTAACACAAAGTACCAGTATTTATAGCAAAAGAATTCCTAGTAAGGTGACAGAGCATTTCGTGTTACTTAGTAGTTGGCCCTAAAGTAGTATACAAGGCGTTTTGCCATTTTTTCAACCTTCTTAACTTGCTGTCTTTCCATTTAAAGATGTTGATAGTATATGGCATCAGTGTCTTCAGAGTCAGCATATAGATATTTCTCTTTAATATTTCTGCCTTTCACAGCCAAAGGGTGGGTCAAGTACAGCCAGCAATTTCATTTTGATTGTTGGTCCATGTTTAGTCCAGAATCTAGAGCTGTTGTAGCACAACAGACATTGTGTTTATGCCAGAGTGGACTGTCTCGGTTTCTACGCAAGGATCATGCCCCCTTTTGTCAGAGTTAAAAAGTAAATTCTTTAGGAGTAAAGAAAAAGTATATCACTTATGTCACTTCTTGCTGAATTTGACACATTTTTCGCCCAAAGCAGAAAACAAAAACAGTCCTACCCCCAGAGTATCTGTCTATTCAGTGTGAGTCCATCTTTCCTTGTGATTTTTGGTTGGGGAATGTGAAGTTAAATGCATTAGAAAACTCCTTGAGGAAGTACTACAAAGTTTTAAGTGACTAAAAATATATACAGTAAAACCACACTTGTATGCATCTCTGGGAAATGAAGGGAGTGTTACAATTTGTATTTGTCAAGAGAAATGAAGTAAAGTAGAATAAGCACTCTCCTGTTACGAAAATAGCAATCGAGAATATTGTATACACTGAATAAAACAGTTATTATAGGCTTTCCTCATGTTAGACAACCACCATTATCTTCTCAAAGGTCTAATTACTATATTTTTCTAAGCGTCAGTTGGGACATTGACCTACGGAAAATACCTATTAAACACTTGTTAACACCTTATTTTGTCACCCTATCTGCTGGGGCAGGGATGAGGGTGGGAGGTTTATAAAAGAGTATATCTCTTTAAAAATATATATCTATTCTGAGCACTCATTAGAGCCCTAGATGGAAGCTTCTTTTCCCTTTTGTAGGGCCAGTTTTCACTGCGGATTGCAATGTTTACCAAGAATTTCTAAAAATGAGTGCAGATTACTGAATAATACATTATTTAAAATATTTGGGAGTAGTATAATTTGTGGAGAAATGTAAATTGTAATAATGTAAATGGAGGTTTCACTATATATATTATATACATACACACACATATAGATCGCACTTCATAGAATCAAAGTTGCTCTCTGAGGGGGCTTTGGCTCCTGATATTTTTATCATGCTCCTTTTTTTTTAATCCTAGGAGCTGTCATTTTTATACTTATGTATTTAAATTTTATTATGAAAAATTACATTTTATTAAAAAGTGTGTTCCAAAGGCATTAAAATTATATGTTAATAAGGAAATACATTTTTAAATTTTTCAAACTGCTCCTAAGCTTTTGGTTAGGAGCATTTTTGCTCTGAAAGTGGCTTTTGCTCTGCTTTGGCACTGCTAATGTTAGTTTCTGTGAAACAGATTGCTTACCTAAACCTTTAGTTGAATGATTAGTGTTCAATATTGCTTTAATCACCATATAAAAGGAAAAAAGAAATTTGGTAACAGCACAAAATAAATATAAACCTATTTTTAAATGGAAATCACCAATAACAAGTGTGGAAGCACTACTTTATTGTCTAAAATTTGCTTGAGAAGTCGTCAATCTAATGAACTGAGACATTGACCTTAGTAGGCTGTATTTCACTGCTAATAAAAAAAAAAGGGAGTACCAGCATTTATTAAATGAAGCATTTGGAAATGGGGAATAGCGCCATGTATGTGTGTATATATTCATATATAGATATATACACATTTTTAACCTAATTGTTGCCCTGTGTGAACTGCAGATGCATCTTTCAGGGCACCAGTATTAAAACTGTAGTCTTAACTCTCATATCTACACCTCTTTGCCTGTTGCTGCCCCCACAGACTTGAAATAACATTTCCAAGGAAGAGGGAATTCAGCTAATTTGTTTTTAAAATTGACTGTAGTGGTCACTAAACCCTTTTTGAGAGAATTTCTATAAAGATGAGGCAGACTTATTTATTGTAATTGCACAGTGTTCTAATAAGGGTGCAACACAGAATTGGCTCTTTTTCTCCTTAGAAAAAGAATTGTTTCTATCTCAACTAGATGGATTAAAAATAATTATTGTCAATGCTGTTTTCATTCTCCAGTGGCCAGAATCATCAGCCTTGAAATTTCTGGTAGTGCCTTAACTTGTATGAAAAAAAGGGATTAACATTAAATAAAATACATTTTAGTTTAGAAATTTGGACCTCAGACAAGATATTGAACCTCATTCAGTTTGACTTCCACGTGTGTGTACAAATCAGGTCACCAGACACAGAAGTGTGTGTGTGTGGAAGGATCTCGGCACTGTAAGCAATATTATCCATTAACATACACAATTATCTTTATAGTTATTGGTCACTGTCAAAATTTTCATTTTAAAATCCTATACAAAGTGCAGTTTTTTAAAACTTCAATTGTCCTGGCTGATCGTACACCACTCTTTGTGCAACTTTTAAATTTTATTTAGTGTTTCTTCCAAGCTGTGTATTTTTGCGTATTTGTTGCTTGTGCTTTATTTTTCTTAGTAATTTGTGGAATATAGTGATATATTGTGTTAATTTGGACAGTAGCGGTTTTTAAAAACCATATACTGACTGAAACATGAGCCAGAGCTGATTGCTTTATTAAGCTAAGAATGAATGTTGAAGAGTCCATATTTCCAGGGTCCTACATCTAGTGAGCAATACACGTACTATAGGCCAATATTTTTTTTAAAAATAGAGCTTGGTCAACCTCTGTACTACACATATTACAAGATATAGCACTTTCAAAATGAATCTAAACCTTTACAGAAACTTTCTTATAGGTTATGCCTTTTATTTTAAGACTTATTATAATTTGTTTTCAAGTGCCATTAGACGATATATATGTAGGCCTTTGATATATAAATGCTTTGTGTACAAAAGTGGTAGATGGTATTTTAAACAGGTACATTTTTACAGTGTTTTCTTACCAATTTGCTATATTGCACAGAATCAGTGTGTGTCTTTTCATAAGGTTTTACAATGGTTTATTTTTTTACAAGGTTTACGTGTCTCAAAGCACACTGTCTTCCCAGTACGTAAGTTAAAAAATACCAGTTCACCCAGGTTACTTCTAGCCTACTGAGATCCATGTGACCTTGGAGGAGATCTTTTAAACGTGGTTCAATCTTCGTCATTAGCAATGGCAGACTGTTGTCTCTGGCAGATGAGTGCCTCAGTTAAATTTGTCTTGTTTTTCCTCACGCTGTTTCAACAGCCATGTCTGTCGTGATTACGGAGCTCTACATAAGTTGTAACCTGTAGATTTGTGCTAAAAACCCATACCGAGCTCTTTTGGGATCGCATAAAGAAGATGATGCTACCGACACTGATAAAAGCAGCCTTAGATCAGTCGCCTGTAGGCCCGTCTCCATGTTCTGAACCCTCTGAGGATGGAACGCACTGTCTTTCAGTAAGTCATCTAGCTCTAGGAAGGACACAGGACTATTGCTAATGTGTATACAACACTTCATTGTATAAGTTTCAGTGGTACAAATGAACCAGAATGAATGTTTATCTTCTCAGAAACACTCCTTCAATATTACGTTGGATCATGCTGCTAATGTAACTTGGGACACAACTCTTCATGGTGCTACAAACTTCTCTGTCTCGTTCAGTTGTATTTTTTTATCCATAGAAAAAGGACTACATTAGGTGTAAAGGTGTACAATATATTTTTATACTGTGACTTAATTTGTCATTAACAAACTTTTACACCACCACAATGTATTCGTGTGCACTTGCAAAAGGAGTTCTTGGATGTGCAAATGTTACCAGAACAAACCCAGCTTTTGTCCACACGGTGACTGTCAGAATGGAAAGTGGGCTTTATGATAGGGTGTGGAGTGAAGAACACACTGTATGTTACTAACAGCCCTTTGAATTTAACAAAAACTGGGAATCCATTAGGAGATGGATTGCATTATGCCTGAACATAAGCTGGACTGCTGAAATTGTATTTTTAGCTAATGAAAAAGTGTTTGGACTAGTACTCTAAAAATGTTCTAATGATAAAGTTTTGAGTCAAAATAGAAAAGAAAAAATCTGCATTCCAGGCTGAATTTTGTATATTTTTATTGCATTTAAAATTGCTATTCTGTAATATTGGGAAATCAAGTGACTTATCCTGTATATCATGTACTTAAAATGTATCCACAAACTACTGTTGTATTTGTATAAAATATAGACAAATCATATTTTTTGTGTGTGTATAAGCTCTGTAAAATAGCAATCACATTATGAAGCTGCAGTGATACTACATTTTAAACATTCACATCCAAAGAAGCAGGCTATTTATTTATACCCAGATTTAAAATATTAATTTGCTGCTAATTAAACAATAGTACTGCAGCTTCTTGTGGCCTACAGTGTTATGTTTGCTGTAAGAAAAAGATATGTGAATTCCACAAAATATATGAATAAAATTATAGAATGGCTTTAGATAATGAAGATCTTCCTGAAATTTTAATAGATGATACCTTTCTATTTGCTATAACATTTTTAACTTCAAATTATAAATAGTTTCTCATTTGATAAATATAACATTCATAAATATGAATAGTTTGGCTCCAGGTCAATACTTCTTGAGGGGGTTTTTTGTTGTTGTTTATTTGTTTTAAAATTTTTGTACCTTTAGGGGAAGGATAGAATTGTAAATAAAAAAATGTCAAATGATGCATCAAAACTTTAATCGAGGTGAGTTTAAAATTCAAGAAAAGGCTATCAGTTTCTTGTTCCTGTGAGACAAAATTGGCATTTAGCATTTCTTTAACACTTACTGTCTATTGGGACAATAAACTATCCTTCCAGAAGTTCCACTTGGGCAGTGTGCCTAAAATTTTGCTGAAGAAAACTCCCACAACAATTCATGTGGACAAAAATGGTGATCACACATGCATCATTTCAGCTAAAACTTGCCAGTTAAATAGCCAGAAATGCAGCTTCCAAGACATACTAATTCTAACAATGCAGTTAATACCTGTCCAGGAACCAACTGTAGAAATGATCGGCTGTGTATCTCATAGCAGCTTTTTCAGGAGGGCAGGAAAAACTCTTCCTTTGCCTTTGCCTTTCCTAATTTTCAGAGGGTAAAGAAAGTGACCAGTGATTCCAAAATTGCCAGTTCCTCTTCTCACATTTTTAATTCCAGCAAATGAACACAGTATTTATTTAAATTCATTCATAGGAAATATTCCAAGGCCTCGTAGAAGGAAAATGCTGTTTCTCTTTAAAGTACCCAAGAGTAGAATACTCTGAAAAACTATGTAATTCATTCACTTAGGGTAAAATCTTTATGAAAAAAAAATCACTTTTTTCTTAATTGAACATTTATGTAGCAAACATTTTCTTTTTCTTTTCTTTTTTTTTGGAGACAGAGTCTCAGTCAACTTGGGTGTCACGGGTCACAGCAACTTCAAACTCTCAGACTCCTGGACGTACTTGCCTCAGCCTACCAAGTAGCTGGGACTTCAGGTGCTTACCACAGTGCCCAGCTAATTTTTCTGGTTTTTAGCAGAGATGGGATCTCATTCTTGTTCAGACTGGTCTGGAACCCCTGAGCCGAAGCAATCCACTGCCTCTGCGTCCCAGAGTGCTAGGATCACAGGCATGAGCCACTGTGCCCAGCCTGTGTAGCAAACATTTCTTAGTGGAGGGGTAACACTTTGTGCTAAGTCCAAGGAGTACTTAAAAAACGTCAGCTTGTCAGCATTTTGGGGGTGGGGGTGGGGGGGAACAGTCTTATTCTGTCACCCAGACTGGAGCAGTGCTTGGCTCAATCACAGCTCACTGCAACCTCCCAACTCCTAGGCTCAAGTGATCCTCCTGGCTCAGCCTCCCAAATAGCTAGGGGCTACAGGCACATGTCACCATGCCTGGCTAATTTTTTTAATTTCTTGTAGAGATAAGGTCTCACTGTGTTGCCCACGTTGGTCTCAAACACCTGGCCTCAAGTGGTCCTACTGCCTCAGCCTCCCAAAGTGCTGGCATTGTAGGGGTGAGCCATCATGCCCAGCCAAAGAAGTTAGCTTTATAGAAAGAAAGAAGTGAAGATAGTAACATGATCCATCTCCCTGTGGGGCAGAAGCCTAAATAGTGCATTGAACCATATTAAGTCAACCTTTTCTGTAGATCAACAACCCCAAATATTGACAATTTCAGCCTAAAACAAAAATCTAGAATGGCCTGAGTTCAATTGCATTCTATTCCACAAAGAAATAAGTATCTCTACTCTGAAGATGCTGACTCTTAGCTAGGGTGATGGTCAATTTCATCTGACAACTTGGGGAGGCCACAGTTCACAATTTTTGGCCAAACACCAGACTAGATGTCACTATGAAGATATTTTTTTAGAGGTGATTAACATTTAAATCAGTAAACTGAGTAAAACATACTCAGTATGCTCCATAATCCCTCCATAATGATCACCCTCATTCAATCAGTGAAGGCTTAAGAGAAAAGACTGCTATCCCCATAAGAGGGATTCTGCCTCCTCACCGACTTCAAACTGGCGATATCACCTCTCCCTTGGGTCTCCAGCCTGCAGGCCTGCCCTGCACATTCAGACTTTCTAATTCTCACAATTACAGGGGCAAAGTCTTTAAAATCAATCTCTACACATCATAATTGTTCTGTTTCTCTGGAGGATCCTAACTAATATAGCTAGTTTCAACTCTCATTCTTTAGAGGAGCTGGTTTTGGAAGTGGAAACATTTTTCTCTCTGATAATACTGTTAACAGCACATAAAAGCATATAAATTCCCAGATTCTGTCTGCTTTAGAAAAACAATGGGAAAAGCCTGATGCTAGATGGAGACAGTATCCACGAAGGAGCTCTCAGAATACCCTTTTCTGTACTGTTACCTTCGGCGGCCATTACTGCACGTGAAAACTGTTCCCTCCCAATGAACAAGTCGTTAAAAAAAAAAAGCGAACAGGCTAACATTGCATTACTGTGCAGGTTCATACTTGAAATGTAAACTGATATTTATTACAAATGCACAAGTGAAAATTTCTGTAAATTGCTTCTTTTTTGAAAATAAGCAGATCGTCCATTTATACATACCTCAGTCAAGGCCCTGAGGATTTGCAGAGATAAGCGTATGTAATGGTCCTCACATAAGGTATATATGTTTTCTGCTTTGTGATACTAGAATTTTGGAAAGGTTTTACTTTTGGTTTAATACATTTGACATTTTGGGAACTTTAGTATTTTTCTTGAGGTTTCTTTTAAAATGTGGCTAGTTGGAACGATGTAGTAAACCGAATGATCTAGTCTTGTTGGAGTGATGTAGGTAAACCATTCTGTTTCTAAAAATCCAATCTGTTATTAGTATTCACACACACCTGATAACATTTTTTAAGCAGGTTCCTATAACCAGATTTTCATGCCCTAGGAATGTTCATTGCATAAGTAGGCCAATAACCTAAGTCATGGTGCCCTATTTAAAGATTTTAATTTATGTCAGCTTTTCCCACCCAAGAATTAATGGTGATCAGTGGCTGCAACAAATATAAACCCCGTAAGCATCTGGAAGACCATTTTGTTTGAAGACTTCCAGCAGGTGAGTTCAACTCATCCCCAGTTCTCTAAATTACCTTTTGCAGTGATAAAGTGCTACTTACTGTTGTATTTTCTGTCATAAATTCTTTCAGATAATATGGTCATATTCCCAAATGCTAGCTTTGCTAAGAGAGCAAGTTGGTCAATGATTCGAAAGACATCCCCCCCAATTTTCTTCCATTCTGCACCTACCCATTTCCCCTTCCTTTTTCTATCACTTCCATATGAAATGCATCCTTCCTGTGTGAACACCTGTGCCAGGAGCAATGCCTGGGCAAGAGGAAATACTTAGCTTAAAGTCTTACCCGTCTTTAAGCCTTTTTTTTTTTAGATAAGAGTCTCACTATGTCGACCTTGGTAGAGTGCTATGGCATCACATCTCACAGCAACCTCAAACTCTTGGGCTTAAGCGATTCTCTTGCCTCAGCCTCCCAAGTAGCTGGGACTACAGGCACCCACCACAGCACCCGGCTATTTTTGTTTGTCGTAGTTGTCACTGTTGTTTAGCAGGCCCAGGCCAGGGTCAAACCCACCAGCCTTGGTGTATGTGGCTGGTGCCGTAACCCCTGTGCTGTGGACACCAAGCCCTTTTCAAAATGATCCCTTTTCCATGAAACCTTCTCTGGCCTCAGGAATGGCAACTTCTTTTCTCTCTGAACATTTATTACCATTTATTAAGTCACCTAAGGATAATATATATTCTACACACTTGAGGGCGAAACCCTGTCCACATAGTTCCAAGCACATATATTTGTTTGGATGAAGGGCAAATGCAGCTCTCAGCCATGTGAATGTTTAAGACACATTTTTAAAAAAGAACTCTTTCGAAATTTGACACTAGAAAATAAGAGTAATTTTGACAGTTGGGTTATCTCTATTCTACATGTATAGAAAAGTTTAGACACTAAAGATTGTGAAGGGGCTTGGCATCTGTAGCTCAATGGCTAAGGCGCCAGCCACATACACCAGAGCTGGCGGTTTGAATCCAGCCCAGGCCCCAAACAACAATGACAACTATAACCAAAAAATAGCTGGGCATTGTGGCGGGTGCCTATGGTCCTAGCTACTTGGGAGACTGAGGCAAGAGAATTGCTTAAGCCCAAGAGTTTGTGGTTGCTGTAAGCTGTGATGCCACGGCACTCTACCCAGGGCAACAGCTTGAAACTCTGTCTCAAAAGTAAATAAATATTGTGAAGGCCATTTTGTTCTGGCCTTCATCAAAGTAAGTAAATAGTGCACTATTTCTTCAGAAGTAAATCATTCTAAATGCTTTTACTGCCATCGTCCAAAACTATAGAAACTTTGAGGACTAATTCCTGCATCTCCGTACTTCAAAGCCTCTAACTGTGGAGTCTTTAGCTCTGAGTTAAGAGGACGAAGGAAAAAAAAAAAAGTAAGTCCTAGAGACCTACTGTCTGAAGGAAAATGTGAGCTGGCGTCCAACTAACCTGAAACCCTGGATGACAAAAGTCAGTGGAGCCGCGGCAAACCAAATTGTCACAAGGGAAATGTCCAAGCAGAAGATAAATCCTGACATGTGAGAATTCAGAAAGCAAATTGTACTGTTTATTTTTTTAAAAATTACAAATAATTCAGAGAAACGAAAGTTGAATCAATATGGACATCTCCAGAAAGCAGAAAATAAACAAATGGTGCATAGTGATACTAATAACTCTTGCTTAAATCTAAATTATTGATAATTTGCCACTAAATAAGCCTATTTGAAAGGCACCTATCCTGCTGTGCTAACGTTCTCAAATAGGTGTGAGATAGTTATAAAAGTGGGAGGGTTTCCATATGAAGTACTGGTGTCTCTCTTAGAAAAACGAAGTAGTAGATTTCTGTTAACCTTGGAAGGCAAGCGAAGCTACATAACAATGTACAATGTGCATGGAGTTCAAGACGGAAAGTCCAGTCTGGTTGGGGAGCAATTTAGAGCAAAAAAATAAGAGTATTTTCTAAGGTTTCATACCAGTCATTTCATGTTGTTTCTTTACATTTATTAAGATCTCTGAGAAAATACTAAATAATTGTGGTAGGCATTCCTGATGAGAACTGAAATGGCTTTAGTTTTTTGATAGTTAAGGGATGTGCTGATAGTTTTGGGAAAATCCGGGCATTTCTCCTACAAACTGACCTTTTCTTGAAGAACCTTTGGTTCTGTAAACACCGCTCATGAAAATAACAGGGCTTAACCGGCGAGGAGCGCGAGGACCAGCAGGGGCAGACGCGGCGCCTGGCTGGGGAGAGGTGGCAGCGCTGGGACCCTCCCCGCTCCCTGCTGAGAGATTTGGGACAGGGCGCCCGGCTCAGGGACCTCAGGGCCCCTGAGCCATAAACGTGCCAGGGGTCAGAGACAAACGGTCCTCGTGTCCCCACCCCCTCCAGGCCTAGGGGGTGCGCAAGTCGTCCTGCGTGGGCCATTCGGCCTTGGTGACAGCCTGGGTGCGCAGGTCTCGGCTGCCCCTGGCTGGGAGCTCTGCGCTCAGGGACCCCCACGGCCAAGGCCTGCGCGGGCAGGGGGAGTGCACCTCCCTGAACCGGAGGGAGAGTCGCTGTGGCACCTGCGTCGGCCCCCTCATGTGACAGACCCCATTCCAGCAGCGCAGAAAGTCACCTGAATCACATGCAGGAATTAACACGTTCGGCTGCTGACTTCCAGCGTCTGTTGCTACGCCCACATGGGTTTTCTTGTTTAGTTTATTAAAACCTTTTCGTCTTGTATTGAAACACCATTGCATTCCTACAATAATCCCTGCCTGTTTTTGATACATTACTTAATTCTATACACTAAATTTTGAGATTGGTGCATAGTTTCCCTTTTACTGAATTTATTTTCTTTTGGAACTCGAGTCATTCTGGCTTCGGAAATACCAGGGGGAGGAGCAGGAGGCCCATCTTTTTCCCGGTTCTAGACCAGCTTAACTGCTGGTCTGTTCTCTAAGGAGGGGATGGTGTTGGAGGCGCCCTGTCGCCTGCGTGGTTTCCACTAACCTTCCCAGTTTCCTGGGGCAATTGATTGCTCACTTCAAAAGCTCGACTTGATCTTGGGTCAATGTGGGGTCTTAGAATTGCCAGGAAGTCACCCATTTCCTGGAGAGCCTGGCGTTTGGCCTGTAGGATCTGTCCCTTAGTTCTCATGTCCGGGAAGCCTTTCCTTCCACCGCTCTCCTAGTCTGGCCTCAACCAGCCCACACGCAGCACTGCCTTCCATTTGCAATGTTTCAAGCTTTCTCTGCTTGTTTTGTGGAATAGCTGTTAGTTTTTAGTTTTTCACCTGATGTTAACAGTCTGTTTTTAATGGGTAAAGCAGTGCATTCATAGATTATTTGATTTTATGGCTCTATCTTACTCTATATTTATTACTTTAAGTGTGGTTTCTCTTTTTCTTTTACCTGATTTTTTTGAGTATCATAAACTTGTTAGCCATTCTACATCTTCTCCTTGTTAATTCCGATGTTCCTTTTATGTTTTCATTCCATCTGTCACTATGCTCTTTTCCTAATTGTTCACAAACGATTCTCCTTTTATTTGTACACAGGAATGCCAACCATCCCTCCCCCTCCCAACACACACACACACGCGCGCGCGCGTGCACACACACACACACACACACACACACGCTCCCTTCTAGGTCCCTCTGGAGGTGGATGTTCCCTGATTCTCGGATCCCAGTGCCAAAAATAAGCACTAGAGCTTAGCCGAAGACAGACTGTCACAAATACAAAGCCAAACAATGAGGAGAATAAAAGAATACATCTCCAGACATGAGACAGGTCCCTCTCCATAAGCAGAAAAGGGACCAGAAATATGAACACACCCTCTTTTATGGCTAACTAAGCTATCTAGAAAGCCCCAGCAGGACTGGCTGGCTTCTCCCCTTTGGGGGTAATTGACAGGTGGGGATTATATAATAAACTTCTCAGTAGGAAAGCATCTTCCCTCCTACCTTGCTGAAGAACCCACTGGGGTCAAAATTAGCAATTTTAATTATATGGCCAGGGACCAAATGGCCCCAAGTCAGTGTAAGATCACTAGGGGGTCCTCACTATCTGTTCTAAAGGGCAACTGTCCCTAGCCAGTAACTTGGTTCCTACTCTTAGCCATTAACCATGAGGCTTAGTCTTCCCTCCCATCTAGGGAAGAAATTTGGGGCCAAAAGACATGTCTCCCTCCTAGGCAAAAACAGAGAAGCTGGGGGCCCATGTTTTCCCTGTCCAACATGGCAGCTCCAGAGGGCAGCAGGGCCCATGACAGGCTGTGGCATTGGCAGTGGAAGCGGCAGCAGCCGCAGCCGCCATGCCTCACTGAGGTCTGTTGGACATGAACCTGGCCATGTTCCCCTGTGGGGCACCAGGAGGGGGCGCCCAAGTCAGGCCAGCACCACCCAATGTGCCTGCAACACACTAATTCTTCTCTACCCACTTCCTTTACACTATTCCTCACAAAAGGGTGCTTTTCCCTCCACCACCTACCACACCCTCACCACACTTCCCAGACAACTTCAGTAGCTTGCAAGCATAGTTCAGCATTTATTTTCCATATCTCTGGATGACCATGTTGAGAACTGTTTTATTCTAATAATGTATTTTTAAGTTCTAGAATCTTTATGTGGTTCCTTATTGTAACTTCTCTTTCTCTACTGGGATTTCCTACTTTCTTATTTAGTGGGCATATTTGCTTCGGTTTCTTTCGGCATAGTTTTCTAATCCTTTTCTGCTAATTCCGGGCATGTCACTTCCCAGGGTCAGCCTTTACGGATCACCTTTTCCCTTGTCTGTGGCTCACATGTTCTTATTTTGTTGTATTTCTAGTCGTTTTGTGGTTTGGTTATGTTTCTCAAGAGTATTGGGTTTTTCATTCGTTTGTTTTAATCTCGTTTCCCCTGTGGTGGGCTAAAGCTGATACAGAAGTCCTTTTAGCCTGTTTGGCTGCTTAGAATCTGCGTAACGCACAGGTATTTCAGAAGTCAGCTGGAAATTTGGGGAATTTGTACACAGAATTTGGCTCCCCTTCGATGGCTGTTTCCTTTCCGGGATTACCACCCCACACCTCACCTTCCAGCTGCTTTTTTCCTTCCAAACTCTGCTGTCTGGTTTTTCAAGTCAGTAAAATTGCAAAATTTTTTTATTTGAGTTTTGGTTGCTCCTAGGAGTGTAATAAATTTGGAAAGTGAATTTTATTTTCCTTGGGTTTTAATACTGCATCTGAAAAGCTATGAAAATTGTTAAATCTTAGATAAAGTTTCTCAGGTTTTATTGATGTGTTTCTTTGGTTTACTGTTCATGGACTTTACCTACAATGCGAATGAAATATTCTTTTTTTCCATGTTATTTGCCTAGGAATCTAGCAAAGATTCTGTGTAATGCTTAGGTCATGTAAGCCTCTGATTAACTTTGTAACAAACTTTCACATTGTCTTTCAAAAGGACAATGGCTCAGCATCTGTAGCTCAATAGGGTGTCAGCCACATACACAGGGGCTGGCTGGTTCAAACTCAGCCTGGGCCTGCCAAACAACCATGACAACTACAACAACAACAAAAATAGCTGAGCATTGTGGTGGGCGCCTATAGTTCCAGCTGCTTGGGAGGCTCAGGCAAGAGAATTGCTTAAACCCAAGAGTTTAAGGTTGCTGAGAGCTGTGACACCACGGCACCCTACCAAGAGCGACATAGTTGAGACTCTGTCTCAAAGAAAAAAAAAATGACTGTACCAATTTTTGATCTCATGAATAATGAATATGAGAATTTCTATTGCCCCACATCCTCAAGCTATTTTAATATTGTAAGATGTGGGGGGGTTAGCTGGTATCTTGTTATTTTGGTTTATATTCATTCCTCAATGACAAATGATATTGAGCCTTTTCATATGTTTACTTGCCACCTGCATAATACTTTTAGTAAAATGTCCATTCAGTGCCTTTGTCCATTTTTATAACTGGATTTTTAATTTTTTATTAGATTAGTTTTTATTAGATTTTCTTTTTTTATCATTGTGTTTTCAGGGTGTCCCTGAAACAAACTGAGTCCATTTGCCCATGTACAGTGGAAAGTCAAACAGAAACACTGGTTCTTTTCTAGAGAGAAAAGTGTATTGCAAGCCTCCCAAGCAGGATATAGGAATCTAGCTCAAATCTAGCAAAATCTGCTGCAGCTGAGGCTGGGGCAGGTTTTGTAGGCAGAGAGTAATGATCCCTGATGTGACTGGATCCTGCTGAAGGGCAAACCAGACCTCAATTTGATTGGATCCTGGATCATACCATGTGGTGTCTGCTTCTTAATTTGGTCCTGGCACTTAGGTCCCCTATGTGATTGCACACTTGGTTCATCTGGGCATGCTCAGCTAGGTAACTTGCAACCAGGGGTCCATCATAACTGAGAAACAACTCAGCATTTCATTGTATAAAACTGAACCAGATTGGGCTGGTTCTGTGGTTAATTGTATATATTCTGGATATGAATCCCTTATCAGATATATGAGCGGTAATTATTTTTTCCCAATCTGTAGCTCATCTTTTCGTTGTTTTAACAGTGCAACAAAGAGCAAAAGTTTTCAATATTTGTAAAGTCCAGTTTATGTATTATTTCTTTCATGGATTGTGTGCTTCAGGTTGTATCTAAAAGTTTATCACCAAGCTTAAGGTCATAAAGATTTTCTCCTAAATGATTTTCTAGAAGTTATGTTATGTTGTGTGGTTCATGTAGGTCTATGATCCACTTTGATTTAGCGTTTCTATCAGATGTGACATGGTATGTGTTGAAGGTTGTGTGTTTTGCAAATGGATGTTCAGTTGTTTCAGGACCACTTGACTGTTCTGGCTTCTGCATTCTGTTCCATGGATCTGCCTATTTACCATTTCACCAGTATACTTTAATTCCTGTTAAAATCAAGAAATGTATCTTCCAAGTGTATGTTTATTTTTAAGAATTGCCTTGGCTATTCCTTTTGTTTTTGCATGCATCATATAGAGGATATATATTTAGAATTTGCTTTCTGATATCTATTAAAAAGATTGCCTGGATTTTGCTTTGTATTACGTTAAATATATAAATCAATTTGGGAAAAATTTATTCAAAATAAATAATATTTAAATTTGAATTTAAAATTTCAAATATTGACTCAATCCATGAGCAAAGTCTCTTTCTCTGGTTATCAAGATCTTTGATTTCTTTGTTGGTGGTGTGTAGTTTCCTGCATATAAATCTTGCACATATTTTGTCAGATTTATATATAAGCACTTTTCTAAGTGTTATTGGAAGTGGTAATTTTTTAACTTTCAAGTTCCAGTTGTTTATTGGTGTGTAAGAATACAGTTGACTTCTGTATATTAACTTTATATCCTGTGACCTTCCTACACTAATTTATTAGTTTCAGGAGTGTGTGTGTGTGTGTTTAGATTTAGGGCAATGTTCTGCCTAGAAAATCATACTGTTTTTGAAGAAATACAGATTTATTTCTTACTTTCCAGTGTATATAACTTTTATTTCTTTTTCTTGCTAGAATTTCCAGTATGATGTTAAACAAATTTGTTACCTGAAAACATCCTTGTCTTGTTTTAGATCTTAGAAAGAAAGCATTCAACCTCTTACCATTAAGTATGATGCTATAAGTTTTTCATAAGCATCCCTTATATTAGATACAGGAAATTCATTTCAATTCCTAGTTTATATGAGTTTTTTGTCATGAGTAGATCTTGAATTTTGATGATTTTTTTCTCTATTCAATGATATAAATTTGTTTTTTCTTAGTCTTCTAACATAGTAAGTTTCATTGATTGAAAGTAGAACTAGCCGTACATCCCTGGGGTGAGCCCCACTTAATTGGGCATTGTTATTTATATATATGTATGTAAATATTGTTTATATGATTTGCTAATATTTCTTTAAGGATTTTTGTGTCTGTGTTCATGAGAGGTATTAGTCCAAAGTTATCTTTCTTGTGAATATGTGACAAAAATTGTGTGAGTGTATGGCTATACACACATACACATCTCTATGATTTCACAGTTATGCATCCAAAAATTTTATCTAATAACTCAGAGTTCAGTCTAACATTCCTCCTTTTCATATATTATCATAACTGCCTTCTCCAAGAGTGAGCAATCTGATTCTCATTTTCCCTAATATGAATAATGCACAATTTTTGCTCAAATTTTTGAGGGAAAAATAAGGATGAGCATTATATATGGTGGTACTAATTTATATCGTATAAATGTTTTAATTTTTATCTATGCTATGTATTAAAATGTAGCAATAATGATATCCATATGCAAAATAATGCCCTGTAATACAGTAATTGGTTTTGTTAAACTTATAATGACTTTGCAACCAAGAGTGACATATTTCTCTTTGTACACTGTATGTGAGAACTAGAAATCTAGCTGATATTTTTACAAAAAATATTGGAAAATTCCTTGGAAAATGTCAAAATGGTTTTTCTGCACAGCAAGCTTTAAGCTAACAGTTACTGAGTATGCTAAAGAGCATATTCAAAGCTGCCGAGAGACACTTGGGACCTCCCACAGAGAAGGTCATCAGATTGTGGGGGCAACAGGAAGAAAAGTTTCTTTAGATGCCAAGAAAGATGAAGGTGATGAGAGGAAAACCTCCAAAGTGGCTGGAGGTGGAACAGGAGATGAAGACCTGGATTCTAGAGCAGCATCAAACTGGGATCTCTGTTTCAACTAAGATGATACAAGAAGAGAATGAATGGACTGCAGGAGAAGAAACCTTACATGAATGATTTCTCAGGGGCATCAGTACTTTAAGTTTATGAAGAGAGAAGTTTTGAGCATAAGGACAAGAACAAAGCTTGCCCCAAACTTCCAGCAGCCTGTGAGAATCAATTTTGTAATTTTGTTCCTGTTTTACCAATATTTGAAAGACTTGCAACTTTGAGCTGTCCTAAATCACCAATACAGACGAGGTCCTCCTCACATTTGATGGACCATCCAACAGAACTGTGGACATCAACAGGGCAAAGACTGTGGCTGTTAAAACTATTGGACATGGGAAAACATATTTCTCTATTATTCTAGCCTGTTGTGCAGATGGGACAAAGGTACCACCTGTGATCATCTTTAAAAGAAAAATGTTTCTGAAAGAAAAGATTCCAAGTGGAGTTATTGTCCATGTGCATAAAAAAGGATGAATGAGTGAGGAAGGCATGAGAATCTGGCTTAACAAAGTCTGGTCATGAAGGCCTGAAAGATTACTTAAAATACCAACTTTGCTTGCTGGTGATCACTTCAAAGCCCATGTTACATGAAGTACAGAAGCAATTGCAGTGGCCTTGAAAACTCAACTTGCTGTGATACCTAACTGCCTAACCAGTCAACTGGAATCAGTTAGCAAGTCAGTCAAAAAGCCCTTTGAGGGGGAGGGGCAAGATGGCCAACAGGTACCAGCCTCCAACAGAAGCTCCCATCCAGAGGGAAGGATAAAGTCCAGAAAATACCCAACAAAGTTGAACACTAGGAGCCCAGCTGAGAGAGAAGAGTGATATCTTCAGGACACCTCTGCTGAGGCAAGTTGTGACTCCTAGAAAGCAATCTACAGGTACATAATACATCCCAAAGGAAGGGTGTCTGTCCTCTCCCCCAAGAAAGTTGTGTTTTTCTCTGTTTTCTCTTCACCTGCTCCTGTGAGTTTCCTACAGGCCAGCAGTGAACTGAGGACTTATTGTCTCACCCCATGTGTGAGAGCTACAGAAGGTGGGGTCTACTCTCCTAGAAGGACCCTGCTGAGACTCAAAAAAACCTCTCGCCAGGCAGAAAAATCAAACTAACAGTTTCCCTGCCATTTTGAATTCCCAGTCCACCCTTCCCCCTTTGCCTGCAGAGACAGTAAGAGGAGGCTCAAGAGCAGCGTCCCCCCACCTCTGAGGGACCAAGCACCTTGTCCCGGCCCAACAGCCAGAGAACTGCTTGAGCTGCACGTCCCTGCTGCTGCTGACACACCACCACCACTGTAGGCACCCAGGCAGGGCACCTGGAGGACTGATCAACTGGACCCACACATTCCCCATGCACCGCTGGTGCTCCACCACCACTCTGGGCACCCGAGCGGGGTGTCCCAGGACTGATCGACCATGCTTCAGTAGAATCCGTCAGTAAAAGAATGGAGCAGGCAGAAGAAAGGATCTCTGACATTGAAGACAAAGCTTTTGAATGCACCCAAGTGCTCAAGGATGAAGAGAGATGGAGAGCAAAAATGGATCATTCTCTCAGAGAGCTCTGGGATAATTCGAAGAAAACTAATATTTGTCTTATAGGAATCCCTGAAGGCGACGAAGTTATGAAAGAGAACTTTCCAGACATGCCAAGAGATTCTGAAATTCAGATAGCAGACAGTTTCAGAACCCCAGCATGAATCAACCTGAACAAGACATCCCCCAGGCACATCATAATTAACTTCATTAAAGTTAACATGAAAGAGAAAATTCTGAAAGTACCTAGACACAAGGGGAAGAATATTAGAATGACTGCAGATCTCTCTGCTGAAAACTTTCGGGCTAGAAGAGGGTGGTCATCGACTTTTAATCTCCTAAAACAAAGTAACTTTCAACCCAGGATCCTGTATCCAGCTAAACTGAGTTTCATGTATGATGGAGAAATTAAATACTTTCATGACATTCACATGTTGAAGAAATTTGCCATAACTAAACCAGCCCTCCAGGATATTGTCAGACCTATCCTCCATAATGACCAGCACAATCCTCCACCACATAAGTAAACTCACACAGAAAATTTTGATCAAATTCTAACTTCCACAATGGCGAAAGGATTCAAAAGGTCCACTGGACTTTCAAAAAACTCAATACCCAAAATTATACAAGGCTTATCAATATTCTCAATCAATGTGAATGGCTTAAATTGCCCTCTAAAGAGGCATAGGCTGGCTGACTGGATACAAAAACTCAGGCCTGATATCTGTTGCACATAAGAATCTCATCTTACCTTAAAAGACAAATATAAACTCAGGGTGAAAGGATGGTCATCTATATTCCAGGCAAATGGAAAGCAGAAAAAAGCAGGTGTTGCAATTTTATTCACAGATACAATAGGCTTTAAACCAACAAAAGTAAGCAAGGATAAGCATGGTCACTTTATATTTGATAAGGGTAATACTCAATACGAAGAGATTTCAATTATCAATATTCATGCACCCAACCAGAATGCACCTCAATTTAAAAGAGATACTCTAATAGACATGAGCAACTTGATTTCTCCCAGCTCCATCATAGTCAAAGATTTTAGTACTCCTTTGGCAGTGTTGGATACATTTTCCAACAAGAAGCTTAGCAAAGAAATTTTAGATTTAAACTTAACCATTCAGCATTTGGATTTAACAGACATCTACAGAACATTTTATCCTAACAAAACTGAATACACATTTTTCTCATCAGCCCATGGAACATACTCCAAAATCGACCACATTTAAGGTCACAAGTCTAACCTCAGCAAATTTAAAAGAATAGAAATTATTCCTTGCATCTTCTCAGACCATCATGGAATAAAAGTTGAACTCAGTAGCAATAGGAATCTGCAGACTCATACAAAAACATGGAAGGTAAATAACCTTATGCTGAATGATAGGTGGGTAAAAGATGAGATCAAGAAGGAAAATACCAAAATTTTGGAACAAAATGATAATGAAGATACAAGTTATCAGAACCTCTGGGATACTGCAAAGGCAGTCCTAAGAGGAAATTTATAGCACTGCAAGCCTTCCTCAAGAAAACAGAAAGAGAGGAATTTAACAACGTAATGTGATATCTCAAACAACTGGGAAAGGGAGAACATGCCAATCCGAAACCCAGCAAAAGAAAAGAAATAACCAAAATTAGAGTAGAATTAAATGAAATTGAAAACAAAAGGATTATATAACAGATTGATAAATCAGAAAGTTGGTTTTTTTAAAAGGTCAGTAAGATAGATAAACCTTTGACCAACCTAACCAAGAAAAAGTAAAATGACTAATTTCATCAATCAGAAATGATTAAGACAAAATAACAACAGACCCCTCAGAAATTTAAAAAATCCTTAATGAATATTACAAGAAACTTTATTCTCAGAAATATGAAAATCTGAAGGAAATCGACCAATACTTGGAAGCATGCCACCTTCCAAGACTTAGCCAGAATCAAGTGGAAATGTTGAATAGGCCTATATCAAATTCTGAAATAGCATCAACTATACAAAATCTCCCTAAAAAGAAAAGGCCAAGACCAGATGGCTTCACATTGGAATTCTACCCAACCTTTAAAGAGGAACTAGTTCCTATACTACTTAACCTTTTCCAAAATATAGAAAAAGACAGAATACTACCCAACACATTCTATGAAGCAAACATCACCTTGATCTCCAAACCAGGAAAAGACCCAACAAAGAAAGAAAATTACAGACCAATATCACTAATGACTATTGATGCAAAAATATTCAACAAGATCCTAACAAACAGAATCCAGACACACATCAAACAAATTATACACCATGACCAAGTGGGTTTTATCTCAGGCTGGTTTTATCTCAGGATCTCAAGGCTGGTTCAACATACATAAATTTATAAACGTAATTCATCACATAAACAAATTAAAAAACAAAGCCCATATGATTCTCTCAATTGATGTAAAAAAAGCTTTTGATAATATTCAGCATCCTTTCATGATCAGAACACTTAAGAAAATTGGCATAGAAGGGACATTTCTTAAATTGATAGAGGCCATCTACAGCAAACCCATAGCCAATATTGTACTGAATGGAATTACATTGAAATCATTTCCACTCAGATCAGGAACCAGGCAAGGTTGCCCATTGTCTCCATTGCTCTTTAACATTGTAATGGAAGTTTTAGCCATTGCAATTAGGGAAGAAAAGGTAATCAAGGGTATCCATATAGGATCAGAACAGATTAAACTTTCACTCTTCGCAG
>NW_003852466.1:3843858-3858997 GCF_000181295.1 Otolemur garnettii
CTCTGAAGAATACAGGTGCATGACCTACAGATATATGAAAAAATGCTCACCATCCTTAATCATCAGAGAAATGCAAATCAAAACTACTTTGAGATATCATCTAACACCAGGAAGATTAGCCCATATCACAAAATCACAAAATCACAGATGCTGGCATGGTTGTGGAGAAAAGGGAACACTTCGACACTGCTGGTGGCATTGCAAACTAATATGTTCCTTTTGGAAAGACATCTGGAGAACACTTAGAGAACTAAAAACAGAACTGCCATTTGATCCTATAATTCCTCTACTAGGTATATATCCAGAAGTCCAAAAATCACACTACAATAAAGATATTTGTATCAGAATGTTCATTGCAGCCCAATTCATAATTGCTAGGTCATGGAAGAAGCCCAAGTGCCCATTGATCCACAAATGGATCAATAAATTGTGGTATATGTACATCATGGAATATTATGCAGCCATAAAGAAAGATGGAGACTTTACCTCCCTTATATTTACATGGATGGAGCTAGAAAATATTCTTCTTAGCAAAGTATCTCAAGAATGGAAGAAGTATCCAATGTACTCAGCCCTACTATGAAACTAATTTATAGCTTTCATAGGAACTCTATAACCCAACTTTAGCCCAGGAATATGGGGAGAGGGGAGAGGAAGGGGACGGAGATGGAGGGGTATGTGGAGGGAGGGTGATGGGTGGGATCACGCCTATGGTTCATCCTATAAGGGTACATGTGAATCTCTCTAAATGTAGAATATAAATGTCTTAACACAATAATTAAGAAAAAGACATGAAGGCTATGATAACAAGTTGGATTAAAGTATTTCAAATTGTATATAGAAACAGTACACTGTACCCCACGATAGTATTAATGTACACAGCTATGATTTAATAATAAAAAAAAAAAAGCCCTTTGAGGCCCCAATGAAGAAAAAGTGGACATTGTAGATGCAGTCAGCTGGTACTGATTAACAACAATAAGCAGAATTAATTAAGAAAGCATCCCTCACCCAGGTTTGTGATAGGATCCAAAGATTGTAGAATGATGTCAAGAAGGAAATGGCTGTGAAATTGTTTTAAAAATGTGACATCAGCAATGCAATGTATGGAACTGAAGATGGTGAAATTTACTGGAATGAAGAAAGTGACTCTTCAGAAGACACCAGTAATGTAGAAATTGAAAAGGGTGATGCTTCTACTACCAATAGTGATAAAGAACTCTTGGCTTTCTATGATGCAGAAATGTCATAAATATGTTACTGGTTCATAAAATTAATTGTACCTTGTATCTGTTCTTGTGTTTCATAATTATTTGTTATATAAAATTTCTTGTACTATAATATGTTAAAAATAAATCCTTAGATTCTTTTATAATACAACAACAATTTCCTAGGCTTTGCACCTGTAACTCAGCATCTAGGGCACCAGACACATACACCCGAGCTGGCAGGTTCAAACCCAGCCTGGGCCTGCCAAACAGCAATGATAAGTACAACAAAAAAAAATAGCCAAGTGTTTTGGCGGGTCCCAGCTACTTGGGAGGCTGAAGCAAGAGAATCACTTAAGCCCAAGAGTTTGAGGTTGCTGTGAGCTGTGATGCCACAGCAGTCTACACAAAGGTGACAGTGAGAGTCTGTCAAAAAAAAAAAAGTGCCTAAATATAAATAAATAAAAATTTGAAATAAAAAATTAGAGGACTTAGAAGGTACAGTGGCTCTTGCCTATAATCCTAGCACTCTGAGAGTCTGAAGGAAGAGGATCAGTAGTTTGAGGTCAGGAATTTGAAACTAGCCTGAGCAAAATGAGACTCTATCTCTACTAAATATAGAACACAGTCCCAGCTACTTGGGAGGCTGAGGCAGGAGGACTGCTAGGGCCTGAGTTTGAGGTTGCTGTGAGCTTGGCTGAGGCCATAGCACTCTAACTGGGAGACAGAGCAAGACTCACGTGAAAAAAAAATTAAAACAAAAGATTTATTTCTTGAAAAGCTTGGGGGAGAATATGGGTGCACATTAACACAGGAACACATTATACATGGCAAAACATGGTATACATGTTGTTTTCAAAAACCACACATAAAATCAAAGGATAAAGTAAGAATAAAAATAATCTTCCCTTTTTTAATATCTAGAAGGTCGATATGAAACTAAGAAGGAATTAGATTGTGGATGTAGAAAGAAGTGGCTAGTGACAAGGTAGAAGCATGGCAAAGGAAGAAAGGACAAGCTTTCTTGAGTATGTAATTTCATCATTTTTCAACTGCATGGGGAAGTTGTGCAGCAGATGTTTGTCATGTGACTGCTTGCAACTATTACTTTATTGTGATTTCGAGACCAGTTTTTAATCCTGCCTCCTCTCCTTAATCCCCCCACCCCAGAGTATTCCCTATTTGGTGTTTCACAGTAGCTGGTTTTTGTGAAACCCTGCATATGTTTTTAGATAACAATAATAGGAATAAAAAGAAACATTTTTATTCAATACTTTATGGTTCCAAAATAGTAATAGTATAAATGTTGTACCTGGTGTTGGCAATGAAAATGGGCAGGTGCATGATATAATTATAGTGGAATAGTAGACACAGTCCACTGGCAAATGATTACATTGATTAGAATGATGATCAGAATGTACCATAATTACCACAATAGAGTATTCTGTATTCTGTATTCTAATATAATTATGATATAATTATATTGGAATAGTAGAGACAGTCCACTGGCTAATGATTACATTGATTAGAATGATGATTAGAATGTACCACAATTATAGCAATAGAGTATTCTGTATCTGTGTATTTACTGTTACCAGTAAGTGGTATACCTTCAGAAGATTTCTTATTGTTCATTACCATCCTTTTCTTTCATATCAAAAAACTCCTTTTAAGCTTTTCTTGTAGGATACATTGGATGTTGATGAAATCCCTCTGCTTTTGTTTGTCTGGAAAGTCTTTATTTCTCCTTCATGTCTGAAGGATATTTTTGCAGAATATAATATTCTAGGGTTAAGGATTCTTTCCTTCACCACTTTGACTATATGATGCCACCCTCTCCTGGCCTATGAGGTTCCACTGAAAAGTCTGCTGCCAGACATACTAGAGTTCTTTTATGTGTTACTTTCTTCCTTTTTTCTTGCTTGCCTTAGTATTTTTTTCTTTATCCATGACCTGTGGGAGTTTGATTATTAAACACCTTGAGGTAGCTTTGTGTGGTTAAATCTGTTTGGTGTTCTATGACCTTCTTGTACCTGCATGTTGATATTTTTCTATCGACTTGGAGATTTCTCTATTATTATTTCTTTGAATAAACTTTCTACCTCAATCTTGTTTTCTACTTCCTCTTTAAAGAATAATGGCCAGGATGGATAAATGGATGATGGGGGATGGATGGATGAATGGATGGATGGATGCAGAGAGAGAGAGATCTGATCTTCCCAGAAGTGTAAAATTGAAGTCAGAAAGCAGCAACTGAGACAGCTTCATAGACCCAAGAGTGAGAGGAGCAATAGTGCTCATATGTGTAGTTCTTTCTGGTTTATAAACACTCCCTTGGCCATTATCTGCTTTCATCCTTGCAAAAGGCAGGGTATGCTTTATTATCCTCATTTTATAGACTAGGAAATATAGCTTAGAAAAGAATGTTTCAGCAAAGAGAGTCTAAATGAACACTAGCAAAAAAGACAGGGCCAGCCACAGTGGCTCACCTTGTAATCCTAAAATTCTGGGAGACCATGGCAGGTGGATTACTTGAGCTCAAGAGTTCAAGACCAGCCTGAACAAGAGTAAGACACCATCTCTAAAAATAGCTGGATGTTGTTACAAGTGCCTGTAGTCCCAGCTACTTGGGAGGCTGAGGCAAGAGGATCGCTTGAGTCCAAGAGTTTGAGTTATGACACCATGGAACTCTACTGAGGGTGACAAAGTAAGACTCTGTCTCAAAAAAAAAAAATCCAATAATATAATCAAAATTGATGTATTTACTGGATAAATTCTTGTCATTTGGAAAAAGAATACATACACACACATATACTCAGGCATTACAAAAATCCCATATTCATTTGGCCATAAATAAAACGTAAACACATTTTTTAAAGTATAAATTTCAGGGCCACATTTTCTTAACAAAACTAGAAGTACATAATAAAAAATGAGTTTTTAAAATGAATAACTACTTGAAAACTAAGAAACATCATCCTAAATATTCCTTGAAGAAATCCAAAATGAAAGTGCTAACTATGGGAAGAACACAATGAAAAGGAGACAGTGTCACACCAAACCTTCTAAGTGTACATTTTTCTGAGAAAAAAATTAATTGCTCAAAATGGCTTTACTATTAAGGGAGAAAGAGAAAATACAGGAACTTTATGTTTATCTATAGAAGAAACATCACTTTTCTTCAAAATCCATTCTCTCCTTTTACCATAGGGAAGAATGGTAGGTGGGCCCAAATGTGCCATATTCCCCAGACTCCCTTGCAGTTTACCAATAAAATGTAAGGTGCAGGGTTATGTGCCACTACTAGGCATAGTGGCCAAGACTTCTTCACATTTCCTTTTCCTTCCCCACCAACTAGAACCAGAGCACATTGGTGACCCAATTTTTATTTATTTATTTATTTATTTTGGAGACAGAATTTCACTTTGTCACACCTGGTAGAGTGCTATGGTGTCATAGCTCATAGCAACCTCAAATTCTTAGGCTCAAGTGATCTTTTTGCCTCAGCTTCTCGAGTAGCTGGGACTACAGGCACCTACCACAACACCTGGCTACTTGGTTTCTTTTTTAGAGATGGGATCTCACTCTTGCTCAGGGCGGTCTCGAACTCCTGAGCTCAGGCAATTCACCCACCTCAGCCTCCCAAAGTGTGGTGACCCAGTTTTGTTCATCCAAAACCGATCTTGACTTAGGACAGCATCAGAAAACTTCTTGGGAACAAACCAAAGAGAAAATAGTTTAGGTTCTGTGGGCCATCTGGTCTCAGTGGAACTACCCGACTCTGCCCTTGTACATCAAAAGCAGTGATGGGCGATATGTAAACAAATCAGCATGATTATACTACAATAAAACTTGATTTGCAAAGCAGGCAATAGGTAGGATTTGTCCTACATATTGTGATGTGCTGGTCCCTATCTTAGAGAGTAGCAGCATCCTTCTGTTTGCTTATGTTCCTGAGTGCATTTGTGGAATGGAATAGACAACCTACCTATTCTGAACTATTCTATGAAAGAGAGATAACAAAGAGGTTTTGGGATCCCTTTGACAGAGGAATTTAGTCTTCACTTAAAAAAAAACACCTTAAGAAATTAGGAAAAAGGAACAATAAAACTAATCAGAATAAAGTACAGGTGTATAGATAAAATAAAGGTGAATTCAGTGAGGTAAAAAACAATGAAAAATAAGAAAAATAAAGGAGAATTAATGCATTAAAACAAAAAGGCAATAACGTGGATAAGCCCTTGGTGATCTTCATTTTTAAAAAAAGATATAGTTTTTTTTTTTTTTTTTTTTTGGAGACAGAGTCTTACCCTGTTACCCTGTGTAGAGTGTCATGGCATCACAGTCCACAGCAACCTCAAACTCTTGGGATCAAGTGATTTTCTTATCTCAGCCTCCTGAGTAGCTGGGATTCCAGGCACCTGCCACAACAGCTGGCTAGTTTTTCTATTTTTAGTACAGATGGGCTCTTTTTTTTTTGCTCAGGCTGGTCTCTAACTCCTGAGCTCAGTAAATCCATCTACCTTGGCCCACCAGAGTGTTAGAATTACAGGAATGAGCCACCACACTCAGCAAAAAATATATATATTTTTAAAGGAGATTAAAAGAATTATAAGGGACTGCTACCTCTAAATCTATGGAGATTATTTTGAAAATTTGGAGGAAATTGATAGTTTTCTAGCAAAATATTAATTACCAAGACACAAGAAGAAGCAGAAATTTGTACTAAATTACTACAGAAGAAAAAGGAAAAGTAATTTAAAAATCTATTATTTCAAAAGACTAGAACCCCTGGAAAAAACTCTTAGCTGAGTTCTATCTAAACTTGCAAGCACATATATTAATTCTAAAAATGTTTACCAAGTACTTACTATCTGCCAGGCAGAATTCCAGCCCTTGTGAATAAGCAGGGAACAAAATCCAGTCTCCACCCACATGGAGATTATATTTTACTTGAGGGAGACAGACAATAAATAAATACACAAATAAATACATATACCATATTATGAAAATAAATACTGTAGGTGAAAGCAATGCAAGCTATGGGAGATACTGAATACTCCTAGTGATAGTGTGCTTCTCCAATGGTCCTTCTTGGCATGTGATTGTTTGCCATTTGTATATCCTCATTGGTGAAATGTCTCTTCTTGGGTCTTGTCCATTTATTAATTTTTTTTTTAAGAAACAGCTCTCTACGTCACCCAGGCTGGAGTGTAGTGGCTATTCACAGGTGTGATCACAGCACACTGCATCCTCAAATACCTGGTCTCAGTCAGTCCTCGCACCTCAGACTCCTGAGTAGCTTGGACTACTGGCATGTTTCACTACACCTGGCTAATTTATTATTATTTTTTTCTACATTCAAAGTCTTGCTATATTGCCTAGTCTGGTCTTGAACTGCTGGCCTCAAGTAATCCTCCCACCTTAGCCCCTCAGAGTGCTGGGATTATAGGTGTGAACCATCATGCTTGACCCCATCATTCCTAATATATCTACAAAAAAAGTCTTGCTTGAAATTTGATAGGAGCTATGTTATACCTGAATATCAATTGAGGAAGAACTGACATCTTTACTGTGCTGAGTCTTCCAATCCATAAATGTGTTATGTCTCCCTAGTTTTTAGGTCTTCTTTGATTTCTTTAATCAGTACCTTAGAGTTCTCAACACAAAAGTCCTATACAATTTTTTTAAATTTATATTTCAGTATTTTTTTTTGGAATGATGGTTAAGTGGGACTGCATTTTTAATTTTGGTTACACATGTTTGTAGCTGGTATACAGAAGTATAATTGCTTTTTGTATGTTTATCTGTTTGTGTGACCTTGCTGAACACACTTATCAGTTCTAGTGTTTATTTTTTGTAGAGTGGGGAGGTGGTCTCACAATGTTGCTCAGGCTCGTCTTTAACTCCTGGCCTCAAGTGATCCTCCCACCATGGCCTCCCAAAATGCTGGGATTACAGGTGTGAGCCACTGTGTCTGACCTTATTTTTATTTTTTGTAGATTTCAGGGGAGATATTCTATGCAGATAAGCATGTCATTAGCAAATAGGAACCAATTTACTTCTGATCTCTTTGACTTTTCTTTTCTTGCTTTATTGCATTGGCTACAACTTCTAGTGTTTGTTGAATAAGAGTGGTGAGAGCAGACATCCTTGCCTTCTTTTTGATCATAGAGGATCACATTTGGCCTTTTACCAATAATTATACTGTTAATCATAGCTTTTCATAAATGCTCTACATCGACTTGAAGAAGTTCCCCTATATTCTTAGTTTGTAAAGAGTTTTGTCATAAATAGGCATTGCATCTTTCAAGGAATTTTTGTGCACCAGTTGATATGCTGAGATAGCTTGTTATTCAGCCATTAATACAGTAGATTACATTAATTAATTTCCAAATTTTGAGCCAGCTTTGCATCCTTTGAATAAATACCATTTGGTCATGTATACAATTTTTCTTTATATGTTGCTGAGTCTTGTTTGTTAATATTTTGTTAAGGTTTTTTTGTTTGTTTGTTTGTTTTTGAGACAGAGTCTCAAGTCTCAAGAGTCTCTGCCTTGGGTAGAGTGCTGTGGTGTCATAGCTCACAGCAATTTCTAATTCTTGGGCTCAACTGATCCTCTTGCCTCAGTTTTTCATTTTTAGTAGAGATGGGGTCTTGCTTTTTGCTCAGCCTGGTCTCAAATTCATGAGCTCAAGCAATCCACCCACCTCAACCTCCCAGAATGCTAGAATATGAGCCACCACACCCAGCCAATTAAGGATTTTTGCATGAAAGTTTATGAGGGATATTAATCTGTAGTTTGTTTTGTTTTTCTTGTACTATCTTTGGTTTGGGTATCAATGTAATACTACCTTTATCAAATGAATTGGGAATTTTCCCCTTCTCTTCTGTTTTTTAGAATAGATTGTGTGGAATTGGTGCAAAGTTTTCCTAAAACCTTTGAGAGAATTCTCCAGTGAAACTATCTGGGCCTCAAGATTTGTTTGATGTAGAAGAGTTTTTAATTTAAGAATTAAAGTGCCTTAATACTTACAGGGCAATTCAAATGATCTATTTTATAGTATTAGGTGAATTGTGGTAGCTTGTGTTTTTTGAGGAATTGGTCTGTTTCATCTAATTTGCCAAATGTATGCATGTAGAACTGTTCATAATATACCGTTTTTATGTTTGTGTCTGTAAGGTCTGTAGTGATCGTCCCTGTTTCATTCTTGATATTGATAACTGTCTTCTCTTTTATATGGCAGTCTTGCCACAGGTTCATTTTTGTTCATTATTTCAAAGAACTAGCTTTATTCTAGTGATTTTCTTTGTTGTTTTTCTATTTACAATTTCATTGATTTCTGAACCTTTATTTTCTTCCTTAAGCTTCTTTCGGGTGTTTTGCTCTTCTTTTTCTAGGTTCTTAAGGTGGGAGTGTAAGACTATTGATCTGAGTCTTTTCTTCTTTCCTAACATGAACATTTTATGTTACAAATATCCTGTATAGCACTACATTAGCTGATATTTTCATTTTTATTTAGTTAAGTCATTTATTAAATTTTTCACATGGATTATTTTGAAATGTATTATTTGGTTGTCAACTTATCCTCTTATCTTTCTGTTATCCTTTTTAGCTTAATACAACTGTGAGTAGTAAACATACAGTAAACACATTGGTTTTAGCTCTTTTCCATTTGTTGAGGGTTTTTTTTGTTTTTTTTGTGTTTTTTTTTTGAGACAGAGCCTCAAGCTGTCCCCCTGGGTAGAGTGCCATGGCCTCACAGCTCACAGCAACCTCCAACTCCCGGGCTCAAGCGAGTCTCCTGCCTCCGCCTCCCAAGCAGCTGGGACCACAGGCCCCCCCACAACGCCTGGCCATTTTTTGGTTGCAGCCGTCATTGTTGTTTGGTGGGCCCGGGCTGGGGATTTGAACCCGCCACCTTAGGTGTACGTGGCTGGCGCCTTAGCCAGTTCAGCTATAGGCGCCGAGCCATTGTTGAGGGTTTTTTTGTGGATATGTTCCTTCTTGGTGTATTCCATGGGTGCTTGAAAAGAATGTACATTCCCACTGTTAGGGAAAATGTTGCATCAATATTAATATGATATTTTGAATAATGGAGGACAAAGGAACTGTTGAATTATATCATAAGTATCAGTCAGTAAAATCTAGACTGGAAAATGTCTACAGATAAGACTTGTCACCCATGCAACAGTGGTTACAGTGTGAGCCATGTAAACTGAGGCCGGCGTGTTTGAACCCAGCCCGGGCCAGCTAAATGACAGCTGCAACAAAAAATAGCCAGGCATTGTGGCAGGCACCTGTAGCCCCAGCTGCTTGGGAGGCTGAGGCAAGAGAATCACTTAAGGCCTGGAGTTTGAGGTTGCTGTGAACTGTGGTGCCACAGCACTCTACTGAGGGTGACACAGTGAGACTCTGTCTCCAAAAAAAAAAAGTCTATAGATAAAGTAGTCCACATGCATCAATGAGTAAAGTATAAGGAAAAGAAAAGGTTAGAGGGAAGTCTATGAACTACAGGCCTTAAAATACACATTAAGGTGAAAATAAGGTATGATACTAAACCATGTTATCTAGGGATGGACACATGTGTGATTAAAAACCAATAAACACACATGGCTGGGTGCACTGGCTTAGGCCTGTAATCAAAGCACTTTGGGAGTCTGAAGCAGGAGGATTGCTTGAAGCCAGGAATTCAAGAACCCCCCGCCCAGGCAATATAGCAAGACTCCATTTTTACAAAAAAATTTAACATTAGCTGGAAGTGGTGGTATATGCCTGTAGTCCTAGCTACTTGGGAGGCTGAGGGAGGAGGATTGCTTGAGCCTAGGAATTTGGGCTATGATAAAATTCATTGAGTTGTGATCATACCACTGAACTCTAGCCTGGACAATAGAGAGAGACTACCCACACAAACACACAAGGAAGTGATATTAGGGTGGTGACTACTTTTGGAGATTGATACCTTTGATATTAGGGTGGTGGCTACTTTTGGTGTACCTGAAGGGGTTACTGAAATAGCTAGCAGTTTTATTTATCATTTTGTGGTTTTATATCTTGACTTGGACAGTAGTTGGCAAGCAGTGGTGTGCTGGTATTTAGTAACTAGCTCTCCAGGAAAACAAGAAAGCCCTGATTTATAACATTTCCTGATTTCTATCTTGTAAATACTATCACTGTGGACAAATTGAGCTACAAACATGATGTCACTGAATGTGGAGTTGGAAAGAGATTGCTTTTAGGAGCCTGAGTGAGCCAACTCTAGTATAATGCTAGAAGGGTGTGTTCCTTATAATAATTTACTGAGCTATACATTTAATCTTTTTGTTTATCTTATAATTAAAAATGTAAAAAATATATATGAAATACAAAATACAACTAGTAGCACTGGGGAAATAGCTGATTCTACAACTGGGGAATGAAATTAAAAAAAAATTAACCTAGAATATCTTTTATTAACAGAGAGTAAAGAAATGCTTAAAAACAGAAATAAAAAGTCCACAATGATAGTGATATGTCAGAGGGATATAGTAGCCAACTGAAAGTGCCCTCAGTTGCCAAACCTAGAATAATTTGAACAAGAAGGTAAAAAGTATTAGTGACTAATAACCCAAGATAAAAAGTAAACATCCATAAGTTTATACTAACATAAATGAATGAGGAAGCAAAGGCAAATCTTGTGTGTAGAAAAACTTCAAATATTTTATGTACCTACTTCACCTTAAGTGATCTGCACTTAGTGACTTCCTTTTGGAAGTGATGGTATGGAAAGGAGCAAAAGTAACTTTACAGTGGAGATATCTGACAAACACTACCTCAGCTAGCTAATCAAGGTCAACATCAACAGTGATGGTCACCGTTTATGTTCATACTGATGATGAGAATCATTCTTTATGATGAGAATGGCACTTTACGTATGTGGTCTTCCTTCCAAAAAACTATAATCCTAGTACAATCATTAGGAAAAGATCAGACAAATCCCAAATGAGAAGCATCCTACAAAACACTGACCAGTATCCTTTAAACCGTCAAGGTCATTGAATACAAGAAAAATCTGAGAAATTGCCACAGCCAAGTGACGTCTAAAAAGACTTGATGACTAACTGTGAGGTGTTGTCCTAGATGGGATCCTGGAAATTAAAAAAAAAAAAAAAGGTAGGTAAAAACTAAGAAAATCTGAATAAATTACATGTTATCGTTAATGACATCAATATTAATTATAAATGTGCTGTTAATAATAGGGGAAACTAGATGTAGAGTATTTGAGAATTCTCTTTACAATTTTTCTGTAAATCTAAAACTGTTCTAAACTTAAAAGTTTACTTAAAATTCTCTGTTAACTCCTCACGTTTTCCAGTGAAAAACACACAGTCAGGCTAAGTAACCTCATCTAACACTTCTAATCTTAAATCTTACATGAATCTTTAGCATTGTCTGGAAGTCTTTCTACTTTGTCCTAATCAATTTTTTTCTTTCACTTTTTAAATTACATCTCTTCTCTCTTTACATCTCCTACAAACTCCTCCCCAGCCCAGTCCCAGTTGGTGATCTTGCTTCTTATTTTACCAAGAAAATAAAACTTTTTATTTTTGACTACCAAATCTATCTGCATCTGTACTCTGCCTTCCTTCTTATTAAAATAAACAAATTATATACACACCTGCTCCATTTCTGCATGGGATCACATCCCCTGCCTTATTACTTTTTTGATTTTTTGATAAAATCATCAGTATTAGCATACAAACATACTATATTTAATCTTAATTAAAATTAATCTTAAACTTAATCTCATTTCCCCCTCAAGATTTCCTCAGTTTTCTATTCCACTTCATGGTAAAATGCCACAAAAGACTTCTCTTTACTCACTAACACCATTGTTTTAAAATACAGTGTATTAATAGAAAATTTGAGGTATGGTAATTCAGCAGATGAGGAGACAATTGCCATTGAAAAGATAGTTTATTACTTACAGTTCCCAAGAGCAGTTGGCACATCATGCCATGCAGGGCCACCAGGGTTGATCAGGAGGCAAAGAAAGTGGAACACTGTGGGCAAGAACCTCTATTGTGGTTTCCATGGGAAGATATAAGCAAGGCAGAATAAAAAGGCTCAGGACTGGCTGGTGTGAATAATCTTAGCAGGCCCTGGGGCTTAGGCAGCTGACCCTGGTTGTCTGGTTCCTGGCCCTGCAATTGCGGCAGGGGAATGTGGTCTGGAGTGTGAGAGTTGGGGGCACAGGTTCTGGATTAACTGTGCTGTATTTACAAAGTTTACTTAAAAGCAGGTCATTTAGTTTCTAGGACTTGACTAGCCCTAGGAATCTTTCCAGAGTCAGCAAGACACCAGATATCAAAGCATCAGAATATAGAAAATAAAAGACATGGTTAATACAACCATTTCCTCACTTATCTGTTTTTAACACACTTGCCTGCCACTATTGTCCTTGTGCTTGTAATGACATTTTATTCCTCTTGGTTGTCTTTTTACCTTATTAGCCACTTCTCACTTTCCTTTCATAGATCCTCCTCCTCTGTTCAACCTCTAAAGATTGAAATATTTCTAGGCTTAATGTTCTGATATTTTCTGTCTTCACCAACTCCCAAAGTGTGATTCATGAGAGGGACATGTATCCCTCACCCAAGGCTATGGCCACTGGGACCAGCCCTAAATTCTCCATGACTTCAGCATAGCAGCTGCCACCCTTCAGCCAAGCATTCTGCCAGAGGCCTAAGGATTGCCCCACTCTCACCTGTCATGGTTGGTGCAGGCACCTGCCATTGGGAGCCCTGAGCACAAGTTTCACTGGCTTCACTCTCCCCCTAAGACACAGTACATAGTCTAGAGTCTTGGGAATTGCACAACCCAATCCACCATCTGGGGCACTCAAACACACCTCCTGGGGACAGAGTTTGGGCCTAAACAACCTATAGCTACCACCTCAGCTGCCTCCTATCTGTAACCATCACCTGCTGGCCTGGAAAACAGCTCACATAGCCCATCACAACTACCAACACCAAATGCACAGCTCTTGGGACCCAGAAGACCATCTCACACTGTTACTACCATTTTCCATGTGTCACTCCTACTGCCCAGGGATTTGAGAGCCAGCTCACCCACCTGGTCCATCACTACTACAACTGGCATCTGAGAATTCCACCCAAAGGCCCAAGAATCAGCTCACCTGAAACCACCAACACATGTACCAGTGTATACTGCCCCATGGGAAGAATAGGCACAAGAATAGACATGCTTAACCCACCACCTCTACCATTGAATCCCGAAGATGGACCCATGTGACATTCCAATCCCCAGCATGACTTTATCACAGCCTCCACTAATAACTGCACCCATATATACTGAGGAAATGACAAATATCACTAACACTGTTAGTAGCCAGAGAAGTCATGCATACTGAGGAAATGACAAATATCACTAACACTGTTTGTAGCCAGAGAAGTCCGCATGCCCCCGGAAGCAAAGCCAAAGGCCCCAACCCAAGCAACATCATAGACATATCTCCAAAAAAAGTCCCATTCCATCAATGAATGTAAATTTAAAAAATGGAAGAAATAACTATTATACCGGATGCATAGATATCAAGGTAAAGACACAGGAAATATGAAAAAGCAAGGAAATAAAGAACACAATAATTCTCCAGAAATAGATCTTAACCAAAATGAAGTTATCAAAATCCCTGATGAATAATTCAAAATATTTACTTTTTAAAACCTCAATGAAATGCAAGAGAAATCCAAAAGCCAAAACAAATGGCTTAGACTAACAATTCAGGATATGAATGAGGAATTTACTAAGAAGATATATATTTTTAAAAAACAAATAGAAATTCTGAAACGGAAGAATTTATTGAAAGAAATACAAAATATATTTGAAACCTTCAGCAATAGACTAAACCAACCAGAAGAAAAACATTTCAGAACTTGATGACAGGTCTTTGGAAATAATCCAAGTAGACACAAATTTAAAAGAATAAAAATGAACAAAGCCTTTAAGATATTTGGGCAACCTTAAAATGACTGAAGATTTAGAAAACCTATATAGCAAAATAATAGATAATAACTTCCTGAATCAAGCAAGAGATATATACATCTACATACAGAGGCCTCACTAGTTCCCAAGAACTATATAATGCAAAAATGTCTCCATGGCACATTTATAATCAGATGCAGGGGTGTCCAACTTGTGGCCATGGGCCATATGCAAATTATATAAGGACTTTTTTACTTATCTGTGGTGGCTGATATCACAAAAATTATGCATGCATCTCTTTTTTTTCTCATCAGCTTTAATTAATGTTTATGTATTTAATGTGTGGCCCAAAACAACTCTTCTTCTTCCATTGTGGTATAGAAAAGCCAAAAGGTTGGATACTCCTGAAAGTCAGAAAAGGGTGAATTCTACAAACAAATAGAGAAAAACATCTGTAAAGGAAACCCCATTCTACTAGCAATGAATTTCTTCCCAGAAACTTTACAAGCCAGAAGAGAATGTAATAATGTACTCAAAGTGCTGCAAGAAAAAACCTTGCCAACCAAGAATATTATGTATAGTAAGTTTATCCTTCACAAATGAAGGAGAAAAAATACTGAGGGAATTAGTCACCATTTGACTAGCCCTACAAAGGCTATCTTCTAAGTATAGGAAGACTTAAACTTAGAAAGGATTGGATGACATTTACCATCAAGAAAACATGAGAGTATAAAACTCACTGGTAAAGCAATCACACAAAGGTGGAAAGAAAAAGAAATCACAGCTGGGTGCCTGTGACTCAAGTGGCTAAGGCGCCAGCCACAAACACCTAAGGTGGCGGGTTTGAATCCAACCTGGGCCTGCCAAACAACAATGACAGCTGCAATCAAAAAATAGCTGGGCATTGTGGCAGGCGCCTGTGGTCCCAGCTACTTGGGAGGCTGAG